>NC_134363.1:21834950-22159950 GCF_048569485.1 Anomaloglossus baeobatrachus | reverse complement strand
CTCCTGACTAGTGATGAGCGAGGTTCGAGGATCGCCAATTTCAAATTCGAGTGATTTTGGGCGGTGTTCGAGTCATTCGACGAACTCGAACAATTTGCTTCAAGCTCGACAGTTCGAGTTACCGTTCGAGAACGGTTCAATCCCCAAAATCACCGTGGCTTTTCACAGTAAGGCTATGTGCGCATGTTGCTATCTGCGTCCCCAGCACAATCCCTCTCCCTTTCCTACTCACCAATCACGGGCGCCTCGCTGCACGCTGTCACAAACCTCCGGCTGCCTTTCCTCTTTTGAAAATGGCTGCCGCTCATTATTCAATCTGGTATTCCCTGCTTTCCCCGCCCACCGGCGCCCATGATTGGTTGCAGTTAGACACGACCGCAAGCTGAGTGACAGCTATCTCACTGCAACCAATCACAGCCGCCGGCGGACAGGTCTATATTGTGCAGTAAAATAAATAAATAAATAATAAAAAAATAAAACAAAAAACCTGTGTTTCCTCCCAATTTTGATAGCAGCCAGGATAAAGCCACACGGCTGGAGGCTGGTATTGTCAGGATGGAGAGCGCCACGTTATGGGGAGCCCACCACCCTAACAATATCACCCAGCAGCCGCCCAGAATTTCCGCATCCATTAGATGTGACAGTCCTGGGACTCTACCCGGCACATCCCGAATTGTCCTGGTGCGGTGGCAATCGAGGTAATAAGGGGTTAATCATGCCAGGCGTCTCCCCGAGATACCTTCCATGATTAACCTGTAAGTGAAGGTAAAGAAACAAACACAGCAAAAAATCCTTTATTTGGAATAAAAAACAAAAAAACACCCTCTTTCACCATTTTATTAAAATCCCCAAATACCCCTCCATGTCCGACGTAATCCACACGACACTGTCAGCTCTGCTACATGAAGCTGACAAGAACAGCAGTAGAACACGAGCGCTCTCTATCAGCTCCATGCAGCAACTGAAGTGAATCGCGCTGTCAGTGGGGACGTCACTGAGGTAATGCCTGCGTGTGCGGTGATAATTGGGGTGAAGGTGCCTGCATGTGTGCGGTGATGAGTGCGGTAGTGCCGGTCTTTGCCCTCCCATCCATCCATCCATCCCTCCCATCCATCCCTCCCTTCATCCCTCCCTCCATCCATCCCTCTATCCCTCCCTCTATCCCCCCATCCATCCCTCCATCCATCCATCCCTCCATCTATCCCTCCATCCATTCATCCATCCCTCAATCCATTCATCCCTCCCACCATCCCTCCGTCCATCTCTCCATCCATCACTCTATCCCTCCAACCATCCCTCTATCCATCCCTCCAGCCATCCCTCCATCCCTCCATCCATCCGTTCCTCCATCCATCCCTTCATCCATCCCTCCATCCCTCCCTCCCTCCATCCATCCATTCATCCCTCCCTCCATCCCTCCCTCCATCTCTCCATCCATTCATCCCTCCCTTCATCCCTCACTCCTTCCATCCCTCTATCTCTCCATCCATCCCTCCATCCATCCATCCCTCAATCCATTCCTCCATCCATTCATCCATCCCTCCCTCCATTCATCCATCCCTCCCTCCATTCATCCATCCCTCCCTCCCTCCATCCATCCATCCATCCCTCTATCCATTTATCCCTCCATCCCTACCTCCATCCATTCATCCATCCCTCCATCTCTCCATCTATTCATCCCTCCCTTCATCCCTACCTCCATCCCTCCATCCATCCCTCTATCCCTCCATCCATTCCTCTATCCATCCCTCCATCCATCCATTCATCCCTCCCTCCATCCATCCCTCTATCCCTCCATCCATCCCTCTATCCATCCCTCCATCCGTCCCTTCATCCCTCCCTCCAGCCATTCATTCATCCATCCCTCCATCCCTCCCTCCATCCATCCCTCCATCTCTCCATCCATTCATCCCTCCATCCATTCATCCCTCCATTCATCCATCCCTCCATCCATCCATCCATCCAGTCCATGTGAAAAGAGACGGAAGGCACTCACCAAATATGCGGTAAACAAAAGCTGTTTTATTCGACATCAGGTCAGGGGAAAAGCGTGGCCTTTCATTGGATTGAGCACCATGGCCTGAATGCAAGGAAATTTACAAGCCATATAATGCGTGTATAAACCTGAAATAGGAAGATTGAGCGGTTAGCTCGCTGAATGGTGCCAGTGTTTCCTCCTTTCACCATCCCTCCATCCATCCTCGCAGCTGAACAATCTGCTTCTGGATTCTCTACTGCAGTATAGAGGTCAAGATTACCAAATCTTCCTATGCTTTTAATGAGAGGCAGTGGCTCAATGGATAGAGCTACTGCCTCAGGAGAATTAGTTCACAAGTTTGAATCCTGGCTGTCCTAAGAAAGAATTTAATTTATTTTAAATTATAATTATTTATTTATAATTAAATGTAATTTGCAGTGAGGGGAGGAGCCGGACATCAGCTGTGAGCCGTGGGACACACCTCTAAAATCGGAGCAGTTAACGGAATGAGACTGCATTGCTCTCTCCTCTCTCTCTTCTCTCTTCTCACTCCTCTTTCTCTTCTCTCTCTCTCCTCTCTCTCTTCTCTCTCTCCTCTCTCTTCTCTCTCCTCTCTCTCTCTCCTCTCTCTCTTCTCTCCTCTTCTCCCTCTCTCTCTTTTCTTTTCTTTTCTCTCTCTTTTTTCTATCTCTCCTCTCTCTTTTCTCTATCTCTCTCTCCTCTCTCCTCTTTTCTCTCTCCTCTCTTCTCTCTCTCTCTCCTCTCTCTCTCTCTTCTCTCCTCTTCTCCCTCTCCCTCCTTCCTTCTCTCTCTCCTCTCTTCTCTCTCTTTCTTCTCTCGCTTTCTTCTTTCTCTCTTATTTCTCTCTTCTCTTTTCTCTCTCTTTTCTCTCTCTTTTATATCTCTTTTATATCTCTCTTCTCTCTCTTTTCTCTCTTTTTTTTCTCTCTCTCAGACCTGGCGATGATCAGCTGATGCGGTCACCTGACGGAATCAGCTGACACTAGAAGTCGAGCAGTGAGGCCGGCTTTTTACCGCCCGGTCGGCTAAACTATCAGCTGATGCTGTCGGACAGGAGTCTGCACTAAAGTGTGTAGTTTTTATTTTTGGCACTGATGCATCAGCTGATTGTATAAAAGCCATTTATACAATCAGCTGCTGTGTCATGTGATTCAGGCCCTTGAACCTGACACATGATCTAATTGCTTTGCCTTCCAGCAAACCGATCAGATGATATTGGATCCGGATTGGACGGCGCGGGACCCTTGACCCAGGATTACTGCGAAGGGGGGTTCTTTATTTCAATAAAGATGGAGTCACTAATTGTGTTGTGCTTTATTTCTAATAAAAATATTTTTCTGTGTGTTGTGTCTTTTTTATCTGTCCTAAAAATTCATGGTGGCCATGTCTAATATTGGCGTGACACCATGAATTTCGGGCTCATGGCCAGTTGATAATATACAGCTAGCCCTAACCCCAGCGAGCCACCCGTCACCAGGGCAGGTGGAAGAGTTGGATACAGCGCCAGAAGATGGTGCTTCTACGAAAGCGCCATTTTCTGGGGCGGCTGCAGACTTCAATTCACAGCAGGGGTGCCCAAAAAGCTTGGGCACCCTGCGCTGAGGATTCCAATCCCCAGCTTCCTAGTTGCACCTGTCTGGACACAAAAATTGGGCGAAGCCCATGTCATTTTTTTTTTTTTAATTATTTCATGAAATTCATGAAATAAAATAAAAAAAGGGCTTCCCTAAATTTTTGGTTTTCCAGCTGGTACAAATAGGCAGCTGGGGGTTGGGGGCAGCCCGTAGTTGCCTGCTGTACCTGGCTAGCATACAAAAACATGGCGAAGCCCACGTAATTTTTTTGGGGTGTAAAAACTCCTGTATACAGTCCTGGATGGAGTATGCTGAGCCTTGTAGTTCTGCAGCTGCTATCTGCTCTCCTGCATACACTAGTGAATGGAGCATGCTGAGCCTTGTAGTTCTGCAGCTGCTGTCTGCCACCGCTGTTACAGCTCGTCCTGGACTATCAAAGCAGGCGTCTTCTCTTCCACACCTTTGACTTTCCTCATCCCACCACCATCACCTTGACACTGCATACTGCAAAATGCGATGCCCTCCATCTAATCTTTATTGTTGGTTGTCTGTGCTGACCCGTACTACATAGCATCTCTATATAAAGCAACTACCTTGATAAGGGTGTCATAACCGAAACGTTGGTTGTTGCTATATGTCAGGGTTCACACTTTTGCAGTCTATTGGTTGTTAATAAAAACACTTGCATCAAAATTAATTCTCCTCTTCTTTCTGAGTGCTTGGGTTTTGCTATTTGTGATATATTTATTTACCCCACAGCACCTTATTTATAGCAGTAGAGCCAGGCTTTCTCTATATTATATAGTCCCTGCATGTGGGCTGACTCTGTAAAGAGCGCCGCCATGCAGGAACGGGGAAGCCGACCATGTGCCCAAGCATCTCGCCGGTACACGCAGACGCAAAAAACGAGCACCGCATACCGGAGAGATAGCAAGAAACCGGGGCTCCTAAGCTGGTCTTCAAACTAGAGGGCCCTTTGCTATTCCTATACTCAAGGATACTCCTAATGGTGGGGATGTCTGAGTCTCCTTCCTGGTCCTGCTCCTGACCAGCCCTGATCTTATACCCCCTCTCCCAGGGGGGCTGGGACAGGAGAGTGTGATTTAACCTCCAGACATAGACAGACAGATGAAACCAAACCTGAGCTATCCCTATTCTCATAGATACCCCTAATGGTGGAGATGTCTGAGTCTCCTTTCTGGCCCTGCTCCTTACCAGTCCTGATCTTATACCCTCTCCCCATGGGGAGCCAGGACAAGAGTGTGATTTAATCTACAGAAATAGACGGACGAGGGAAACCAAAACTAAGCTATCCTTATTCTCAGAGATACCCCTAACGATGGGGATGTCTGAGTCTCCTTCCTTGGCCTGCTCTTGACCAGCCCTGATCATATACCCCCTCTCCCATGGAGTCGAGAAAGGAGTATGATTTAACACATAGAAATAGACAGAGGTATAAGACAATATAGGAGGAAAATAACAGCAGGGTGGAAACAACAATATGACTGGTAAACTCCACAACAACACCAAGCACAAAGTAACTCTTGATCCAGCAAGTGTGGGACAAAACAACACACAGACCAACAAACTTGGCATTGGTAGATTTCCTCCAGCCTAAAAATGAGAGGACCAGAAGTGATTGGCCTCCTTCCAACATGGAATAAAAGAAGCTATTCCTATTCTCAGAGATAACCCTAATGGTGAGGATGTCCGAGTCTCCTTCCTGGCTCTGCTCCCGACCTGCCCTGATCTTATACCACCTGCCCCTCTACCCAGGGCATGGGACACAAGTGTGATTAACCCTCAGAAATAGACAGACAGGGGAAACCAAAACTCTGTCACACAGGACGCACACAGAGAGGTATAAGATAATAAGAGATTAAGAGGAAAAGAAGAGCAAGAAGGAAGCAACAAGACAACAGAGGGAAAACCCACAACCGTACCAAGCAATAAGCACAACGTTCACTAGAAAGTCTGGGACACCACACCTAACAGATCAACATAGAATAAACTATAGCTGGCATTGGTAGAAGGATTCCACCTGCATAAATAGAAGGAGAACAGATGTGATAGGCCTCCCCACAACATGTGTCCAAAAGAGCAAGCAGACCAGCGGAAATTAACTCTTGCTAGCCTGCCTATGAATCAGAACACAGAAGGTCAATGACTGAATCTCCTTCCTGTCCCTGCTTGTCACCAGCCCTGATCTTATACCCCCTCCCCTCCTTCAGGGGGGGACCAGAGACAGGAGTGTGATTTAACCGACAGAAATAGACAGACAGGGGAAACCAAAACTCTGTCACACAGAATGCACACACAGAGGTATAAGACAATAAGAGACTAAGAGGAAAACAAGAGCAGGAAGGAAGCAACAAGATGATGGGCAAACTTCACAACAACACCAAGCACAAAGTAACTCTTTCTCCAGCAAGTCTGGGACACCACAACTCACAGACCAACACAACATAAGTTATAGTTGTCGTAGGTAGAAGATTTCCTCCAGCCTAAATATCAGAGCAGAAGTGATTGGCTTCCTCCAACATGTAATCAAAGAAGCTACCCCTATTCTCAGAGATACCCCTAATGGTGGGGATGTGTGAGTCTCCTTCCTGGCCCTGCTCCTGACCAGTCCTGATCATGTACCCCCTCCACCATGGGTTCGGGAAAGGAGTGTGACAGACATAGACAGACAGGGGAAACCAAAACTCTATCACACAGCACCCTCACACAGATGTATAAAACAATAACATATTAGGAGGAAAACAAGAGCAGGGTGGAAACAACAAGACAACAGGTAAACTCCACAACAACACCAAGCACAAATCAACACTTTCTCTAGCAAATCTGCGACACCACAACTCACAAAGCAACACAGCATAAACTATAGTTGGTGTAGGTAGAAGATTTCTTCCAGCCTAAAAATAAGAGGAGCAAAAGTGATTGGCTTCCTTACAACATGTGATCAAATAACCTTAATGAGCAGGCTAGCAGAGGGTAACTCTTGCTAACCTGTCTATGAATGAGCAGACACCAGTTCAATGCCCGAGTCTGCCTGAGTTGATCAGAAATGCCAGAAAAACCATTGGACGAAGTGTCAGACTCAGCAATGTGAACAAAGTCTGACCCTGCAAAGAAAAGGTGGCGAGTTTTGTGAAAAACTCCTGTGTCACAGTTTTCTTGGAAGAGCAGCAGTTCAAAGCAGTTTCTAAAAGAGCAAAAATTGGGCAGTTAAAACAGAACTTTCGGCATGCTGTTTGAGAGAGAATGAAGCAATATAAGGTTGTGGAATTTTTTTTACAAAGAATCATAACTTTCTAAAGACTGACCATTATTAACTAAATAATAGTAAAAAAGTTGAAGTTACTATTTCAACTGTATCAGCTTTTTTTCCATTAGGTAACCCACCAGCTACATGCATGCCTCCATGTGGTGAGTAACGTAATTAGATGTGACCTCCACAGCCTTCATTCCCCTTAGACATGTGTTCACTCTCTTTATCTCCCCCCCCCCCCAGGCCTTCAAAAAGCTGCCCGCACCTTCAGCTGCAGCCGATGTGCTCAGGAGGACTGCACATTTCCGGTGGCCTGTCCCCGTAAGATAACTTCTAACATCAGTTTGTGAGTTTGTTTATCGCTCGTTGGGTTCGATGATTGTTTCCTTCTCTTTCTTCTCAGTTGAGATGTTAAAAGTTGAAGAGCTGGGCAAGTCCATCATCCCTTGTGAAGGGTTGTTCGAATTTCCGGAATTTCTGAAGGTGATCTGGAAGTACGCTAGAAATGTAAGCCATCAGGTTTCATCCATAATCCTAACTGCAACCCCTCGTCCAAGCCTTCCGTTGATATTACCCCACAAGACTAACGTCTTTTGTGATGACCAAGGTTTTCCACGATGACTAAGGTCTTCTGTGATGATTAAGTTCTACCACGATGACTAAGGTCTTCCGTGATGACTAATGTCTTCCCTTCCCTGATGATTAAGGTCTTCCGTGCAGACTGTTTTTCGTGATGACTAACGTCTTGTGTGATGACTAACATCTTCTGTGATGACTAAGGTCTTCCATGATGACTAACATCTTTCGTGATGACTAAGGACTTCTGTGATGACTAACGTCTTCTGTGATGATTAACGTCTTCCGTGATGATTTAGGTCTATGATGATTAAGGTCTTCCATGATGACTAAAGACTTCCGTGATGACTAAGAGCTTCCGTGATGACTAGCGTCTTCCGTGATGACTAGAGTCTTCCGTGATGACTAGAGTCTTCCGTGATGACTAAGGTCTTCCGTGATGACTAACGTCTTCCGCGATGACTAAGGTCTTCCGTGATGATTAAGGTCTTGTATGATGATTAAGGTCTTCCATGATTACTAACGTCTTCCGTGATGACCAATGTCTTCCATGATGACTAACGTCTTCCGTGATGACTAAGTTCTTCCGCGATGACTAAGGTCCTTTGCGATTACTAAGGTCTTTCGCGATGACTAACGACTTCCATGATACTGTGATCAATCCCAAGCACTCAATCAGACAAAAATAATGCAAATAAAGGATTTTTATAAGCAAAAAGAGTCCTCTGGGACCTTGTCCCCATTCCATGCCCTGAAGGCACTTCCTCTACCTCTCCATTAGCCCTATGCTTCTCCCTGACTCTGGCAAACCATGCCTGAAAAGTAAAAACGCCCTACCCATGGTACATTGCTCGGACGTTTAACTCGTCCATATTCTATGGTCTCTCACAAACGCAAGACCTTGACAAAGGCCTAACATAGGCCGAAACGTTGGCTTGGCTTTGCTCTATCGGTAGTGACATTTTTCTTTTTGCTTATAATCCACAAATAAAAATCCTTTATTTGCATTATTTTTGTCTGATTGAGTGCTTGGGATTGATCACAGTATCTGTAGACTTTTCCTTCAAGCACCTCCTATATATAACGGTTGAGCCCAGCTTTATTCCTACTACTTAACATCTTCCATGATGACTAAAGTATTCCGTGATGATTAAGGTCTTCCATGATGACTAATTTCTTCTGTGATGACTAGCGTCTTCCTTGATGACTAGCGTCCTCTGTGATGTTTAACGTCTTCCGCGATGACTAAGGTCTTCTGTGATGACTAAAGTCTTCCATGATGACTAAGGTCTTCCGTGATGACTAAGGTCTTCTGTGATGACTAAAGTCTTTCATGATGACTAAGGTCTTCGTGATGGCTAACATCTTTCGTGATGACTAAGGTCTTCTGTGATGACTAACGTCTTCCATGATGACTAAGGTCTTCTGTGATGACTAATGTCTTCAAAGATGACTAACGTCTTCCGTGATTGCTAAGTTCTTCCATGAGGACTAAGGTCTTCCATGATCACTAACGTCTTCCGTGATGACTAAGGTCTTCTGTGATGACTAACGCCTTCCATGATTACTAACGTCTTCCGTGATTGCTAAGGTCTTTTGTGATGACTAAGGTCTTCCATCTTAACTAAGGTCTTCCGTGAGGACTAAGGTCTTCTGTGAGGACTAAGGTCTTCCGTGATGACTAACGTCTTCCGTGATTTTTAAGGTCTTTCGTGATGACTAAGGTCTTCCATCATCACTAAAGTCTTCCGTGAGGACTAAGGTCTTCTCTGATGACTAACGTCTTCCGTGATCTCATCAATGCTTTAAATCTCAGCTGAAGATGACTGATTTAGGCTACTTCACTGACATCTTTGCTGGAGAAGACCTCTTTATAATGATCGAGCCTACAAGGATGAGCCACATCGGGACTTATGTCTGCGAGGTCATAGATGAGGATGATGACATCATACTCCGCAGATTCACCTATCTGGATGGTAACTCTTAGACACAGTCATATCTATAACACTTTGATATGTGACATAAATGTATACAGTAGATGAGAAGCGCTTACGACATCCGTACTGCTCTTACAGTAGAAACCTCTTTCCGATCATCTTTTTTGTGATCCATCATTATCCATCCTTTTTCTCTGTTTTAAGTGATACGGAATGAAAAATATGCAGACAACAATTTAGAAGAAGATTTCCACCGAGCTCTGGAGTCAAGAACACCTGATCAGGTAGAGGAGGAGAAGGAGAATGAAACCAGCTCCTCAAGAGTCAAAATAGACTTCCGCAGCCCCATCTTCTATGTCTTCTATGCTTTCATCTCCTGCCTGATCCTCACACTGGTGTTTGGATACTTGTGGCGTTACTCCATCAGCGTGGACTGGTGAAAAGCCACCAGAAGTATGGTCCCGTGAGAATAAGAGGCCACACGAAGAAGAAACCACCATCCACCTGGAGTCAACAAAAATACCCAATCTATGAAGAATCATTGGCCTGATTCCCCAAAAAATGACTACATGGGAAAAGTAAAAGCCAGAAATAAATGGCGCCTTCTAATAAAATATATTATACCGTAAATCACTTTGGTTTAAGGAGTAACAGTCTTCGGAAGCCTCATTTCTTTTGCAAGATTTACATTTTGTAACATTGTTTTGGTTTGAAGATGATCTCGACTCATTAAGGCACAAAGTCTGATATTTCGAGTTTGCAGAGTCTCTGATCTGTCAGATTGGGTCTCTAATTGCTCCAGCGACCGTTACCGGCTGCTCCGCCGGCTCAAAGTGATGACAAATGGCAGCAACGCATTTACTGACCCAAGTGCCTGCGCTAAAACCAGAGGTTAGAAGGCGAAGAGGACGGCGCTCACACATCAGGATGTACAACGCCATCAGCTCATCAACAACACCAGCTTCAAGAGGCCGAAATCCACAGACTACAGTCTAATTAGTCCTATATTACAGCTGACAATCAGAGGAAGGGAAGAATTACATCATTTATAGTTTGTAAAATGTGTACAAGAATATAACTACTATAATACTGCCCCCTATGTGCAAGAATATATCTACTATAATACTGCCCTTATGTACAAGAATATAACTACTATAATACTGCCCCCTATGTACAAGAATATAACTACTATAATACTGCCCCCTATGTACAAGAATATAACTACTATAATACTGCCCCTATGTACAAGAATATAACTACTATAATACTGCCCCCTATGTACAAGAATATAACTACTATAATACTGCCCTCTATGTACAAGAATATAACTACTATAATACTGCTCCTATGTACAAGAATATAACTACTATAATACTGCTCCTATGTACAAGAATATAACTACTATAATACTGCCCCTATATACAAGAATATAACTACTATAATACTGCCCCTATATACAAGAATATATCTACTATAATACTGCCCCTATGTACAAGAATATAACTACTATAATACTGCACCTATGTACAAGAATATAACTATCATAATACTGCCCCCTATGTGCAAGAATATATCTACAATAATACTGCCCCTATGTACAAGAATATAACTACTATAATACTGCACCTATGTACAAGAATATAACTATCATAATACTGCCCCCTATGTACAAGAATATAACTACTATAATACTGCTCCTATGTACAAGAATATAACTACTATAATACTGCCCCTATGTACAAGAATATAACTAGTATAATACTGCCCCCTATATACAAGAATATAACTACTATAATACTGCACCTATGTACAAGAATATAACTACGACTATAATACTGCCTCTATGTACAAGAATATAACTACTATAATACTGCCCCCTATGTACAAGAATATAACTACTATAATACTGCCCCCTATGTACAAGAATATAACTACTATAATACTGCCCCCTATGTACAAGAATATAACTACTATAATACTGCACCTATGTACAAGAATATAACTACGACTATAATACTGCCTCTATGTACAAGAATATAACTACTATAATACTGCCCCCTATGTACAAGAATATAACTATCATAATACTGCCCCCTATGTGCAAGAATATAACTATCATAATACTGCCCCCTATGTGCAAGAATATATCTACTATAATACTGCTCCTATGTACAAGAATATAACTACTATAATACTGCCCCTATATACAAGAATATAACTACTATAATACTGCCCCTATATACAAGAATATATCTACTATAATACTGCCCCTATGTACAAGAATATAACTACTATAATACTGCTCCTATGTACAAGAATATAACTACTATAATACTGCCTCCTATGTACAAGAATATAACTACTATAATACTGCCCCTATGTACAAGAATATAACTGCTATAATACTGCCCCTATGTACAAGAATATAACTACTATAATACTTCCCCTATATACAGAATATAACTACTATAACACTGCTCTATATGTACAAGAATATAACTACTATAATATTGCCCCCTATGTACAAGAATATATCTACTATAATACTGCCCCTATGTACAGGAATAAAACTAATATAATACTGCCCCTATGTACAAGAATACAACTACTATAATACTGCCCCCTATGTACAAGAATATAACTACTATAATACTGCCTCTATGTACAAGAATATAACTACTATAATACTGCCTCTAAGTACAAGAATATAACTATTATAATACTGCCCCCTATGTACAAGAATATAACTACTATAATACTGCCCCTATGTGCAAGAATATAACTACTATAATACTGCCTCCTATGTACAAGAATATAACTACTATAATACTGCCCCTATGTACAAGAATATAACTACTATAATACTGCCCCTATATACAAGAATATAACTACTATAATACTGCCCATAAGTACAAGAATATAACTACTATAATACTGCCCCTATATACAAGAATATAACTACTATAATACTGACTCTATGTACAAGAATATATCTACTATAATACTGCCCCTATGTACAAGAATATAACTACTATAATACTGCCCCTATGTACAAGAATATAACTACTATAATACTGCCCCTATGTACAAGAATATAACTACTATAATACTGCCCCTATGTACAAGAATATAACTACTATAATACTGCTCCCATGTACAAGAATATAACTACTATAATACTGCCCCTATGTACAAGAAAATAACTACTATAATACTGCCCCCTATGTACAAGAATATAACTACTATAATACTGCCCCCTATGTACAAGAATATAACTACTATAATACTGCCCCCTATGTACAAGAATATAACTACTATAATACTGCCCCTATGTACAAGAATATAACTACTATAATACTGCCCCCTATGTACAAGAATATAACTACTATAATACTGCCCCTATGTACAAGAATATAACTACTATAATACTGCCCCTATATACAAGAATATAACTACTATAATACTGCCCCTATGTACAAGAATATAACTACTATAATACTGCCCCTATATACAAACATCTGAACAACATAACATATGAATCAAGAGAAATTTAGCTACTGAATTGATCAATGCAATAGTTTTTTAACTGCATGAGAGGACACACACAAGCTAGGGACCCCAACGTAGAGAAATACTTTGGCGTAGTGTTGGGGCTCTATTGCATTGATCAATTCAGTAGCTAAATTTCTCTTGTTTCATATGTTCATGGCAGTAATGCAGATTCCATTTTTCACATATTCACTCTTGCATATAGCTATTGGATTTTTCAAGTCAGTATTCACACAGCAGTTTCTGCTATTTCATGTATTCCCCTTACATAGTCACTGGTGTGCATACCTTATCTCCCCATTATAACTACTATAATACTGCCCCCTATGTACAAGAATATAACTACTATAATACTGCCCCCTATGTACAAGAATATAACTACTATAATACTGCCCCTATGTACAAGAATATAACTACTATAATACTGCCTCCTATGTACAAGAATATAACTACTATAATACTGCCTCCTATGTACAAGAATATAACTACTATAATACTGCCCCCTATGTACAAGAATATAACTACTATAATACTGCCCCCTATATACAAGAATATAACTACTATAATACTGCCCCCTATGTACAAGAATATAACTACTATAATACTGCCCCCTATATACAAGAATATAACTACTATAATACTGCCCCCTATGTACAAGAATATAACTACTATAATACTGCCCCCTATGTACAAGACTATAACTACTATAATACTGCCTCTATATACAAGAATATAACTACTATAATACTGCCCCTATGTACAAGAATATAACTACTATAATACTGCCCCCTATGTACAAGAATATAACTACTATAATACTGCCCCTATGTACAAGAATATAACTACTATAATACTGCCCCTATGTGCAAGAATATAACTACTTTAATACTGCTCATATGTACACGAATATAACTACTATAATACTGCTCCTATGTACAAGAATATAACTACTATAATACTGCCCCTATGTACAAGAATATAACTACTATAATACTGCCCCTATGTACAAGAATATAACTACTATAATACTGCTCCTATGTATAAGAATATAACTACTATAATACTGCCCCTATGTACAAGAATATAACTACTATAATACTGCCCCTATGTACAAGAATATAATTACTATAATACTGCCCCTATGTATAAGAATATAACTTCTATAATACTGCCTCTATGTACAAGAATATAGCTACTAAAATACTGACTGATATGTAGAAGAATATAACTACTATAATACTGTCACTATGTACAAGAATGTAACTACTATAATACTGCCCCCTATATAGAAGGATATAACTACTATAATACTGCCCCCTATGTACAAGAATATAACTACTATAATACTGCCCCCTATGTACAAGAATATAACTACTATAATACTGCCCCTATGTACAAGAATATAGCTACTATAATACTGACTGATATGTAGAAGAATATAACTACTATAATACTGCCCCTATGTACAAGAATATAACTACTATAATACTGCCCTCTATGTACAAGAATATAACTACTATAATACTGCCCTCTATGTACAAGAATATAACTACTATAATACTGCCCTCTATGTACAAGAATATAACTGCTATAATACTGATTGATATGTAGAAGAATATGACTACTATAATACTGCTTCTATGTACAAGAATATAACTACTATAATACTGCCCCCGATATACAAGGATATAACTACTATAATACTGCCCCCATGTACAAGAATATAACTACTATAATACTGCCCCTATGTACAAGAATATAACTACTATAATACTGCTCCTATATACAAGAATATAACTACTATAATACTGCCCCCTATGTACAAGAATATAACTACTATAATACTGCCCCTATGTACAAGAATATAACTACTATAATACTGCCCCTATGTACAAGAATATAACTACTATAATACTGCCCCCTATATACAAGGATATAACTACTATAATACTGCCCTCTATGTACAAGAATATAACTACTATAATACTGCCTCTATGTACAAGAATATAACTACTATAATACTGCCCCCCTATGTACAAGAATATAAATACTATAATACTGCCCCCTATGTACAAGAATATAACTACTATAATACTGCCCCTATGTACAATAATATAACTACTATAATACTGCCCCTATGTACAAGAATATAACTACTATAATACTGCCCCTATGTACAAGAATATAACTACTATAATACTGCCCTATATGTACAAGAATATAACTACTATAATACTGCCCCCTATGTACAGGAATATAACTACTATAATACTGCTCCTATGTACAAGAATATAACTACTATAATACTGCCCCTATGTACAAGAATATAACTACTATAATACTGCCCCTATGTACAAGAATATAACTACTATAATACTGCCCCTATGTACAAGAATATAACTGCTATAATACTGACTGATATGTAGAAGAATATAACTACTATAATACTGCCTCCTATGTACAAGAATATAACTGCTATAATACTGCTGCTATGTACAAGAATATAACTGCTATAATACTGACTGATATGTAGAAGAATGTCCTTGCTAAAAAGTTGTAACAAAATCTCAGCAGATCTGAAGCAATGAAGTTCAATGTAAAGTTGTGATGTGAATAGAACACTTGAAATACATTTGTAACAATGAGGAATTCTCGGCGTGTGTCCGCGGATATAGAATGAGAAATGCCCTCACTTTTTTCTATAGTCCCATACCTTGGAATCAAAGTGCCCCCCATAGTGCCCCGGCCTTCCCATGCATGGCCGTCCATACATTATTCCTCACATTGTGAATCTTTTATTACTTCTTCCTCTGTGTTCCCTCATCAATATTCACAACCATCTGCTGTAAAATGCCCCCTGATTGGTCTGCGGAGCGGCGGGGGGTCAGGCCGGAGCAGCGCCGTTGAAAGGACACATTTTTCTCAATAACCCTGCGAGTGCCGGCCTCCCGCCAGCTTCTCTGGATTCACTTCGGCCCCTGGGGACCATTCCTTTTACATCTTTTTGTTTAAGGCAATTTATAAGAGGTGGATACATCCTAACCAAGCAGAACGTAGCGAGACATATTTATATTCGGATAGTCTCGCTTTGCTCCTCTGATGAAACGAAGGGAGAATCCCATATTAAAAGGTTATTTTGCAAAAGTCAACGTTGAAGCCTGTGGGTGATAAATCAGTTCCCCACCCCCGGGGGTAATGGAACCTCAAATGTATGAAAGTGAACCAATACAATCCACCTGTCACATAAGGGTAGGATAACTTGTGGATTTGAGAAAGAAGAAGAGTCCGGTCATTTTCCAGCTTTACGTAAAACTAAAGGGAAAGGCCCACTGGAGCCGAGAAGAATCCAACAATGTAGCAAACTCAAGCTTACACTTGTATCTTTCTAACCTTAATGGGTCTCATATTTTTTTGTTGGTTCCTTTCAGGGTTTTTTGATTATTATTTTTTAACATACTTATTTTCTACATTGCTACTTCAGCAGCTGCAGGCTTTGTGCTCAGTGGATGTTCTCTGGAACATTATTCTTTCTTACACAATCTTTCATGGTTCTGATTTGCGGTGCTATGCTTGCTTGCAGAGTTGATACTCTGTTGTATTGTGCTCCGGTGGACAGGTTGTTTCCTGGCCTCGGGTCCAGCTCTGGTGCTGGGAGGGGCCTGTTCACAGGAGCCTTGTTCCGGGTGATTGCTTTGCTTTATTAGGGAGCGACCACCAGTCGTTGTTCCTGTTCTGCAGCAAGTACTTCTGGCCCCCGTAAGTGTACTGTTCTGATCTTGTCCCTCGATCCCCGGACCTTAGTGACCCTTCTACGCCCATGCCCCTGACTCTGACGTTACTTCCTGGCTCCTGACCTGTGGCTCGTTCCCTGACCTCAGCTTCACTTTCTCTCTGTGCTCCATATGTGACTTCCTGTCTCCTGACTTTCGTCTCATATCCTGAGCTTGGCTCTGCTTTCTCCCTGTGTCCCACACGTGACTTCCTGTCTCCTGACCTCTAGCTCGTTCCCTGACCTCAGCTCCAGTTTCTATCTGTGTTCCATATGTGACTTCCTGTCTCCTGACTTCCGTCTCATATCCTGAGCTTGGATCTTCTTTCTCCTTGTGTTCCATATGTGACTTCCTGGCTCCTGACTTCCGTCTCATATGTTGAGCTCGGCTCTACTTGTTCTCTGTGTTCCATATGTGACTTCTTGGCTCGTGACTTCTGGCTCATACCCTGACCTCGGCTCCAATTTTTCCCTATGTTTCATACATGACTACCTGGCTCCTGACCTCTGGCTCTTATGCTGAGCTCGCCTCCGCTTTCTCCCTGTGCTCCCTAAGTGACTTCCTGGATTTTGACCCCCGTCTTGTTTGACTAGTCCTCTACTAGTGAAACCTAGTGATTGAGCTTGGCTCTGCTTGCTCTCCGTGTTCCATATGTGACTTCTTGGCTACTGACTTCTGGCTCATACCCTGACCTCGGCTCCACTTTCTCCCTGTGTTTCATACATGACTACCTGGCTCCTGACCTCTGGCTCATATCCTAAGCTCGTCTCCGCTTTCTCTCTGTGTTCAATACGTGACTTCCTGGCTCCTGACATTCGGCTTATACCCTGACCTCTTTACTGCTTTCTCCCAGTGCTCCCTACGTGACTTCCTGGCTCCTGACCCCCGGCTTGTTTAACTACTCCTCTACTAGTGACACCTAGTGATTGAGCATCACACACTCTTTTTCAATGTTCTAGCTTGTTTTTGTTTTTACTAGGAAGGTTTAGAGATCCTTTGATAGACGATTCTTTAGTCTCTTCTAAGACGTTTTTAGATTTTTTTAATGAGATATGTGATTGTCACTTTATTGGACAAATCTGAGCTCATTATCTTTCCTACCTGGTAAATAGTATCACGCTCTCACCTGTACCGGAAATCCGCTGCCTTGGAGTGACCTTTGACTTTGCCTTGTCCTTCAAACCGTACATCCAAACACTTGACACCTCCAGCTCAAAAATATATCCAGAATCCGTTCTTTCCTCAACCCCCAATCTACTAAAATGCTAGTGCAAGCCCTCATCATACCCCGCCTTGACTACAGCAACATCCTTCTCTGTGACCTCCCTGTTTATACTCTCACGCTTCACCAATCTGTCCTTAACTCTGCTGCCCGACTAATCCATCTCCTGGCTACTCCACTGCTTCTCCCCTCTGCAAATTCCTCCATTGGCTCCCAATTTCCCAAAGAATCCAGTTCAAACCACTAACACTGACCTACAAAACCTTCCATATCCTGTCTCCTCCATAAATCTCCAAACTATTCCCCCAATGTCTTCCCTCACATAATCTCCAGTCCTCCCAAGACCTCATCCTCTCCTCTACACTTATTTGCTCTCATCCAATTGCTTCCAAGACTTCTCCCAAATATCTTCTGTCCACTGGAATTCTGCACCCCAACATGTCCGAATATCCACCTATCCACCATGCTTGGATCCTTCAGGGAAAACTTGAAAACTTATCTCTTCAAGAAAGCTTACAGCCTCCAAAAACCACACTGCCACCCCAATGGGAAGGGTAGGTGTTATGATCCGGAACCATGGAAGACCACCATAAATCATTCGTAAAAGGTGACAAGAGCATTGGCAACTAATCTGGCCGCCATCCCCTTACTAACCATCACAACTAGAAGTAGCCGAGGGGTGAACTAACATCCTGTGCACCTCAAACCCAGCCGGAGAACTAGCTACCCTAAAGGAAGGAAAGATGAATAACTCTCTACCTCAGAAAATAGATAAAGAATAGCAAGCCCCCCACATTCAAAGACTGCGATGATATAGGAAAACACAATACACAGATAGATGATAGGATTAGCAAAGGTGAGCCCCCCCCTGACTAAAATAGGAAAGGACAGGAAAGGGGCGGATGGTGGCCAGAGAAAAAACCCTTCAAAATTCCAAATTCCTGATAGTACAAAAAGGCCCTCAGATCGCACGATCTGCACTCCGTCCTATACCAGGTGCTCTTGTCATACCAATGAAGAGAAAACAGGAATCATTACTAATTCAAAAAGCCACAAACACATGGACTAATAGGAGCAATACTCCAAAGAAAACTACAGGGAGTTTCCCAGCTAAGCAACTGAGAGGGAAGATCCCTGCATGCAAATAAACTGACAATAACCACAGTAAATGACAAACTCAGATAAGAGAAAAGAACCAAACAACAAATAAAGAGCAAAGCACTTATCTGGGGTAGATGTGGTATGGAGCAGGATGAAGCAGGCTGGTGAACAAAGAACAACTGACATCTGGCATAGCCTGCTATCAGACCAGGATTTAAGTAAGCAGAGAATTAGCAATGGAAACGCCCATTGCTCAACACACCTGGTCTCTGTCCAAACCATTCCTGGCCACAAGAGGGAGCCTCCCAGCAGCCAAAGCATAACTGACATTCACAACAGGTAGGTCTGGCTCACATCACCTCAACACCACCGGAGCTAATGCAATCGTCGGTACTCCGCCTGGAGATGTTTGTGCTCTTTATGTCCCCCTAGTGGTTGTCATGTGAGTTGCAGCCTGCTGAAGGTTTTGTACTAGGGCGTTATACCTCTTTGGGACCGGTTAGTGACAACTTTGAAATTAAGCAAGTGGTTCTGGACCTAATTAAGCAAGACAGCCTCCTCTACATTTGGGACCCTCTCTTATAGCTGTTTTGTGATCCAATCCATCAAAGATCAGTTGGCGGCCAGACATGTCTGTCTCTCTTTTTTTTCATAGTTTTCGAGTTTTAGGGAAGAAAAAAGACACAAATGTATCAAGTTCAACCATCAACCTAACATTTTGATCCAGAGAAAGACAAAACTCCCATTGGCAAATTATATTTGTCCCATATTTTGGAAAAAATTTCTTTCTGACTCCAGATATGTCAACGAGACCAGTTGCCTGGATCAATATCTCATCTCTACAGAAAGCATCCAAGCCCTCCACAATGTTGATAATGTGACTCAACCATTACAACATCATGTGGCAAAGAATTACATAGTCTCAGTGCTCTTACAGTAAAGAATCCATGGTGTCACTGCTTGTACAGTAAAGAATCACTGTCTGTAATGATCATGTGTAGTAAAGTGGTCTGCAACCTTCACCTCTCTTAAGACATCATTGCTTTTATAAGAATGTATAGTGGTAGTAAGATGTTTAAGTTTCCCGTGTCTATGGGTGCGGGGCTACCAGCCACCATTAAATGTCATCAATCAGGGGTTCCCTAGTTGGAAGGAGAAGCTTAGGCCTCAGGTATAGTGACAGGGCTTAAAGGGTTAAAAAAGAAGAAGCCGGCCCACAGTGAATGACATATATAGTGTAGAGCATTTCCTGGGATTAGAGAAGTACTAGCAGTGTCATGTTTAAAGTGAGACCAGGCAGAAGCAACGGGCAGGAGGAAGTAAAGGTGACTGGGACCGGATTGCAGCTTAAAGAGGACCACCCACCAGGATTTTCATATATAAACTAAAGCTAAGGCTATACTGGCGCTATCATGCTGATTCTATACATACCTTTAGTTGTGAGATCGGATGTATAGTTTCTGAAATACAGGCAAGTAAAGTTTGTGAAATGCACTGTTATTTGATTGATAGCAGCTACAGAATATCTAATAAGTGGGTCGGATTTTGATAGTTATTCCCGCCCCTGTCTGCTGCCTGTCCTTCCTCCCTCCTTCCTCCCCCTGTAACAACAGAGAAAGGAGGGGTGGAAGGACAGACAGGGTGGGAATAACTAGCAAAACCCAACCCACCTATTAGATATTCTGCAGCTGCTATCAATCAAATAACAGTGAATTTCACAATCTTTACTTGCCTGTATTTCAGAAACTATACATCCGATCTCACAAATAAAGGTATGCATAGAATCCGCATCCAAGCACCAATATAGCACTGGCTTTATTTTATATAGGAAAATCCTGTTGGTTGGTCCTCTTTAAGCTCCCTGGAGGTGAATCGAGGAACCAGAAAGTGCCCCCGTTCTTCAAGCAAGCTAGTGTGAACAGTGGTGGAGACAGTGTTGACTGATGGACACTGACACCGGGGAATCGACTCGAGGAGTGATCCCTAAGACGTAGTATAGCCGTTTAGGGTACTGTAATCACAGCGACACACATTGACCCATTTGGTTGGATACCCAGGAGACAGAGATGTGTCAACTACCCCAACCTTCCTTGGTAGCCGGTGTCAACTTGTCTGCAGCTGAAACAGAAGAGCTGGCCTGTGCTAAGATGTTGATGCCTTGTCAGAATCCAAGACGCAGGAGAAGTGGATTGGTGTCGGAAACTCCCACACACAGTCAAACCCCTTTGTGTGAAGCAGTGAAGCCCTCGTCATGACTATCACCCCTGATCATGTTACAGGTGTTTGGGTCTCTTTTTTGAAGCCCCAGAAACTTCAGACTAGCGCTCCATAAGCATACACATCAATCCCATCTACATGTGAGTATAAATGAGGGGCATGGTTGGAGTCAGAAGCCTAAATGGTAGGATAGGAGTCTCCACCAAAATTCTTGCCGACACTCGGGTCCTGTCATCTAGGCAAAGCAATGATGACAACACCAAGCCTGGAATGTTGTAAGAAGACCCAACTCATTGGAAAAGTCAATGGAAGAGATGAAAACCTGAACGGTAAATAGAAGAAAGTCTTCACAACCATAGAGACGTCTTGAGCAGCTCAACACAAAGACGGTATGTCCTTGAGATCCCATAGATATGGTTGCCAGTAGTTCAAGCCAACTTGAATCCTCCTAATCTTCTGTCCAGAGCTCCATAAGCATGCACAACAATCCCAGCTACATGTGAGTATAAATGGGGGACTTGGTTGGAGTCAGAAGCCTAAATGGTAGGATGGGAGTCTCCACCAAAATTCTTGCCGACACTCCTCTGGTCCTGCCATCCAGTCAAAGTAATAATGACCACACCAAGCCTGGAATGTTGTGAGAAAACCCAACTCATTGGAAAAGTCAATGGAAGAGATGAAAACCTTAGAGCTAGATAAAAGAAAGTCTTAACAATCATAGAGACGTCTTGAGAAGCTCAACACAAAGATGGTATGTTCTTGAGATCTCATAGATATGGTTGCCAGTAGTTGAAGCCAACTTGAAGTCTCCTAAACTTCTGTCCAGAGCTCCATAAGCATGCACAACAATCCCAGCTACATGTGAGTATAAATGGGGGACTTGGTTGGAGTCGGAAGCCTAAATGGTATGATGGGAGTCTCCACCAAAATTCTTGCCGACACTCCTCTGGTCCTGCCATCCGGGCAAAACAATGATGACCACACTAATCCTGGAATGTTGTGAGAAGACCCAACTCATTGGAAAAGTCAATGGAAGAGGTGGAAACCTGAGAGGTAAATAGAAGGATGTCTTCACAATCATAGAGACGTCTTGAGAGGCTCAACACGAAGACAGTATGTCCTTGAGATCCCATAGATATGGTTGCCAGTAGTTGAAGCCAACTTGATGGCACCTTATTAATTCCTGGTCACAGCATGCTAGGCACTGCAGCATGATATCCTCTCATAACCGAAATGCGTCAGCAATTTATAAGACGCAGTGCAGTGAATGCAGGTGATGGATCCGCACTATAAATATCTAAGGCTTTAAGGTGCTCTCAGGTTTGATCCCCCCTCGTAATGATGAAGAGTCAGGAGGAATGGGACTATGAAGAAAAGTCAGGTGTAATAAATCAGAAATACTCCATATTCCCAGGGGACGGGAGCAGGTGAGAGCTCTGCAGTAAGATAGTGGAATCCAGTTAATGGATCTGAGTGCTCCATATAGGATGCGTACACAATATAGCAGCACTTATCTGCATCAGCAGCACTTGGCTTCCACTAGGTTACCCTTGCATGACTGACCTAGGCTGCAGCAAGCCTTGCAGAAGCGGCGACTGAAGAATCAAGCTGTCAGCAGACGGAACAAGAACTCAAGTGACAGGAAGGAAAAAAGCCTTACTACAAGCAACCTTGAGGAAGAGGACAAAGTTGTTTGTTAGAAAGACTCCTCTCGTTTGCTGCGGGGCAGGTGAATTTGTAGAATTGATGTCTGGCCAACCTCAGAAAACCATATTCTATGTGGAAGAGACAAATAAAATGCAGAGCTCGATCCTCTTCATGGTAAAGGGTAGGGACAAAATGTCTGATAGGTGGAGGTCCATGTGTTGGGAACCTCTTCAACGGTGTGGTCTCCTGTCTTCAGGCAATCGTTGACCAGATGTCTTCATTAATGACCAGTTAATGGGTATTTCCCACTAGGAGAGCATACGCCGACCCCTTATGTGCCGATGTGCAAGGGACATAGTGCTGAATCTGCATTGTGGCATTTTTGGTGGAGGTCCATGTGTTGGGAACCCCTTCAACGCTGAGGACTGTGGTGTGTGGTCTCCTGTCTTCAGGCGACGGTTGACTTGATGTGTCCATTAATTATCAGTTAATGGGTATTTCCAACTAAAATAGGATATGCTGATCCCTTATGCGTCGATGAGCAGGGAAAAGCAGTAAAGGGAACGTAGACCTGAATCTGCATTGTGGCATTTTTGGTGGCGGTCCATGTTATGGAAACCCCTTCAATGCTAAGGACAGTGGTGCATGGTCTCCTGTGTTCAGGCGATGGTTGACTAGATTTCTTCATTAATGACCAGTTAATGGGTATTTCCAACTAGATTAGGATATGCCGACCCCTTTGAAGTGAATGTGCCGATGTAAAGGGAAAAGCACTGAATCTAAATTGTGGCGTTTTTGGTGGAGATCCATCATCCATCACAACTAACAATAATTGCCACCAACCAATCAGAAAGGGATTTCATTTCATAGCAATAGTTGGACTCCCCTCTACGGCAATGCCCTAGTAGACAAAGTTGAACCCTAGAAGATCATCAAGTGGTATCATATCCTAGAAACAATTGGACCCCCATTGACCATAAAGTAGTGCACCATCAACCATCAATAAAGGGGGATGCTTCATTTTAGCACAGTTGGACCCCATCGATCATAAAGAGGTGCCATATCCTAGCAATGGAGGCACCCAACAGATCACAAAGTGATTACTTATCTAAGCAATAGTTTGACCATTGGGGTAACTTGAAGCTCATCAGTGGAGATGAGCAAACTCGATGTTCGGTGTCCGGTTTTAGGGTCGAACCCTAACTATACAAAAAAAAATAGAGTTCGGGTTCGGAGTTCGGGTGCTTTACATATGCTGACCACTCACGTTCAGAGTGAACTCTGCTTTGTCGGTCACCCTATATAAACTGGTCCCATGTCCTAATAAAGGAAAATTCTTTGCGTACACTATACTGTGTGCTGTATTGATTCCCTGAGTGCTTGCAAAGCAAATCTTATTAATTTGGAGTTCAAAAGGCATAGAAGGAGAGTATTTTGCTCACATCTGTAATTTAGGATGCAGGATCCAGCTGAGATTGCAACCTCTGCACCCATTATAGTTACGGCACACTGCTCAGTAGATGTCCTGGTCGTTAGACCACCAACAATAATGAAGTGATACCTTATCCTAGCAACAGCCGGACCCCCATCAATCATAGAGTGGTGCCATATCCTAGCAACAGCCGGACCCCCATCAATCATAAAGTGGTGCCACATCCTAGCAATGGGGGCCCCAACAGATCATTAAGTGATGACATCTTAGCAATAGTTTGACCCCTGCTGCTAGTGGGGTAACATGAAGCTCATGGGTCCCAATGCAAAATTTGTAAGTTGGCTGCAAGTCTTTAATAGTAGGGATCTTTTCATATTGGCTGAAAGGGATTGTTTGGGCCCTTTAGGATGCAGGGTCCGGGTGCGATTGCAACCCCTGCATCTTTTATAGTTACGCACCTCCCCACCGATCAGTAGACGTCCTAGTCACTAGACCCACCGATAATGAAGTGAAGCCATATCCTAGCAATGGCTGGAGCACCACCAGTAATAAGGTGATACCTTATCCTTGCAACAGCCTTTCCCTCATCAATCATAAAGTGGAGCCATATCCTAGCAATGGCAGTTGCACCATCATTAATAAAGTGATACTGAATCTCAACCTCTCATTATTTTCACTTTTCTGCATTTATAGTACATCTTTATCAAGGGGCAGAGCTTCTTTTTCTGATGTGTATCCCCTGCATAGACTTGGTAAAATAATATAATCCTTCCTGCCTGTAGCCACCACTAGAGGGAGCCAGATACAGACAGTTACTTTTTGTAGTAATTGTTTGAGCTCCCCCTAGTGGTGACTGGAGAATGGTAAAATGTGAATATTTAAGAGACGATTTAGAGCTCTTTTTTCCAGTAATATATAATATATATAAATATATTATATTATGATCCATTTAGACTTAATAGTGTTCATAGGTGGACATTTAGAGGAAATCATAGGCTCAAATGTATATGGAACAATCATAAAGTCACTGGTGAGCCGCTTCTAGGAGCTAAATTACAGTCTCCAGAGAAACCCTACAATTACGCGGCAGTTTGGATGATTGGACTACTTTCTGCAATCATGATCATTAGTCTACTATAGACTGCACTTAAAGGGGAAATCACCTCTAATACATGCAGAAAATGAGGAGCTAACATCTGGCTCCTCACTGTATAAAGCCAATGGTCAGGGCTGTCCTCGTAAGACCACCCGAATGTGTGACTATTTGGTCAGGGGGATGTCTCCGGATTAAAACTGCTCTGAATGCACCGACCCATCAGCTAATGTCAAAATAGTCCAATCTCGGGAACAAAGCGATGCAATGTGATACAATGGGAGGTGGAGGGGTTGAAAGACCCTTGCCTAAATCAATAGTTGCAAATATCATCAGAAAACAAAGCCACGGATGACTTGTGATCGCGGAAAGGTAAGGGTCTTACATGATGGGAATCAAAACAGCTGTCAAATGGAATTTTAGAAACGTAGCATAAATTGCTTACTGTCAATGGCTGTGCGCATGCGCAGAACCTGCGCGGTCATTACCTACTGTGCAAGCAAATCATTACATGTTTTGATCCATTTTAAAGCAATTTTCATAAAGTAGTCACACGCCAACCCTGGCTCTCTCCTGTCGTTCAATAAACGGCACAGTGAATATAGATATAGTGCGCATGCGCAGCCATTCATTCATATTGGACTCCATTCTATAGATAAATGGTGAGAATGAGAACCTCTGAAGTCAACAGGTGTGGACAATCCCTTTAAGTGACAATGAAGGTTTGGGACTCCTTGTGAAGATTGTCCTGTACCCAGTGACTGTACACCTAGTGCGCATGCGCAGCCATGGTTACATTCAGATTGGACTTCATTCTATGGATAAGTGGTGAGAACCTCCGAGTTTAACAAGTTATCACCTATCCTGTGGACAACCCCTTTAAGTGGCAATGAAGGTTTGGGACTCCTGGTGAAGATTGTTCTGTACCCAGTGACTGTACAGCTAGTGCGCATGCGCAGCCATTGTTACATTCAGATTGAACTCCATTCTATGGATAAGTGGTGAGAACCTCCATGGTCAACAGCTTATTAACTATCATGTGGACAACCCCTTTAAGTGGCAATGAATATTTGGGACTACTGAGGCACTAGGCCGGGTGTGAAGATTGTCCCATACGCAGTGACTACAGAGGTAGTGCGCATGCGAAGCCATGCTTACATTCAGATTGGACTCCATTCTATGGATAAGTGGTGAGAACCTCTGAGGTCAAAAGGTTATCGCCTATCCTGTGGACAATCCCTTTAAATGGCAATGAAGGTTTGGGACTCCTTGGGAAGTTTGTCCTGTATCCAGTGACTATAGAGCTAGTGTGCATGCGCAGCCATTGTTACATTTCAGATTGGACTCCATTCTATGGATAAGTGGTGAGAACCTCTGAAGTCAACAGGTTATTATCACCTATCCTGTGGGCAACCCCTTTAAGTGACAATGAATCTTTGGGACTACTGAGGCACTAGGCCAGGTGTGAAGATTGTCCCATATGTCATGACTATAGAGATAATGCGCATGCGCAGCCATTGTTGCATTCAGGTTGGACTCCGTTCTGTTGATAAGTGGTGAGAACCTCTGAGGTCAACAGGTTATTATCACCTATCCTGTGGACAATCCCTTTAAATGACTATGAAGGTTTGGGACTCCTTGTGAAGACTGTCCTGTACCCAGTGACTGTACAGCAAATGCACATTCGTAGCCATCATTACATTCAGATTGGACTCCATTCAGTGGAAAAGTGGTGAGAACCTCCAAGTTTAACAGGTTATCACCTATCCTGTGGACAATCCCTTTAAGTGGCAATGAAGGTTTGGGACTACTCAGGCACTAGGCCAGGTGTGAAGATTGTGCCATATGCGGTGACTATAGAGGTAGTGTGCATGTGCAGCCATCCTTACATTCAGATTGGACTCTATTATATGGATAAGTGGTGGGAACCACCGAGGTCAACAGGTTACCACCTATCCTGTGGACAACCCCTTTAAGTGGCAATGAATGTTTGGGACTATTTGTGAAGATTGCCCTGTACACAGTAACTGTAGAGGTAGTGCGCATGCGCAGGAATCGTTAGATTCCGATTGGACTCCATTCTATGGATAAGTGGTGAGAACTTCTGAGGTCAACAGGTTACCACCTATCCTGTGGAAAAGCCCTTTAAGTGGCAATGAATGTTTGGGACTACTGAGGCACTAGGCCAGGTGTGAAGATTGCCTTTAATCTCCTTTACCCACCTCTTTGCACAATTTCCATGAAGTTTAAAGGGGTAGTTTATGTAGATAACACTTGTCCATATGAGTCATAAGGTTTCATTGAAGACCCCCAAGAACCCCACCTCTCTGATGGAACAACATGATGATGCTGCAGTTGCTGAATATAGCTCAATCATGGTGGAGCTTGAGACACGAGATTACAGACTACATCAAAATGCATCAGACAACGCAGCTAAATCTGCATCATAATCAGCTAGTGTATTGTAGCCTTCCATAGACTCCAACAGACAATGTAGCTAAGCCTGAGCTGTATTTTATTGGAGCTAATGGGACAGATTTATTCCAGACCACCTCACACTCCAACAATGTAGCTAAGTCTGAGCTGCACCCTATTGGAACTAATGAGACAGGAGATGTGCTACAGACTACCTCACACTCCAACAAACAATGTAGCTAAGCCTGAGCTATATCATATAGGAGATAATGAGACAGGAGATATATTCCAGACCACCTCACACTCCAACAGACAATGTAGCTAAGTCTGAGCTGCACCCTATTAGAGCTAATGAGACAGGATATATATTCCAGGCCACCTCACACTCCAACAGACAATGTAGCTAAGTCTGAGCTGTATCCTATTGGAGCTCATGAGACAGGAGATGTGCTACAGACCACCTCAGACTCCAATAGACAATGTAGCTAAGCCTGAGCTGTATCCTGTTGGAGGTAACGAGACAGGAGATGTGCTACAGACCACCTCAGACTCCAATAGACAATGTAGCTAAGCCTGAGCTGTATCCTGTTGGAGGTTATGAGACAGGAGATGTGCTACAGACCACCTCAGACTCCAATAGACAATGTAGCTAAGTCTGAGCTGTATCCTATTGGAGCTCATGAGACAGGAGATGTGCTACAGACCACCTCAGACTCCAATAGACAATGTAGCTAAGCCTGAGCTGTATCCTGTTGGAGGTAATGAGACAGGAGATGTGCTACAGACCACCTCACACTCCAACAGACAATGTAGCTAAGCCTGAGCTGCACCCTATTGGAGCTAGTGAGGCAGGAGATGTATTCGAGACCACCTCACACTCCAACAGACAATGTAGCTAAGTCTGAGCTGTATCCTATTGGAGCTGATGAGACAGGAGATGTGCTACAGACCACCTCAGACTCCAATAGACAATGTAGCTAAGCCTGAGCTGTATCCTGTTGGAGGTAATGAGACAGGAGATGTGCTACAGACCACCTCACACTCCAACAGACAATGTAGCTAAGCCTGAGCTGCACCCTATTGGAGCTAGTGAGGCAGGAGATGTATTCGAGCCCACCTCACACTCCAACAGACAATGTAGCTAAGTCTGAGCTGTATCCTATTGGAGCTCATGAGACAGGAGATGTGCTACAGACCACCTCAGGCTCCAATAGACAATGTAGCTAAGCCTGAGCTGTATCCTGTTGGAGGTAATGAGACAGGAGATGTGCTACAGACCACCTCACACTCCGACAGACAATGTAGCTAAGCCTGAGCTGCACCCTATTGGAGCTCATGAGACAGGAGATGTGCTACATACCACCTCACACTCCAATAGACAATGTAGATAAGCCTGAGCTATACCATATTGGAGCTAGAGAAATAGGAGCTATTTTCCAGACTACCCAAGACTGGAATTGACAATGCAGAAAAGCCTAAGTCACTGACCAGAGCTGCTGTCACACTAGGTATGGGAAATGCCAAGCAAATGGTGAAACGGAAACCCTACGCCTAGAGAAAGGGGAGATGGTGACCCCTGACTGAACCTACCCTCACCACCCTAGATAGGTTCCGCACTTATGTGCTGAGCCGGATACCTGACCGCAGGATGACAGTAGAACAGGGCCCTAGATAGGGAATGAGTAGGATGGGCCCTTAATCAACCCCACTAAAAACTAAAGAAGACACAGGGAGAACACAAATGGGGAATGGCATGAACAATTTATCTCCAGATGCCTCAGGAAGACGTTCAGCAAGATTCTACAGATCAGTGCAAGCCACCTGCTTGCATCCAGAGCTTGTGAAGGAACTGAATATCTTCAGCACAAGTCTAGGGAAAGTGAGAGAATTTAAACACAAGGGGAAATACAAATGATCAGGAGCTGAAGGGAAGAGGAGCTACGCAGGGTCCTAAAGGGAAAAGGACAAAAACCCAGCAAAGGAGATCCCCAGTACACTGAATACTGACAGCAGGAATAACAGAAAGTTAGGAAGCAGTTTGTGCAGCCAAACACTGTGACCTTCTATTGCCGGACACCACAGGACCGTCTGTTACCAGGGACACAGCTGTCACAGCTGTATGGGAATATATCAATTGATACAAGAGATGCATTCCTGACCATCCAAGAGAGATTGCAGCTAATCTAGAATCACCAATGATAGCTGAGTGCTAATCTGAGCTAAGAGGCGGCCATCGCTGCAGGAGAGAAGCTACATGGACACACAAGGGGTCAGTTGGAAACATTTTGGAGAGCGGCAGACGATTGGGCTTTGTGTTTCTTTCAATGACAAGTATCACTTATGCACAATATGGGTCGGTCGTTAGCAGCGAGTCACTTACTGCTCCTCTTTTGTGTTGTGTTTATGAGGATTGGATTGTTTCCAGGTTGAGGACTCATTGGTGAGAAGTGTAAATGGCGGGTGCGGTTTTATTTAAAGCTCGAAGTGACGGCTGAAGGTCACTTTCTATTACATAATTCGGCACTTGAGCTCTGCACTGACATTTTGCCTAATTGGCCTCCGCAAATGGATCGGGAACATTAGCAGCAATTGATTGAGAACATGAGCTAAATGCTCAGTTTAAATACAAAGCCGTGCCCCTGTGAGATAAAAGAAAACACGACAGGAACGTGGATATATTTTATTTTAGGTTTTTATGCATTTTTTTGCTCTTCTTACGTGCTGCTTCGTTATTAAATATATATTTATAAGGGTATTTATAAAAGAGGGAATCTGATTGGTGCGTAATTAAATATGTGCCAAAAAGTGCTTAATACAAAGCCCCCAAAGCAAAACCAATGTCCAAATAAAAATACCGTAAAACACAAAATAAAAAATATCATAAAGTTCTCAAATAAAAGAGGCGGCGTGTTCACTCCTCGCCGCTGCTGAAAACTTTCCAAAAGAAGATCCAGGACACACCAGGTAAGAAACCACTGTGGCTCCTTTGCTGAAGAAGAAGCTTTCAATGGCTGTGAAACGCGTTGATTAAAAACCACATGTCTCCACTGGTGTCCTGAATCTTCCCTTGTAAAGTCTTCAGCAGCAGCACGGAGTGAACACGCCTTCTGTCTCTTTTCTGTATTGTCTGCACTGGTGTCCTGGATCTTCCCTTGGAAAGTCTTCAGCAGCAGCACGGAGTGCACACGTCTTCTGTCCCTTTTCTGCATTGTCTGCACTGGTGTCCTGGATCTTCCCTTGCAAAGTCATGAGCAGCAGCATGGAGTGAACACGTCTTCTGTCCCTTTTCTGCGTAGTCTGCACTGGTGTCCTGGATCTTCCCTTGGAAAGTCTTCAGCAGCAGCACGAAGTAAACACGTCTTCTGTCTCTTTTCTGTATTGTCTGCACTGGTGTCCTGGATCTTCCCTTGGAAAGTCTTCAGCAGCAGCACGGAGTGCACACGTCTTCTGTCCCTTTTCTGCATTGTCTGCACTGGTGTTCTGGATCTTCCCTTGCAAAGTCATGAGCAGCAGCATGGAGTGAACACGTCTTCTGTCCCTTTTCTGCGTAGTCTGCACTGGTGTCCTGAATCTTCCCTTGGAAAGACTTCAGCAGCAGCGCGGAGTGAACACGTCTTCTGTCCTTTTTCTGTATTGTCTGCACTGGTGTCCTGAATCTTCCCTTGGAAAGTCTTCAGCAGCAGCGCGGAGTGAACACATCTTCTGTCCTTTTTCTGCATTGTTTGCACTGGTGTCCTGAATATTCCCTTGGAAAGACTTCAGCAGCATCGCGGCGAGAATACGTCTTCTGCCCTTTTACTGTACTGTCTGCACTGGTGTCCTGGATCTTCCCTTGGAAAGTCTTCAGCAGTAGCACAGAGTGAACACATCTTCTGTCCTTTTTCTGCATTGTCTGCACTGGTGTCTTTGATCTTTCCTTGGAGTCTTCAGCAGCAGCACGGAGTGAACACGTCTTTTGTCCTTTTTCTGTAATGTCTGCACTGGTGTCTTGGATCTTCCCTTGGAAAGTCTTCAGCAGCAGCGTGGAGTGGACATGTCTTCTGTCCTTTTTCTGCATTGTTTGCACTGGTGTCTTGGATCTTCCCTTGGAAAGTCTTCAGCAGCAGCACGGAGTGAACACATCTTCTGCCCTTTTTATGCATTGTCTGCATTGGTGTCCTGGAGCTTCCCTTGGAAAATCTTCAGCAGCAGCGCGGAGTGAACACGTCTTCTGTCCTTTTTCTGCATTGTCTTCACTGGAGTCTTGATTCTTCCCTTGGAAAGGCTTCAGCAGCAGCACTGAGTGAACACATCTTCTGTCCTTTTTCTCTATTGTCTGCACTGGTGTCCTGGATCTTCCCTTGAAAAGTCTTCAGCAGCAGCAAGGAGTGAACATGTCTTCTGCCCTTTTTCTGTATTGCCTGCACTGGTGTCCTGGATCTTCCCTTGGAAAGTCTTCAGCAGCAGCATGGACTGAAGATGTCTTCTTCCCTTTTTCTGCATTGTCTGCACTGGTGTCCTGAATCTGCCCTTGCAAAGTCTTCAGCAGGAACACGGAGTGAACACGTCTTCTGTCCCTTTTCTGCTTTGTCTGCACTTGTGTCTTGGATCTTGCCATGGAAAGTCTTTAGCAGCAGCGCGGAGTGAACATGTCTTCTGTCCTTTTTCTGTATTGTCTGCACTGGTGTCCTGGATCTTCACTTGGAAAGTCTTCAGCAGCACGGAGTGAACACGTCTTCTGTCCTTTTTCTGCATTGTCTGCACTGTCTGCACAGTTGTGCTGTTGACTTCCGTGGTGCTCAGTGTTCTAGTCCTGGTCTATGGACTCTGAACTATTGTTTACCCGTCTCTGCCTGTCCTCCCATTTCTGTTGTAACTTCCTGGCTTCTGACCACGAACTTCATCCTGACCACATCTCCGCCTGCTCCCTGTATTTTGTACATGCTCTCCTGGAACCCTGACCTTTGGTCTGTATCTTGACCTCGACTCTGTCTGCCCCCCCGTGTACTGTTGTGCCTTCCTGGTTTATTATCTTGGTTTGTCTTACTGCCCCTCAGTTTACTGTATACAAGTGTGTCTAACACCATCTTGTGTGACAGTCATCACAATATGCCTCCAGACAAACAGTCCTCTGTTATTACTCTGCTTAGCTACAGCAAGGTGCTTGACTGTCAACTCAGCTCTGCTATTCCAAGATACTGTTGGATCACTTAGCAATAATTCTTCAAGATGCTTGTTTGCTTTACAACTTTTGATGTTGCAAGCTGATATTTGTACACTTGTCTCTGCTACATCAAGGTTCCTGTCTGCCAACTAAGCTCTTCAGGCCTATAGTGCTCTCTGCACACTTGGCTCTACTACATCAATGTTCCTGACTGCAATCTCAGCTTCTTTTTTTCCCAAGTTTCTGTCTGCACACTCGGCTCAGTTCCATTAAGACACATCAGTCTACTCAACTCTACTGTTCAAAGGCACTGTCCGCACACTCGGCTCTGTTGCACTAAGACACCTATGTCACCTAAGGGAGACGCTAAAGCTTCAAGCAGTGTAGCTTCAGAGTGCAGTTAGCAGGCAAAGCACCAGAGGTCAGTGGGTGAAATAATCAAACCACAGCAGTCAATACAGACCTGGATCATGACAACCTATCAGTCTGACTCTGGTATTCAATGGTGCTGTCCGCACACTTGTCTCTGTTGCACCAAGAAACCTATCAGTCTACTTAACTCTACTGTTCAATTGCACTGTCCGCACACTCAGGTCTGTTGCGCTAAGACACCTATGTCATACTGTAATAAGGGAGACGCTGAAGCTTCAAGCAGTGCAGCTTCAATGTGCAGTTAGCAGGCAAATCACCAGAGGGCAGTAGAGTAGTCAGTAAACCAGGTCAGTAGCAGGAGGTCTCGTCAATAGCACAGGGATAATAAAATCTGGCTCAGGTGATAGCCAAGGGTCAGAAGCCGGGAAGTCACGTATGCAACAGAGGGGAATGGCGGAGCCGAAGTTAGGAACGAGGATACAAGTCAGATGTTGGGAAGTCCAAGTACAAACAAGAGTGGAGGACAAACAGGTCGGGACCAGGATAAGACAGACAGGGAAGGGTACACATTAGACAGGAGTGGGTAGTCAGGGACTGGGTCAGACGGATAAATGGAGGAAAGTACAGGTCAGAACAAGGTAACTTGGAGGCAGGACAGATCAGGTAACTCACCTGAGTCAGTAACACACACTGCAGAGCATAAACCATCAAACTAGCACTGGCACTGAACCGGAGGTGCACCATCAGGATATAGTGTCCTGGAAACCGGAGTGAGGCTGAGAGTGTTTAACTACTGACATGACCAGGTTGAAGCTGGATGAAACAATCAAACCACAGTGGCCAATACAGACCTGGATCATGACAACCTATCAATTTACTCGACTCTACTGTTTAAAGGCACTGTCCACACTCTCGGCTCTGTTGCACTAAGACACCTATCAGTCTACTCAACTCTACTGTTCAATTGTGTGGTCTGCACACTCAGCTCTGTTGTACTAAGACACCTATCAGTCTACTCGAGTCTACTGCTCAATGGTGCTGTCCACACACTCGGATCTGTTCTACTATGACACCTATAAGTCTATACAGCTCCACTGTTCAAAGGAGCTGTCCACACACTCGGCTCTCTTGTACTAAGACACCTATCAGTTTACTCGAGTCTACTATTCAAAGGTGCTGTCCGCACACTAGGATCTGTTGCTATTCAACAACTATCAGTCTACTCAACTCTACTACTCAATCGCTCTTTCCGCATATTCATCTCTTCCGTGCCTTGGTGCCTCACTATATACATTGCTCTACTGTTCCAAGATGATATCCACATTTTCAGATCCACCAATCCGCCATTCTGCTTATCCAGCTCTATTGATCCTCTCTGTTCCACTTGTCATCCGATCTATTGAACTATGCTGCATCACCACCTCTGGTCCGTGCCGCTCACCTTGACCTATCGCTTAGCAAGTCAACCTCACCAGGACAGACATGAACTAACAGATGACCCCTTGACATTACCCTTACGGCTCATTTGCAGTCCTACGTAAAACCATCAGACATTAAATTGAGATATTTGTAACCAATTGACAATCTCAGCTCTTTAATTCACTCTATGATTTATATACCAGCGCTGGTGTCACATTGTGATGTATCCATTTAGCATTCTTGAGCAGCTGCCATTTGTATATATTCACAATGTACGATGAGTGACAAGAGCGTTCAAAGGAATGAAGAAACCTCAATTGATATTGATAACCTCCAACGCAGCCACCAGGGGGCACTGTGGTCCCATCCACCCACAGCTGACTCCATCATATGCAATGTAAGGGCTTTACTCCAGTTTCCACGCGAGGCCCCTCTGGCCTAAACCCCAGCAGCACATGACTGGAGCTTAAATCTATTTATTACCAAATGAGATAACTACAGAAAAAAAATAAATAAAAAAATAAACATTTTTTTTTCGCGATATCTCAATTTAAAGACTCTGCATAAAATTACTGTCTGCGTATTCGCGAGCGAGCGCTGCGGAGTGCATATAGGTCAGCGGTAATTGCACACAACTTCTAAATGTATTTCATTATTCACCACTTGTGTTTTCTTTTAAAGGATGGGAAATGTTAATAAGCGCGCGGGCGACCTTACATACGAGGCGGGATGGAAGGCTTTGGTTGTAGGGTTAGATGTGAGGTCCCCAAACTTTGTAAGGTTCAACCCAATCTCTGTTCTATTCCAATGCTAATGGCACTAATGCAAACGGTATCGGATGCCCCAATGCCCCTGGTGAAGGAACTAAGGGGAAGTCCAGTTCTGGTGTCTTCCAACCTTCGTTGGATGCCCAATTGTTGAGCCAAAGAGCCTACTGGGTGTATGTGGGAACTAAGGGTCTGAGACCCATTGCTAAAAATCAATCCCATAGCGTTATCCCTCCATCCAAAACTCAGCATTGTGCTTGGTGATGTACGGCTACTGCATACAGGACACGTCTCCTCCAGAGTCCGGTGGTGGCGGCTTTACACCACTGCATCCGCCGCTCGGCATTCTGCTTGGTGATGTATGGCTGCTGCATATAGGACACGTTTCCTCCAAAGTCCAGTGGTTGCGACTTTGTACTGTTCCATATGATGCATGACATTGTGCTTGGTGATGTATGGCTGCTGTCTATAGAATACGTCTCCTCCAGTGTCCGGTGGTGGTGGCTTTACACTATTCTATCTGACACTCGTCATTGTGTTTGGTAATATATGGCTGCCGCAACTGCATTTCCAATATCAATCTCATGACATACACCAAACCCAGAGTCATCCATCAGATGCAGATAGAGACGTGTGATGCATCACTGCATAGAACACATTTCTTCCAAAGTCCGGTGGTGTAAGCTTTACACTGCTACATCCAATGCTGAGCATTGTACTTGGTGATGTACGGCTCAGCATTGTGCTTAGTGATGTACGGCTCGGCATTGTTCTTGATGAGTCCCGGAACGAGGTAGAACAGAAAAGGCTCCTCCCAAATGACCTAACCCCCGAAGGATACCGACAGCAGGACAACCAACACATGCCGTGAGAGCTGGGAGTCGGAAGCGAGAAGATCCCGTCAAGAGGAGAAGGGTAGCAGAGCCGTAGTCAGAGTGCAAACCAGGGTCAGAAGCCAGGGAGACAAGTATAAAGGAGGAAGCGGTGCAAGGACAACAAGTGGAGAGAGGAGAGGGAGACCGGGAAGTCAAACAAGGATGGACAGACAAAGGTAAGGGAAGGAATATTGGGTAGCGGGAGACCAAGAAGACAAACAGGGCAGGACGGACAGAGGTCAGGGGACAGAGTACTGGGTAGCGGGACAAGATCTGACAAACTCATGGAGACCAGGAACTAGTAATGATGGCGTTCCAAAGGAAACCACTGCAAGATAAACACCGCGCGAGTCCTGAAACGAGGCAGACCAGAATAGGCTCCTCCCAAATAGATCTAACCCCCAAAGGATACCGACAGCAGGACTACCAACGCATACCGTGGCTCTGCATGAGGAGAACGAAGAGTGAGTCATGACGAAAAGTTCCTGTTTCTCTTACCTCACTTTTCTTTATCCTTATCTTGTGATATTCGTTGATGGCATTTTTCACTTACAAATTTTTCAAAAATTTTCTAAATGGTTCAAGAATTTTGTCCAAAATTAAAGAAATGTCTTTATAAGTCAAAAAAAATTCTCTACAATTGCACAATTTGGGCAAAAAAATCAAGTGTACGGTGGGTGAACTAGAATATATTTTGAATCACCCGAAAACATCTGGTGAAGCTCATATCAAAAAAAAAGAAAAATAAGTGAAGAAATATAAAAAATACTTAAAAAAATCGCAAATAAAAAAAGAATAAGGCAAAAAACACCAAAAAAATGGACGATAAAAAGACATAAATGGAATGATGAATTGGGTGGTGGTCCTTAGTGTTCCAATAGGGTAACTGTAAATATTGTGACTTCTCGTGACTTGCGCCGCTAACTGTCCTACTACCTAGCGGTTTGTCCTCGGATCAATCTCGGTTCCTAATGAGTCACAGGGACGTGATGCAGCCCATTTACCCTCGGCGCTTTTCTCCAATACTACGGGTTTACGACAGTGATATGGCGGTTTTCTATGGCTCACATTGGAGTTCTTGATCTTTGAGTATTGGCATCTCCGTGCAATAATGTATCATTGATAATCACGCGCATTCCTTCATCGCTTCACTGACTACATCTGTGAATTGATCTCCCTCCTCGGCAGGATAATGACCAGTTCCACCAGATGAAGGTTGTCCTGGAAAGTCTTCGATGACACGTCAATAAATTCTGCTCATCCATTCCCCCCCCCTCCCCTCCAACGATAGACAACTATGGGATGAAGTGGAACAAGCCATTGGGGGGTAGAGATTTACTGCCAATCAATTACCGATACCTATGGGAATTATGGGCAGTATTACGGCCAAGGTCTTACTTTCCAACGAACTCTACTCCATTGCAGACTCATATGTTAAGTCTACAAGGGTTATCCATCTATTTTTCATTTTGTATTTGGGGCCAAAAACTTTTTTGCGGATTGAGTTCCATTAAAAACTTTGTTTGCCTTCCATAGCTTCTTTGTTGTGTTTCTAGCTAAAAAAATTGTTTATTCCCTCTGTTCTCGTCTTTTTTGCTTCTTTAACATCCACCATACGATTCCAAAGATATGGTCCTTTTTTTTTATTTAGTGCTCCATTTTACATTTCTTTTGTTTTCTTTTTTTTCTCCACTTTTTTTTAAGAAGGGGCATGGCTCATATGGTAATTCTGCAAATCAATAAGTCTAAGTACAAAATACCAAAGGTATTCCTCGAGGGATACATTTCTAAACAAATGATCCTCGGGGATTGAGGATGCAGGTATTTCCGTCCTTCCCAGTAGAGGACACTGTGTTCATTAACAAATGGGAAGAAGTCTGCTCAAACAGCTCTCTGAAGCTCATGGAGCTATTGGTTGGATTCAACACCAAGACCCTTGAGGAGGTAGAGAAGGAGTTGGACACTTCTTATCTGGAGTTAAAAACGATATCCTCGGCTGAGGAGATTGCAGCCTTTGATACTTTGATGGCTACCAGTTCCGAAGAATGGGAGAAAACAATTAGGGAGACTCACTCCAAAAAAATCGCACGAGATATGGCAGATTACCAGCAACTGAAGGTTTACCGATGGCGTAAGTCAGCACCACGATTTGTTCGTGGAAGATCTGTGTCGGTGTCTACAACGTCATCTGTGGGTGAGGCTTCGGATCAATCTATGTCCCCCATGACCACAAGATTTGGGGCTAAAAGAAAAGGAGGCCCAAAGGCAATGGGCAATTATAACAAGAAACCCCCTGTGGTGGTGGGGAACCCAAGTGGCACCCCCAAGGTAATTAATTTATCCCAACATACTTTCTCTGGGCTGGAGAATGCGGTCCTAGCTCGGGGCCTCACCTTTTCTCCTAGTTCACGATTTGATCCTTTTACAGCCGTGAAGGATCTACATATTTTTGCCCGGGCGCTTTTGATGAAGAGGTGGTTTCATGATGACGATCTGCAAAAAGCTTTTCCAACAGAAGCTGAACAATCTGCTCTGCGCATTCTTGAAGAACTATCGGAAGAGCATTCCTCCAGTGCCCTAGGTAAGATTCCTTCACGGCTTCGGGTCAAGTCTAAAAAATTCCCCCCCTTGTCGGCCTGTCCTAATATTGACCTGTTCGTGCAGCTTGTTTCTAGTGAATTTTCTAAATTCCCCACTAATATTCATCATGATAATCTTACACGGGAAGAGAGGAGCTGCATTGACAGGATCAAAAAACTGGACGATATTGTTATTAAACCGGCCGACAAGGGCGGGAACATTGTGGTGTGGCCCTGTGCACTATACGAAAAGGAGGCATTCAGGCAGCTGAGAGTGAGTAGTTGTTACCAACGTCTCACATTCAACCCTCTCAGCAAGTATATGAAGGAGTTGGATCTTTTGCTGAAGGAGGCTTTGGATGGTGGGATTATAGAGAGGGGGGTTGTTGATTCTCTGACTGTTGTTGAGCCTAAGGTACCGACACTGTATCTTCTACCGAAAGTGCACAAGGATGTGAATATGCCACCCGGGAGACCTATAGTATCAGGGGTGGGCAATTTTTTGGAGAAAGTATGTATTTATATTGATTCTATATTGAAATCCCTAGTGGAATCTCTCCCCTCGTATACACGGGATACGAGTAGCTTTCTCCAAAAGATTGACTCTCTGCATGTAGGTGAAGGTTCCCTGATGGTCTCTTGCGATGTCGAATCACTCTATACGAGCATTCGACATCGCGACGGACTACGGGCAACCTTATATTATCTGTCCATGACCAGCATGTCCGGAGCAGAGAGGGATTTCGTCGTGAGCCTTTTGAGTTTTGCTCTAACACATAATTTTTTCTTTTTTGGGGGGTCCCTGTACCTACAGCTCCAGGGTACAGCGATGGGGGCGGCATTTGCGCCCTCATACGCTAATTTATTCCTGGGGCTGTGGGAAAGGGACCTCTTCCTGTCAGATACGTTGTCGTCGGTGGACCGCATCCCTTTTTGGACGCGGTACATCGACAACATCTTTTTTATCTGGCAGGGAGATGCCCATGATCTTGATTTGTTTATTCAGAGGTTAAATACTAATGACATCAATTTAAAGCTGACTCATAGGTTCAGTGACGTTTCCCTCGAGTTTCTGGACGTGCTGGTCATACGGGACAATTCTGGCCAGTTACATACTGACCTTTATCGTAAGGACACTGCCGTTAATTCGGTTTTACACGCTACATCTGCCCACCCCGCCCATGTCATACGTGCGGTTCCCGTGGGGCAATTCCTCCGTCTGCGACGGATCTGTTCTTCGGACTCTGTCTTTGAATTGAGGGCTCTGGAACTTAAAGACAGGTTCCGCAAACGTGGATATAGTAATAGGTCTATTAAAAAGGCCTATAACAGAGCCAGGAATTCCCCACGGGTTGAAGTATTGTATGGCAATCAAATCAAGAAAACCTCAAAGAATGTGAGAATGATTACCCAGTATCACTCACATTGGGGTAGGATGATTGATGTGATGTCCCATTTTTGGTCTATCCTTACTGTCGATCCCATTCTAAAGAACTATTTGCCTGATAGACCATTGGTTGCGGCTCGTAAGGCCAAGAATCTGAGGGATATATTGACTTCAAGTCACTATGATAAGAGAGACAAAAAAGATGGGAGTGTCCTTCCTTTTCTACAGCTTTCCACTCCCCTCCGGGGGTCCAGATTCGGTTGCTCACCGTGTGGTTCGTGCGTCGCGTGCCCTAATATAGACACAGCTACCGACTTTACATCGTCGGATGGGAAAGTTTTTCCCATTAGGAGAAAAATCAACTGCCTGTCTAAGGCTGTCGTGTATTATGCTATTTGTCCCTGTCCGCTCGTCTATGTCGGCCTAACTACACGGGCCCTTAAGGTCCGTGTAAGAGAGCATGTGCGGGATATCCAGGCCGCAATGGATGCAGTGGACATTGAGGGTCTTAAGACGATACCCAGGCATTTCAAGAGACATCATGGCTGTGATCATACTCTATTACGGGTACGAGGGATCGACCAGATTACGACAAATGTTCGAGGGGGCAATATCAGTCGACTCCTCGCACAGCGGGAAACAGAATGGATATGGACCTTGAAGACCATACAGCCCAATGGGCTGAATGAGTGTTTAAGTTTTGTGTCCTTTTTGTAATAGTATATATTAATACACTTTTTGATTATTGCCGCCCTCTCTGGACCTCCGTTTAGTGGATGTGTGATATAGAATCCGATTCACATGTATTTGACATACCTTGTCCCATGTATTCTGCTTTGCACCATATTGGTCTTGATTTTAATTGCTTTTAATTTCTTTTAGTTATACTCACCTATATCGCATCCTGATTTCGATGTTTATCATATATGGAACTTGTGAGGTCCACTTCCTTTGGAATTCGTTTGAAGATTCTATGGAGTTCATCTGCTGTATACGAACGCACAATTGTTATATATTTAGGGAAAACTGCGTAATATCACATGTCTTGTTTGATTAAATGCATGATGTGTTATGTATGGGTCCCTAGTGGGCCTTTTAAATATGTGTAACATCCCTCGCGGTACCAGTGCGCGCGGGTATTTGGCCATGTTTGCGCTGTGCGGCCGCCGGCGCGTCCTTTTGGGCTACTCTTGTGGTAACTTTGTTACCCTTGAGTGTGGCCTGGACGTGCCCGCTGTGGTTCGGCGCCTCCTGGACATTCATCCGCGCGCCATTGTGGTTAACCGCGGGAGGATGGTGTTATGTACTTTGTCGTTGTACTGCATTTCTTCTCCTTAGATGTTCTCCTGGTGGAAATATATCCCTGTTTTTATTATTGTGGGGTTTAATGTTGTGAACACATATTGGACACGTTTGGACAGATTTAGGGTGATCGTGGCATATTTAGATATGTTTTGATGCCATGGTTGCTTGAGATAAGGTTGTTTATACTTGCCAGTTTTTTGTTCTTGTGAGCGACATTTATACGTTTTGATGGCAGTAATACGACTTTCATTGCCTCTTGTTTTGTGATCTGGCATCAAGTGGGGTATGATCATAGTGACTATATATTCTGGTACGCTTGTAGACACAGGGTTACTATTTTTGGGACACGTATGCCCCACTCAGACCTGTTGGCCGCATACCCCTGATTTATGTGTTATTATAGTGGTGAGGTGATGTTCACATCACCTCATTTTCAGTATGGGTGGATTTAACATTAACATGTAGTAGCCTCACACCCCCCCCTCCTTTGTTTTCCGGGTACTAATGCCCATCCTGTAACTAGATGTACACGGTCTGGTGGATGTGACGTGATGGTCGCGTCGCCTCCATTTCCTGGTGTACCTGGGGCGGCGCGATGGTCGCGTCACTACCACTTCCGGTTTAGCGTTGGTGTGAGGACGCGTGAGGTATGATGGGAGTGGCGTGCTGAGCGCGTCACTTCCATTTCCGGTGCAGCATGTGGATGCGCGAGGCATGATGGGAGTGACGTGTTTAGCGCGTCACTTCCACTTCCGGTGTAGCGTGTGCGACGCGTGGGGCATGATGGGAGTGACGTGCTTGGCGCGTCACTTCCGCTTCCGGTCTAGCATCCCTCGTTATGACGCATGGATGGGAGGTTGCAATTATCCCCCAATCAGGGTTCTGGTTACTTCCATCAGTGGACTATACTATATATCTTACTACCTAAGTGGTGGACCTTTTATGGGTTGTGATTGGTGAGTTTCCATTTAAAAGGGTTACTGTTTTATCTAGAGACCACCCCCGGAAGAAGAGCTATTAACGAAACCTATAGGTCGGGGTTCAGGGTTCCCACCACATCTCCAGGTATGGTAACAGTACTACTGCTGATCAAGGGATATATTTCTAGCCACTAGGCATATTGATTCTTTGGTATCTTGGATCAGCGGTTTTTTGCATCACTACCTTTGTAATGTACCCTACCATGGGCCACCTCTTTATAGGTGAGCCCTAGGCTGTGTACTCGCTAATATTATCTTTGCATGTGCACTTTTACCTGCCGTATGTTGTGGTGAGAGCGCCACCTGGTGGCATAAACCATCTGTCTCTACTTTTTATCGCTTTTTGCTATTTGTATGAAAAAACTTTTTCCTATATAAATAAAATTGAAGTGTTTTTGCAACTGAGTCGTTGTACAGTACTGTTCTTTCTTGTTAAATCAATAAGTCTAAAGACACGCCCCTGAGGAGCTCTGAACCACTTCCGGTTGTAAACACCATGAAAATTAGCATTAAATAAAAGAGGAAACACTGGACACCTTTGACCTGGTGACTTGTCTTCCTCAAAGTAATTTTGTTTTCCTTTCCATTTTTTTAAGCAGGAGCATGGCTCATATGGTAATTATGCAAATAAATAAGTCTAAAGACACGCCCCTGAGAAGCTCTGAACCACCTCCGTTTGTAAAAACCATGAAAATTAACATTAAATAAAGGAAAAAATACTGGACATCTTTGGCCTGGTGTCTTGTCTTCTTTGGAATAATTTTGTTTTTCTTTCTGATTTTTAAGTAGGGGCATAACTCATATGGTAATTATGCAAATAAGCCTAAAGAAAAGCCCCTGAGGATCGCTGAACCACTTCCCTTTATAAAGACCATGAAAATTAGCATTAAATAAAAGATGAAACACTGGACACCTTTGATCTGCTGACCTGTATTCTTCAGAGTAAATTTGTTTTTCTTTGCTTTTTAAGCATGGCTCATATGGTAATTATGCAAATAAATAAGTCTAAAGACACACCCATGAGGGTCTCTGAACCACTTCCCTTTAGAAAGACCATGGAAATTATCATTAAATAAAACAGGAAACAATGGACACCTTTGCCTTGATGACTTGTCTTTTACAGAGTAATTTTGTTTTTCTTTCCATTTTTTAAGCAGGGGCATGGCTCATATGGTAATTATGAAAAAATAGTCTAAAGACACGCCCCTGAGGATTTCTGAACCACTTCCCTTTGTAAAGACCATAACAATTAGCATTAAATGAAAGAGGAAACACTGAACACCTTTGACCTGGTGACTTGTTTTCTTCGGAGTAATTTTGTTTTACTTTCCATTTTTTTAAGCAGGGACATGGCTCATATGGTAATTATGTAAATAAGCCTAAAACACACCCCTGAGGATCTCTGAAACACTTTCCTTTGTAAAAACCATGAAAATTAGCATTGCTTTAAAGAGGAAACACTGGACACATTTGACCTGGTGTCAAATTAACCTCAACCGATCACTTTATGTGAATGGAAGTCACCAGATTCTACAGACAAGAATGATCAGGCAGATGGATTTCGATATGACTGATCATTTTGTGCCTGCAGAAGAGGTGACTGATAACAGATGAGCCAAGCTTACATGTGTTTATGAACTTTTTTTGACAGCTGAACATACTTTTGGCAGATGTCGTGACGTTAGACACTATGATCAGTATGAATTGAAGGGTCGTCAGACAAGCTGGGATATTAAGCCAGAAGGTCACGTATAAGATTCAGGGAGCAGACAGAGATGTGATGAGAAAAAAGTCTGATGTCAGAAGCAGGGAGGTAACGTATGAGGTTCAGGGAACAGACAGAGATCACAGAGATGCGGTCCGGAAGAGGTTCAAGGTCAGAAGCCGGGAGGTAACGTATAAGGTTCAGGAAGCAGACAGAGATGTGGTCAGGAAGAGATCAGAGGTCAGAAGCCAGGAGGTAACTTATAAGGTTCAGGGAGCAGACGAGACGTGGTCAGGAAGATGTCCGAGGTCAGAAGCCAGGAGATAACGTATAAGGTTCAGGGAGCAGAAAGAGATGTGGTCAGGAAGAGGTCCGAGGTCAGAAGCCAGGAGGTAACATAAGGATCAGGGAGCAGACAGGCGTGGTCAGGAAGAGGTCTGAGGCCAGAAGCCAGGAGGTGATGTATGAGGTTCAGGGAGCAGACAAAGACGTGGTCAGGAAGAGTTGTGAGGTCAGAAGCCAAGATCAGAATACTTACACCAGTCAGGAGCCAAGAGCACACTGAGCAAACAGGAAGTGCAACTGGCGAAGATCAGGCAAAGCAAGCCCAGTAAGAAACAGAGCAATCACTAGGAACAAGGTGCATCTGTGAAGGCACCTCCCAAAACCAGCGTGGTCGCTAGTGCTGAAAGACAACCTGTCAGCAAGTGCACATGACACAAAGCAGAGCATTTTCAAATTCACAATGCTCTGCACAGTGGAGTCATGACAAAAGCATTCCAAATGCAAAATGCTCCACACAGAAAAACCATGACAGATGTGCCCAAAGGTTCCTGGGTGACAACCACCAATGACTGCCATGTCAATGTCTATAGGGTGAAGGGGCAAAAATCCTGAAAAGTGCATATTCTAGCAGAAGGTCAGCCATGACACTACAGTTAAGATTTATAAAAAATAATACAAAATTTGCAATAACTTGATGCTCAAAGTCAGGTCCACTCTGTTTTCCATACGCTTGTACTGGTCTCTGGTCTGTATATTCCTGAATTTTATTGTACAGTTGGATTTTATTATCTGAGGCTGCAGCCAATGGATGAGACTGGATGTCAAGATCATAATAACACAATTTTACATTTTTATTTGCACATTTTGTGGCTTTTTCAAACAGTTTCTGTTTTAGCCCCTAGTGGTGATGAGCGGTATTGCAGGGAGTTTTCTCTATCTTTTTAGGTAATGTATTTGACTCAAAGGGCATTACGCCCAACTGTGAAATGTATTTTGCAAGCAATCAGCTCTTCGTCCTCGCGGTATACATGGGCTAGTGTTTTATTGTCTCATTTTACCATCCCTTCCCCAGCACCCGTTAATTAGATTCCATTGGAGTACATTAATTGGATGTAATATATCATGTCTCCCTGTTAGATGACAAAATAATAGAAATGTTTTCTATCCATATAGCGTCCGAAAAGACAGAGAGATAAATCCTGATGCAGTTTCATTAATAGTCTAATGAGTATTTTTTTTTTTTTGCCTTTTTTAATCTTTTAAAGGGGCCTCGCACATTTGTTACAGAAGTCTGGAGCGTTGAGTTATTATGTCTGCGTACGTATGTCTTCCATTCATTGACAGCAAGCAGATCTAATTCAAAAGTGGTCAAAATATCAATATTGCGATTGTCTTTCCTTCTCCAGAGGGAGCACCAAATCTATAGGGGCATTACATTGATTTAGTGGACGTTATTTCTACTCTGGTTGCACAACATGGGGGAAGAAAAACACTGTATAGCAGTTTTGTATTCACAATATTTTGCTTTTTATGTTTTATGAAACTCCTTTTATAAATATTTTCCAAAAAATATTTTTTTTTATTTTCATGTAATACCAACTGTGACCAGATGCTGTGCTGTGCAGCTAATCCATAACGTCTTCTAGCGTGCTGCACAGCTCCATCTAGTGGAGGAAATCTTCAATGCAGAAGTAATAGTTTTGCCTGAACTATTGGGGTTTATTACTTCTCCCTTTTAACAAGAGACTGAAGGAAAATTTAGACAGAACAGGGAATTAATAGTTTACATATAGGGCTCATGGAGACGCAAGTTATTATTGGGGTTTTGTAAGGTGCATGGTTTGGTCAAGTTGAAAGGTTTGCCCTTAAAATATATCATTAATGGAGAAAAGAATTGGGACACATCTTATGGAATTTCTGTATTTCTGTCAGCCTAGTCGTCTCCTATTGGATGACATCACCAAGCACAATGCTGAGCCGTACATTACCAAGCACAATGCTGAGCCGTACATCACCAAGCACAATGCTGAGCCATACATCACCAAGCACAATGCCGAGCCATACATCACCAAGCACAATGCTGAGCCGTACATCACCAAGCACAATGCCGAGCCATACATCACCAAGCACAATGCTGACCCGTACATCACCAAGCACAATGCTGAGCCATACATCACCAAGCACAATGCTGAGCCGTACATCACCAAGCACAATGCCGAGCCGTACATCACCAAGCACAATGCTGAGCCATACATCACCAAGCACAATGCTGAGCCATACATCACCAAGCACAATGCTGAGCCGTACATTACCAAGCACAATGCCGAGCCATACATCACCAAGCACAATGCCGAGCCATACATCACCAAGCACAATGCTGAGCCGTACATCACCAAGCACAATGCTGAGCCATACATCACCAAGCACAATGCCGAGCCGTACATCACCAAGCACAATGCTGAGCCGTACATCACCAAGCACAATGCTGAGCCGTATATCACCAAGCACAATGCTGAGCCATACATCACCAAGCACAATGCCGAGCCGTACATCACCAAGCACAATGCCGAGCCATACATCACCAAGCACAATGCCGAGCCGTACATCACCAAGCACAATGCTGAGCCGTACATCACCAAGCACAATGCTGAGCCGTACATCACCCAGCACAATGCCGAGCCGTACATCACCAAGCACAATGCCGAGCCGTACATCACCAAGCACAATGCCGAGCCGTACATCACCAAGCACAATGCCGAGCTGTACATCACCAAGCACAATGCTGAGCCGTACATCACCAAGCACAATGCCGAGCCGTACATCACCAAGCACAATGCTGAGCCATACATCACCAAGCACAATGCTGAGCCGTACATCACCAAGCACAATGCCGAGCCATACATCACCAAGCACAATGCTGAGCTGTACATCACCAAGCACAATGCCAAGCCATACATCACCAAGCACAATGCTGAGCCGTACATCACCAAGCACAATGCCGAGCCGTACATCACCAAGCACAATGCTGAGCCATACATCACCAAGCACAATGCTGAGCCGTACATCACCAAGCACAATGCTGAGCCATACATCACCAACCACAATGCCGAGCCGTACATCACCAAGCACAATGCCGAGCCGTACATCACCAAGCACAATGCCGAGCTGTACATCACCAAGCACAATGCTGAGCCGTACATCACCAAGCACAATGCCGAGCCGTACATCACCAAGCACAATGCTGAGCCATACATCACCAACCACAATGCCGAGCCGTACATCACCAAGCACAATGCTGAGCCATACATCACCAAGCACAATGCCGAGCCATACATCACCAAGCACAATGCTGAGCCATACATCACCAAGCACAATGCTGAGCCGTACATCACCAAGCACAATGCTGAGCCATACATCACCAAGCACAATGCCGAGCTGTACATCACCAAGCACAATGCTGAGCCATACATCACCAAGCACAATGCCGAGCCGTACATCACCAAGCACAATGCCGAGCCGTACATCACCAAGCACAATGCTGAGCCCTACATCACCAAGCACAATGCCGAGCCACACATCACCAAGCACAATGCCGAGCCACACATCACCAAGCACAATGCCGAGCTGTACATCACCAAGCACAATGCTGAGCCATACATCACCAAGCACAATGCCGAGCTGTACATCACCAAGCACAATGCTGAGCCGTACATCACCAAGCACAATGCTGAGCTGTACATCACAAAGCTGAGCCGTACATCACCAAGCACAATGCAAATGTATTCTTTGGTAACAAGGTATTTTTAGATCACATGATCATCCTCTTTCGTAACCCGGTCTCTTCAACACACACGGAAGTCCTCTTTGGTAACAAGTCTCACTGAGGACTCTCACTCTGCCATAGCCTCAGGGGTTTTTATATTTTTCCACTGTGTCACATGTTCTTGCCCCCCTGTGTTACGAACTGGCGCCGCCATAACCGCAAGCAGCCTGCTGTGGTTCCTGTTGCACCCAGGCGCCGGCTGCCATTCTTGGCCGTGCCTCGGGTCATCCAGTTGGCTGCTCCTTCCACCACGTCTAAGTGTGTAGAGGCGGCTAGTGCGCATGCGTGCGCCGATTTACCCCGGCCAGAGTCTAAGCCCAGTGTTTTGCTTACTGAGCATGCTCAGCCTGATTGTGTCATTTCTGAGACTAAGTCCTCAGTTCGGGCTACTGAGCATGCTCCCACAATTAATCCTAACCGCCTCTTTGCACAGGTACTTGGACTTCGCGCTGTGTCTTTCTGGGATGTGCCTACTGAGCATGCTCAGGCAGATAGCCTGATTTCTGAGCCTGTTGCTCAGGCTACTGAGCATGCTCAGGCACTTAGTGCATCAGAGGCTAGGTCTGGTAAGGAACTCACTGAGCATGTCCGTGAGGTGGCAGGCCCTAATAGGGCAGAGGATGTCAGGTGTCCTGATGACGTGGCCACTCTGGACTGGCTCGCAGATGCCCGCCATTATGATCTGGCAGCTCACCATTGGTCGTCAGATGATGACTGGTGAAGTGTTTGGGGCGTGGCTGCCATGAGGTCATCAATGACGTGGCAGTTCCGGATAGGCCGCTGGTGACGTTGCTAATGACATGGCACTCTGCTATTGGACCTTGGTGGTTCCACCCTAGGTTTGGGGCGGACCCAGGTTATAAAAGGGGCTGGAGACAACATGGAGGTGCGCAGTCTTCACTTAGAATTCATGGTGGCATAAGCCTTGTTGGAAGCGGTAGGTAGGGCTAGGCGAACGGTGCCTGTCACACCAAGATTCGTGGCTCAGCACATGAGGGTCAGGTGCCGTGCTTCCTTGCTACCATTCCTGTTGTGCTATAGCAGTCCAGTGGTGTTAACTGGGCTGCGGCTGCTGAGTCACCTGTCCGTTTGTGCCTCCTACGCACACGGACGGCATACCCCAGGACCCCTGTAGAGTTAACAGGGTGTTCCAACATTGGGTGTGTGAACCTATTATCCTCCTTGTCTTCTCAGTCAACGCCACTGGTGTGATCTCTTGGCCTGACGTGTCCTCTATACACGTGGCCATTTGAGTAGTGACCAGAAACGCTAATGTCGCGGGCGGAGGGGCCGCGCTCGCTACGCTCGGGTCCGGGGCTGCTGCTGCTCGGTGGCTCGAGCGGTGGGCTGGACCCGGGGACTCGAGCATCACTCCTCGCCCACGAGTGAAAAGGGGGTGGTTTGTTTGGGGAGATAGTTCGCGACGCCACCCATGGATCGTGGTGATAATGGGCACCACCGCTGCTGGTGACGGGGATCCCGGGAGCGATGGCAGGGAACAGCTAGGATGTTGGTTCCCCCTCCGTGGGTAGGGGTTGGTGATCCCGGGGCCCGGTTGTGATACGGGGAGGCAGGGTAGCTGGGGTGCAGGGTTGCAGGGCAGCGCGGCACAAATTCACAGAGTCTCTGGTAAACCAAACGGCTGGATGGACAGGTCCCGCAGCCGGCTGCAGTGTCTTCGCTCTCCCCGGACAGGTTGATGGTGGCTGTCTTTCCCTGCACCTTTGTAGAATGTATTGACTCCGATGGTTTCCCAACGGTAGTCCGCTCCCTGGCATATATGTACCGAAAGAGCCCGTTTTGCCCGCAGGCACTGGCCCTTGGATCTCTAGCCTATGGCTTTTTATCCTCACTGTGTGGACAGTTGCCTTCTGTCGGATCTTGGGTGTTAGGGAACCCCGGGGGTTCTGGTCACTCTCAGATTTGACCGTTGTCGGCGGCTCCCAGCCTGGTCGGGGTCCGATGGCCCTGCCTTTGTGCTTGGTACAGATCTGCTCTCCGGTTCGGTACCGGCAAGCCACCGCCCGTTCCCGGTCCTACGGTTCTGCTGACTTGTACCACCTCCTGCAGACGGTCATCACCATCTGCCGACCTTGCTGACAGTGCCTTGGCTCCCACCCAGACACTAACAGTTTCTGTACTCTCACTTTCAATTCCAAAACTGAACCTCCTCCACTCCACTTGAACTCCAAACTCAACCAACTGCTTTTTCCCACCTCCAGGCCGGTGAACTTGGTGGGTGGGGCCAACCGCCTGGCTCCGCCCCACCTGGTGTGGACATCAGACTCTGGAGGAGGCAACAAGGATTTTGTTTGACTGATGTAGACTATCCAGGGGAGGGTGTGTGTGGAATGTTATGTCTGTGACTACCTGGCTAGTCCAGGGCGTCACACTAATCGAAGGACCGCTCGGCCTGTCGTGTCTGACACATGTGGTCATCGCGGTCAATGCTACCTGGTCACCATCCGGCCTGATGTGTTCCCTGCACACGTGGTCGGAGTTGCGCCAATTCCACAGAAACGCTAACTGGGTTGTCGTCCGGTCTGACGTGTCACTACACACATGACCGGTTCCCTGGGTTATCTCAGAGCCATCCAGCTCTATAGTCTCCGCCTGACCCACAGGGTGCCAGCAGCTCCATTACCATCTGGAGCACGGTGGGCCCCGACTGGCGATTGGGATATATACCCCCTGGTCCTAATCTGCCCGTGCCCCCGTAACACCCTGTTGACTCTCTTTCCCCTGGAAACAATTCTCCTTATCTTAGTTCCTGCCCAAATTTATGAGTTCCTATTCTTCAAACTCTGTCCAGCAGGTGGCGATGTTCTCTCACACAGACTTGTCATGTAGGAATCATGTACTTCCTTGTATTATAAGGGGTCGGCCTCTGCTCTTTATCTCCACTTCTACTCAAGACTTTGTGGACACTTCAGCTTTGTGGGAACAGTTTGGCGAAGACTCTATTCTGTTCCTCAGGACCTGTGCACAAGATCCATAAATATAAGGGGGCAGGGGGGGTTTATGGAAGAAAATGACCGGCCTCACGGAGCTCGGACTTTAGCCTCATCCATCAACTACACTGGAGATTGTGAGCTTGCCCTCTCCCCAACATCAAGCCCTGACCTCAAATGAATTTCTGGATGCTACCATGGCAAACACAGCTCTGCAGCTTCTGTATTTCTGGCTGTATGGATGGAAGGAAAGGTCCACATTGCATCATTATTTTGTACAGTTCAAGTATAAAGTCCCCGTTCCTGTTGTCGGAGCTCCGAGCCCCCGCCATGTACACTAATAAACACCGTTACTGTATCGCCCCGGGGTAAATTAGATTTGGAATCTCATCTTGTTTTACTAATTTCACCGAGTCCATGGAAATGAAATCACATGACTCCGCAGAACGCAGATTTACGAGTCCATTGATCTGTGACTAATTCAATTGATTCAAATTGTGAAGTGAATTTCAGCAGATCAAGGGTCTAGTGTGGAAATCCACCAGACGGGCAGAGCCGGCAGATTGCTGATTTCTATTAGAGGTGCAGCTAGAGACTCCGGGACCTGCTTAATTGGCCTAACTCGTTCTCCGAGACTTTCTCAAGGTGAAAGAAAGATGAAGTGTAGAGAACACGACTTTCGCTTATTTGTCAGGTTGAAGAGACTCGATAAAAACATCCGCAATGACAAGGCCGAGAATTGCCCTCAAGATGTTACATTTTAAGGAACCATCACTGGCGTGACATCTGCTCCTAGTCCAGTAATAATGCCCCCTTAAAAAGTAATGATACCAACCTAAATGTCCCCCAAAAGAAATGATGACACTTGTGTTCTACACCCTAACAAAAAAGTTTAGACCCACCAAATCTGACCTACAAAGTCCTCTTCCGACATGGCACAATGAAGAAGAGCGATGGGGCATCTGGCAAGGAGATCTGGATCATCCACCGGATGTTTGGTGCTCTTGATGCCTCTGCTTTCTTTCTATTTATTGTTTTGAAATTGTGCACCCCTAAGAATTTTGGCACCCATGTCACCCAACCCAACTGTAGGTGACAACCACTTATAGGTCCCCAATGGGCGAATTTTAGCTTTTTTTCCTATTCATTTTGCCGTTGTGTATTGGACTTAGAGGGATCAATGGTGTGGCTCATCCTGATCCTCCTGGGCTTATTAAGGGTATTAGGTCTATCACCAGCACAGACCAGAAGGGAATGAGGGTTTGCAAGGACACAAAGGGATGTGATGACAACCACTTATGGGTCCCCAATGGGCAAATTTTAGCTTTTTTTTCCATTCATTTTGCCGTTGTGTAATGGACTTAGAGGGATCAATGGTGCGGCTCATCCTGATCCTCCTGGGCTTATTAAGGGTATTAGGCCTATCACCAGCACAGACCAGAAGGGAATGAGGGCTTTTAAGGACAAAATGGGAAGTGCTGATGAAAACAGCTGACAGGGTGAGTTACTCCCTGTGTCTAGGGAAGGCGGAGATTGTGACCCCTGACCAAACCTACCGCTGACCTCTGGCTTCCCTCACCACCCTAGATAGGTTTTGAACCTATACGCTGAGTAGGATACCTGACTCTGAATGACCCTGAAATAGGCCCTAGGCAAGGAACGGATGTGATGAGCACTTAGTCAACCCCACTAAGTTCTAAAGAAAACACAGGGATAACAAACAGGGGGAAAGTGAACGAATAACTTATCTCCAGATGACTCCGGAAGAGAAACTGCAACAACAATAAAGGTTCTCCAGATGAATCCAAGCCGACTGCTTGCACTGAAGACTTGTTAATGGTATTTGGGGCCCTTTGCACACAACGAAATCGCAGGTGTGATGTCAGTGGGGTCACATCGAAAGTGACGCACATCCGGCGTCGCTGTCGATATCGTAGTGTGTAAAGCATTTTTGATACGATTAACGAGCGCAAAAGCGTTGAAATCGTATGATCGGTGTAGCGTCGGTAATTTCCATGATTTGGGAAAGACCGATGTTACGATGTTGCTCCTCGTTCCTGCGGCAGCACACATCGCTGTGTGTGAAGCCGCAGGAGCGAGGAACATCTCCTACCTGCGTCCTGTGGCTCACGCCGGCTATGCGGAAGGATGGAGGTGGGCGGGATGTTTACGTCCCGCTCATCTCCGCCCCTCCACTTCTATTGGCCGCCTGCCGTGTGACGTCGCTATGACGCCGCACGACCCACCCCCTTAGGAAGGAGGCAGGTTGCCGGCCAGAGCGACGTCGCAGGGCAGGTGAGTGCATGTGAAGCTGGCGTAGCGATAATGTTCGCTACGGCAGCTATCACCATGATATCGCAGCTGCGATGGGGGCGGGGCCTATCGCGCTCGGCATCGCAGCATCGACTTGCGATGTCGTAGTGTGCAAAGGGCCCCTTAGACCTATCACCAGCACAGACCAGAAGGGAATGAGGGTTTTAAGGACACAATGGAAAGTTTTTATGAAAACAGCTGACAGGGTGAGGAACTCCGCAGGGTCCTAAAGTGAAAGGGATGAACTCCAAGCGCAGAAGATACATAAGATACCATATAGACAAAGCAGAAATAATAGGTCAGGGAGCAGTTTGTGTAGCTAAACGCTGTGACCTTCTATAGCCTGACTCCACAGGACTGTCGTTCACCGGTCACTGGCACATACCCCTGTGCTTGGTGCCCAAAAAAGCTACTTTGCTCAGTTTTAAGACTCAGTGCAACAAACTGAGTCTTTGCCTCTTTATTAAAGCTTTGATGACAGATTTTACATTGATACATTGTAACAATTGTCTGTAGAATGTTTACAATACGATGGCGCCACATCAGTAAGGAACTAAATAGATATATGCACAGGGATCCGTCTGCATAGGTTTTTTTGGGCATCTTGAGAATATAGAGAATGGTCACATTCACTGACCGTAACCAGAGATCTTAAAAGTGGAGAGAACAGAAGACAAAAAGTAGATTAGAAAGTTACAGAAGTTTCTATAATCTAATGATGAAGCTTTAGTTACACAGAATTGGACAAAAATCCACAAATGCGCTCTGAGCTGTACTTTAATGCCGTCTGCGCTTCTATAAAACTGTCACACAAGTTTATAATCATCGTAAAAATATCATAAAATTAGATTATATTATAAACATAAAAATAAAACACAGTCGGATCCCGGCCAAAAATGGATAAACAATATCTTAAGTATTATACAAAGTATATACAAGGGGTGACGAGGTGGAGAAAAGACCCAGGATCATCAAGATCAAACCCCAGATAATTGGGGCCAGACAAAAACCATTCCCAAATCGGAGAGACCAAATGATTAGGAAAAACTGATAGTGACCAGACAGATCCTTGGATCAGATGCCTCGGATACAATAATCTATGGATCTATCAATCTAGAACCTTTTTTTCAGAACCTTAAATGTTTCAAATTTTCCTCAAATTCATTGTAACCAAATTCTTGCTTCTCTAGAAGAAGAAACCTAACGCATGTGTCACGCAGAGTTTTGCACAATGTTCATTAACTGTCATGGCGTCGTTGGGCACTGTTCAGATACAGGAAGACTCAGGCGTTGACCTGCTGTGTGCTGATTCATAGGCAGGCTAGCAAGAGTTAATCTCTGCTGCTGTGTTTGCTCCTTTGGTCACATGTTGTGGAAAGACCTATCACATCTGCTCTCCTCCTATTTATGCTGGTAGAAACCTGCCACCTATGCCAGCTATAGTTTGTTCTATGTTGATCTATGAGGTGTGGTGTCCCAGACTTTCTGGTGGACTTTGTGGCCATTGCTTGGTGCGGTTGTGGAGCTTAACCCTGTTGCTCTGTACTTCATTCCTGCTCTTGTTTTCCTCCTATTTATGCTGGTGGAAACCTTCCACCTATGCCAGCTATAGTTTATTCTATGTTGTTCTGTGAGGTGTGGTGTCCCAGACTTATTGGTGAACATTGTGCTCATTGCTTGGTGCGGTTGTGGAGTTTACCCATGTTGCTCTGTACTTCCTTCCTGCTCTTGTTTACTCTCTGTTTATGCTGGTAGAAACCTTCCACCCATGACAGCTATAGTTTATGTTGTTCTGTGTGGTGTCATGTCCAAGAGTTTCTGGTGAACTTTGTGGCCATTGCTTTGAGCAGTTGTGGAGTTTACCCATGTTGCTCTGCACTTCTTTCCTGCTCTTGTTTTCCCTCCTATTTATACTGGTGGAAACCTTAAAACCATGCCAGCTATAGTTTATTCTATGTTGTTCTGTGTGGTGTGGTGTCCCAGAGTTTCTGGTGAACTTTGTGGCTATTGCTTGGTGCGGTTGTGGAGTTTACCCCTGTTGCTCTGTACTTCCTTCCTGCTCTTGTTTTTCCTCCTATTTATACTGGTGGAAACCTTAAAACCATGTCAGCTATAGTTTATTCTATGTTGATTTGTGAGGTATGGTGTCCCAGGCTTACTGGTGAACATGGTGCTCATTGCTTGGTGCGGTTGTGGAGTTTACCCCTGTTGTTCCTTCCTGCTCTTATTTTTCCTCCTGAATCTCTTGCTGTCTTTACCTTTATGTGTGCAGTGTGATGGAGTTTTGTTTTGTGTCTATTTTTACTGAATGTTTCGTCACACTCCTGTCCCATTCCTACCTTGAGGGGGGAGGGGAGATACCTTCAAGACTGGTCAGAAGCCGGTCCGTCTCTTTTATTTTGCTCCTTTGTCATTTGTTTGCCAGTCCATCTCTTTTATTTTGTTCCTCCATCATTCCTTTGCCGGTCCGTCTCTTCTATTTTTTCCCTCCATCATTTTTTTGCTGGTCCTTCTTTTTTATTTTGTTCCTCCATCATTTTGTTGCTGGTCCGTCTCTTTTATTTTGTTCCTCCATGATTTCTATACCGGTTTGTCTCTTCTATTTTGTTCCTCCATCATTTCTTTGCCGGTCCATCTCTTCTATTTTGTGCCTTCATCACTTCTTTGACAGTCTGTCTCTTTTATTTTGTTCCTCCATCATTTCTTTGCCGGTCCGTCTCTTGTATTTCGTTCCTCCATCATTTTTTTTGCCGGTCCGTCTCTTTTATTTTGTTTCTCCATCCTTTTTTTGCCGTTCAATTCCATGTATTTTGTTCCTCCATCAATTCTTGGATGGTCCATCCCTTACATTTTGCCCATTTATCATTTCTTTGCTGGTCCGTCTCTTGTATTTTGTTCCTCCATCATTTTTTTTCTGGTCCTTCTCTTTTATTTTGTTCCTCTATCATGCCTTTGCCTGTCCGTCTCTTCTATTTTGTTCCTCCATCATGCCTTTGCTAGTCCGTCTCTTTTATTCTGTTCCTCCATCATCTCTTTGCCGGTCCGTCGCTTTTATTTTGTTCCTCCATCATTTATTTGCCAGTCAGTCTCTTCTATTTTTCACCTTCATCATTTTTTTGCCGGTCCATCTCTTATATTTTGTTCCTCCCTCATTTCTTTGCTGGTCCGTCTCTTATATTTTGTTCCTTCATCATTGCTTTGCCGGTCCGTCTCTTATATTTTGTTCCTGCATCATTTATTTGCCAGTCCGTCTCTTATATTTTGTTCCTCCCTGATTTCTTTGCCGGTCCGTCTCTTATATTTTGTTCCTTCATCATTTTTTTGCCGGTCCGTCTCTTATATTTTGTTCCTGCATCATTTATTTGCCGGTCCGTCTCTTTTATTTTGTACCTCCATCATTTTTTTGCCGGTCCATCTCTTACATTTTGTACCTCCATAATTTCTTTGCTGGTCCGTCTCTTGTATTTTGTTCCTCCATCGTTTCTTTGCCGGTCGGTCTCTTTTATTTTATTCCTCCATCATTTTTTGCCGATCCGTCTCTTTTATTTTGTTCCTCCATCATTTCTTTGCTAGTCCCTCTCTTCTGTTTTGTGCCTTCATCATTTCTTTGCTGGTCCATCCCTTATATTTTGCCCCTTCATCATTTCTTTGCTGGTCCGTCTCTTGTATTTTGTTCCTCCATCTTTTTTTTGCCAATCCATCCCTTATATTTAATTCTTCCATGATTTATTTGCCGGTCCATCTCTTATATTTTGCTCCTTCATCATTTCTTTGCCAGTCCATCTCTTATATTTTGCTCCTTCATCATTTCTTTGCCGGTCCAATTCTTATATTTTACTCCATCATTTTTTTGCAGGTCCATCTCTAGTATTTTGTTCCTCCATCATTTCTTTGCTGGTCCGTCTCTTGTATTTCATTCCTCCATCATTGTTTTGCAAGTCCATCTTTTTTTTTTTCATTCTTCCATCATTTCTTTGCCGGTCCATCCCCTGTATTTTGTTCCTTTGTTCCTCCATCATTTCTTTGCCAGTCGGTTTCTTTAATTTTGTTCCTTCATCATTTCTTTGCCGGTCCGTCTCTTTTTTTCCATTCTTCCATAATTTCTTTGCCAGTCCATCCCTTATATTTTGTTCCTTTATCATTTCTTTGCCATTCCGTCTCTTATATTTTGTTCCTGCATCATTTATTTGCCATTCCGTCTCTTATATTTTGTTCCTCCATCATGTTTTTGCTGGTCCGTCTCTTATATTTTGTTCCTCCATCATTTTTTTGCCGATCCGTCTCTTATATTTTGTTCCTCCATCATTTTTTTGCCAGTCCGTCTTTTCTATTTTGCGCCTTCATCATTTCTTTGCCGGTCCGTCTTTTCTATTTTGCGCCTTCATCATTTTTTTGCCGGTCTGTCTCTTCCATTTTGTTCCTCCATCATTTCTTTGCCGATCCGTCTCTTATATTTTGCTCCTCCATCATTTCTTTGCCGGTCTGTCTCTTCCATTTTGTTCCTCCATCATTTCTTTGACGATCCGTCTCTTATATTTTGTTCCTTCGTCATTTTTTTGCCGGTCCGTCTCTTATATTTTGTTCCTTCGTCATTTCTTTGCCGATCCGTCTCTTATATTTTGCTCCTCCATCATTTTTTTGCCGGTCCGTCTCTTATATTTTGTTCCTCCATCATTTTTTTGCCGATCCGTCTCTTATATTTTGTTCCTCCATCATTTTTTTGCCGGTCCGTCTCTGATATTTTGTTCCTCCATAATTTCTTTGCCAGTCCGTCTTTTCTATTTTGCGCCTTCATCATTTTTTTGCCGGTCTGTCTCTTCCATTTTGTTCCTCCTTCATTTCTTTGCCGATCCGTCTCTTATATTTTGTTCCTTCGTCATTTTTTTGCCGCTCCGTCTCTTTTATTTGCTAAGATTTTTATTTATATAATATTTGTTTCTTTATTTAAAATATGTATTTATTTTTTCGTTTCTTGTGTTCTTCTCCCACCGTCCACCAGCTCCGGGTATTTTCTGTACTGTTAGACTTGTTCTATCAGCAGACAATTTTTTTAACATATTTTTATTGCATTAGCCCCAGGTAAATCTATGGAGACGCCGCTCAATGCATCAACTGTACTATCGATCAGAAAATAGTTTTCGGTGCCGTTCCCCGGGGGTCCTGTATCCCGGAGTTTGTACGTAGCCGCGCTGAGCTTCCCCTCCTCCATCATGTATGATTAGATTTTAAACATCATTTATAAAGTATTTGTAAACAGAGATCGCCGTTCCGGGGCGGCTTGTGCTCCGTTGGACGCAGAGGGATGAAAATTCCCAATTGCCGTGTTTACCCTTTAAGGCGACCTCACCTTGTGAAGCGCTCCGGCACATTGTACATGGGAGGTGTAAGGGCCTTGTTACCTTAGCTGATACCTTCATGTCATAAGCCCTATTTCCCCTAAGGTTGTCATTATTGAGCTCCGCTATTGATCCCAGCGCCGTGCCGCGGATACGGGCATTATTTTGCACTCATTATCATTCCAGAATAGTTAACGTTTCTATTTGCTTATTGTAAAGCATCATTACATATTAACCCCTTTCTGCTGCAAATTATTATTAGACGTCAGGAACAGAGTGGATGTCCACAGGTTTGCATATGATGGAGCATGGAAAAACAACAGTAAAAACGGTAAAGCTGGATTATAGCGCACTGGGTCTATGGACCTTCCCTCCCAGTGCTCATCAGACATTTCCAGAGATTAGGCCCTGTGCACACGCTGTGGTTTTGATGCCTTTTTTTGTGCCTTTTTGGGTGCAGTTTGTTACTCAATTCTGCAAAGGTAATGAGAATAGCTGAAGTGTAGAAAAAAAGAAGCAGAATGTCAATTGTTGGTGCATTTTTTTTCCTGTGTTTTTTTAGCCCTTTCAGCCAATAATCTAACTAAAAGAACGCAGAGCACAAAAAAGCACCAGAAACGCCCAAAATGCAACAAAAATGTGCATCAAAAAAGTGCACCAAAATGCACTAAAAATGTGCACCAAAAAGGCATCAACTGCATAAAAAATTCACCAAATCAGTGCACCAAAATGCACCAAAAAGGTGCACCAAAAACGCACCAAAATGCACTAAAAATGTGCACCAAAACGCGCCAAAAAGTGCACCAAAAAGGAATCAATTGCATAAAAAATTCACCAAATCAGTACACCAAAATGCACCAAAAAAGTGCACCAAAAGCACACCAAAATGCACTAAAAATGTGTGCCAAAACGCACCAATAAAGTGCACGAACAAAAAAAATATCAAAATGCATAAAAAAATGCACCAAACAAGTGCACAAAAATTCACCAAAATGCACCAAAGAAGTGTACCAATAAAGTGCACCGAAAATGCACCGAAATGCATAAAAATTGCACCAAATAAATGCACCAAAAAGTTCACCAAAACACACCAGAAAAGTGCACCAAAAACGAAACAAAATGCTTGAAAAATGCACCAAATAAGTGCACCAAAATGCACCAAAGAAGTGCACCAAAAAAGTGCACCACAAACACACCAATATGCACTAAAAATGTGCACCAAAAAATCATCAAAATGCATAAAAAATGCACCAAACAAGTGCAGAAAATACACACCAAAATGCACCACAGACGTGCACCAAAATGCTTAAAAAATGCACCAAATCAGTGCACTAAAATGCACCAAAAAAAGTGCACCAAAAAGTGCAGCAAAAATGCACCCAAATGCACTAAATATGTACACCAAAATTGCACCAAAAACTCATTAAAATGCATAAAAAATGCACCAAACAAGTGCACCAAAAACACACCAACATACACCAACAAATCACCGAAAATGCACCAAAATGCTTAAAAAATGCACCAAAAAGCACCAAAAATGCACCAAAATGCACCAAAAAACGCATGTGGTTTTTGGTGCGTTTTCCTGCAACAAGTTGCAGTTTTTGTTGCAGAAAGTTTCTGTAACCAAAAACTCAGTGTGCGCGCATATCCAAATGTGCCCCGCTATCTTGAGAACAGGGATGAAGCTCATTTCTGCAGCTCTGAGCTGCATGAGAGGCTATAGGGCAAAATGGAAACGTGGCACCGCACTTTTCGACACCACTCCGAGTTGGGAAAAAAAGAAGGAATCAGCACACTGTTGGCTCTGCTTTATCATTGCTCTCTGCTACTGAGGTACTATCTGATATAGTAAGTTCTCCTATACTACTGGATTACCACAAGTAGTTTCCTGATACACAGCTCTACTACATCGTAAGGCTCTGCTACATCACAGCTCTTACCATCTGAAGTGGATCCTGACATACCCAGCTGTGCCACATAAACACAAGTGTGCCTCCTGATTTTCCCATCTCTGCCATGCCTCTGTATCACCGCAAGTGTGTCTCCTAAAAAATTCAGCTCTGCTACTTCACAGGGCTCTGCTACTTCATCACAGTTATGTTTCCAGTCATTTTCAGCCATGCTCTTCCACTATTATTCCACTTTGCTGAGTCTCTGGCTTCCCTGTAGTCCTCTTAGGTCTTCAGTACTCCAGTAGCCATCAAGCCTTTGCAGGTTTCCTTCCTCTGGACCGTTGTCCTCGCTGCATTACCACCATCTGTCCGTGCTGCCTTGCCTTCCATCTGCTCATCTAGACCAAACGTTTGGAGGATCCACTTCACATGGTGAGACTGTCACTCTCGGGCAAGAAGGTGTCCGCTGCATGACGCAACACAGAGCTTACAATGGGGATGGAACGGGGGTAGGAAGACCCTTACAGCAAGGGGAGGAGAGTTGGGTGACCACCTGACACTAACCTGTCTCTGATCCCTGAGCTCCTTAATGTCCTTTTGCGAGTCCTTCCCCCCACCGCCGTCACGTGCCTAGTCCCTAGCTGTTCCTCCACTCACCCTGGCTAGTGCAAATGCCAGTGAGTGCACTAGATTTCACCACTACCGTAATAGGACACAAAAGAAGGGAAACAGATAGGGGAACATGGATAAAAGAGGATATACACCAACTTCCATAGTTGCAGCCAAGCACCATGGCTGCTAACAACAGGACTCCAGTAGCTGCAAGAAGCTTCCTCCCTCCAAGATGGTCACTCAGTCCAGAATGAATCTATAACCGGCATCAGGTGATGTAACATGTGACCCTTTAAAGGGAAGGTGAGTGGTCACAAACCGGCTGCACCTGAAATAGGGAGTAACAAAGAACTACCAGCAAACCCTTGCTGCACCAAAAGACAGAAACAATGCAATGTGAGACTCAGATCCCAAACCTGTCACAAGTCTTTGAAGGACGAGAGACCCTCTAGAGGGAACCATATCCTTATAGCTGACAGATGACGTTTCGGCCACTTAGTGGCCTTCATCAGACAACTAGTCTCATTAAATGGCGAGAATGGAGTATAAAGGCAGAGGTATCCACCGCTATGCTGGATACCGCTGCCTTTATACTCCATTCTGGCCATTTAATGATACTAGTTGTCTGATGAAGGACACTAAGTGGCCGAAACGTCACACGTTCAAAAACTTTTTTGGAATAAAATATATGAAATCTAACCCTTGAGAGTACCTTGTACCTATTTTTTTGACGTATGGTTTGGAAACCAACAAGTGCACCTTGATATCCTTTACCATTTTGGCTGTGCCTTATCCGGTTACTAGTAGGTGGGTCAATCCTAATTTCATTTTTCAGGGCTTCAGCCGAAAAGGTGTTCCCAGAATGTAATGTGATCCCGGCAATTGAAATCAGCTCTGCAAAAGGAGGATCAGCGTCCCTCTAGTGCCACCTATAGGATAGGGCAAAAACAGACTGAAGACGACACCCATCTGTTGGCAGCTGTTTCGGGTGCATCAGGTGCTTTTAGTGAATCTCTGACATTTTTGGTGGCGTTCCCCTTGAAGACGCGGCTCTGCTTTCCGATCTGTGCAAAATGTGCAGGAATTTACTGTATCTGTCATGCATTTAATAAGACGTTCCAAGACGTCTGGAGGAAATGTCCCCCCTGTGGGAAGGAGAGTGTTAATAATTTTGGGGAAGGCTATAGATCCCCTTTAACCTCTGAGCTTTTAATGCTTCTCCTCTGTCCATAAATAAATACGGCAGCCTAAAATAATGCTTTCAGCACACGCCACAAAGAGCTGCGATCAATGCTCTGCCCATACATCACTCCGGCCTGACTTATCGGCAGCTGTGCGGTCCCAGCCTGCGTGACTCACCTCTGCTCAATCCATTTCCAAGGAGGGGGGGGGGGAGCGAGAGGCCAAACCCAAATCAAAGCATCAGATCCTTAATGGGGGCCCAAACCTGCAGAAATGATGGCATTAAAGGCGAGGAAACGGGCACAAAGATGCTGCAAAATCATTTCTGCTTAATGGTTGTAAATCTTAGTATTTACTCTCGGAACTTTGGATGAGACAATGGGTTCCATCAACTTAAGAAGCTCGAAGCCGGTTGAGCCAAATTTGTAAAAAATTGCTTTTTTGGCAATTATTTACCGTTAATTTATAAACTCAGTGTTTAGATCCTCGGTATCAGGTCAGATGATGGTTACCCTAAAGACTACGTGGCACCGGATCTTGTAAATCACCCAAGATCAGGCGGGATTCATATCTGCCCCGGGAAAAGTTGGCAAATCTTTTCTAAAGGCCAAGGTCACCATGATTCCGTAATTGGAACAGCTGCTTTCAGCTAAAAGTTACAAAAAAAATCGGAGAAGTTTAGGTGTTTATCTTGAGGGACAATTAAAGGGAAAGCAAAACCGGTGCTGTCGACAGATGCAATGGTGGAAACTCACCGGTAAAGCCAGGAATGGAGATTTAGAGTTTAGTTGCCCTCTGTAGTGCTAAGACATGTGTAACAATGACTATGAGAATATAGACATGCATTACTGCTATGAAAAACATGGAAAAATTGAGATATTTAGCACACAAAAATGGCCAGATTTATGTGAGCCCAACAGCCATCGGCAAGGTGATCCTCTGATTGAGCAATCCTGTTCTTCAGCCTCGGTCAACTTTAATTCTCCATTTGCAGGTTCCTGTCCGCCCATAAATTGTAAGGGTTTTTTTTACACAAACAGAGGCATTAGTTTGATAGGGACACAACAAAAATGAGGACGCCTTGCCGCTGGCTGTTGGGCTCACATAAAACTGGCCATTTTTGTGTGCTAAGTATCTAAATCACCTTGACATTGGCTGTTGGGCTGACATAAAACTGGCCATTTTTGTGTGCTAAGTATCTAAATCGCCTTGACGTTGGCTGTTGGGCTCACATAAAACTGGCCATTTTTGTTTGCGAAGTATCTAAATCGCCTTGACGTTGGCTGTTGGGCTGACATAAAACTGGCCATTTTTGTGTGCTAAGTATCTAAATCGCCTTGCTGCTGGCTTTTGGGCTCACATAAAACTAGCCATTTTTGTGTGCTAAGTATCTAAATCACCTTGACGTTGGCTGTTGGGCTCACATAAAACTAGCCATTTTTGTGTGCTAACTATCTAAATCGCCTTGACGTTGACTGTTGGGCTCACATAAAACTGGCCATTTTTGTGTGCTAAGTATCTAAATCGCCTTGCCGCTGGCTGTTGGGCTCACATAAAACTGGCCATTTTTGTGTGCTAAGTATGTAAATCGCCTTCACATTGGGTGTTGGGCTCACATAAAACTGGCCATTTTTGTGTGCTAAGTATCTAAATCGCTTTGACGTTGGCGTTGGACTCACATAAAACTGTCCATTTTTGTTTTCTATGTATCTAAATCGCCTTGACGTTGGCTGTTGGGCTCACATAAAACTCGCCATTTTTGTTTGCTAAGTATCTAATTTTTTACATGTTTTCATAGCAGTAATGCATGTCTATATTCCCATATTCATTGTTCCACATTTCTTAGTACAGCAGTGTGCAACTGTCTCATTTTTGTTACTATGTTTCATGTTAAATTTGCACCTGTTCACATTAGAAAGGTAGGATGTGTCATCAGTCTTGTTCTTAAATTATAGGGTCATTCCTTCTGATTAAGCACACAAAAATGGCCAGTTTTATGTGATCCCAACAGCCAGCGGCAAGGCAACCTTCTGCTCTTCATCCTCAGACTATTTTAATTCTTCATTTGCAGGTCCCTATACTCCCATGACATACATGACAGTCTCTTCTTTTTTCAGGAGATTTTGGAATCATTGATACAATGTATCAGTTTTGCTCCATAGTATCACTTCACACCATATTTCCAGGGCCATCTGGGACGACTATTTGTTTTTCTTCTCTCCTTTCCATCCCTTTAAAGTGCTGTTGTCTTTTGGGTCACCTATTAGCTTTTCAGTGTTTCCACAGAGGCAGGGATGAAGGTAACTCCGCCCATGAGGAACCTGACAAGAATGACGCTCAAATTTGTGTGCCACGGTTCCGATGTGCAGAAAATCCTGTATTGTTTGGTCTGCCATGCTCTCCTGCAGAGCCGGTATATGTTGCCTTACTGTGCAGAGCAGTTTGCAGGTTGGATGCTTTGCTGGTTGTTTTGATATGCTTTGGACACGGTATTTCATAGCACTGGGCTCCATGCTGGGCCTGGGAGGTGCTACGCAGATGCTGCTGGTTCTAGGTGAATATTCTGTTAGCTCAGGACGTCTCCAATCGTACTTGCTGGTTAGAATTGTGCTGTTGGCTCCTGTAGTGCTCAGTGATCTGATCCTGGCCTCTTAACTCCGGACTGCTGTTAACCCTTCTCTGCCTGCCATTCTGTTTCTGTTGTTACTTCCCGGCTTCTGACTTCAGACCTTCTCCTGACCACATCTCCGCCTGCTCCCTGAAATCTGTACTTACTATTATGATTCAGTGACCGAGGAGGATCAGAAAAAAGGACAAAAAACTAGAAAACCCAGAATGTTACCAGAGTGGTTGGAATCTCAGCGAACTGCAGAGCAAACACTTACACACAACTAGAAGTAGCCGTGAGACGTGCCTACAATGATCTGGTCGCCTCAACACAGCTGGAGAACTAATTATTCCTTCAGAGAGAAATACAGGAAAGACTAATCTGCCTTGGAGAAGTCCCCCAAAGATATAGATAGCCCCCCACATGTAAAGATTACGATGATGTAGAAAAATACAATACACATGTAGGAAACAGATTCAGCAAAGATGAGGCCCAAACTATCTAAACAGGAAAGGACAGAAAAGAGCACTGTCTGCAGTCATGCAATAACCTATAAAAAGAACCAACACTCCTGAGATGGAAAAATACTGAGCCCACACGGACTCTCCCTCACTATATCAGGACTCTAGTGTTACTGGAATCCAAACAAACACTAAGATAGTGAAGTGACTGAAATTAGTACCAAGCATGACAAAACAAAATACATAGCAGAATATAGAGCAAGATACAAAGACATTGCCAGCAGGGAATGATCCAAATCCACGCAGAACTCCACACAGGCAAAATAGGAAATAAGCCTTAGTACCTAAACAGAAAAACAACAAGAAGGTGGAAACCGCCAGCAGGGGTACAAAGACCAAACTTATCTGAAAGGAGTTCTGGTAGAAACAGAAGGAAGGGCTGGCTTCAGAATGTCCTTAGCAAACAGGAGACAACATAGAGCACCGGCCAGGAACAGGAGAAAACTACTCAGTTATATAGGCCCAATCTGAATGACCTGATTGCCAGTCCTCCACATGTGTCTGGCTCCCATTCAATAAATCAACTGCACTGCCAGCACTGACCACAAGAGGGAGCCCCAAAATAGAGAATGTATTCACAACACTCAGGACGTCGCCAATCATACCTGCTGGTTAGCATTGTGCTGTTGTCTCCTGTGCTGCTCAGTGATCTGATCCTGGCCTCATAACTCTGGACTCCTGTTAACCCTTCTCTGCCTGCCCCTCTGTTTCTGGCATTACTTCCCGGCTTCTGACCTCGGACCTTCTCCTGACCACGTCTCTGCCTACTCCCTGTACTTTGTACGTACTCTCCTGGTATCCTGACCCTCGTCTATGTCTGGTGCCAGTGTCCTGTTGTTACCTCCTGGCTTCAGACCTTGGCTTATCTAACTAGCACATATTCACTGCACACAAGTGTGTCTAGCGCCACCTAGTGACGGACATCACCGAGACCTTACGGATTCCAAGAAGATTTGGCAAATCTCTTGGAGACCACAGACTTTTGTTAACCCTTCTCTGCTGCGCCTCTGTTTCTATTGTTACTTCCCGGCTTCTGACCTCGAGCTTCTCCTGACCACATCACTGCCTACTCCCTGAATTCTGGTATCTTGACCCTCGGCATTTATCTTGATCGTGTCTCTGTATGCCCCCTGTGTACTGTCGTGCCCTCCTGGTTCTGATCTCGGCTTGTCTGACTACCTCTGTCTAGCGCCACCTAGTGACAGTCATCACACTGGGGATTTAATTTGCCTGTCTCTATGGAACTAGTACAGGTTGCCATAATAGCTAATAATACTAGTCATTTATTGGCTCCCTCTCACTGTCGGGATGTGTTTATTTAATAAAGAGTCTCGTCTTTCTACCTCTTTGCGTCTTTGATAATATACATCCATTTGAATATCCTCGTGTTTTATGTATAGGACGCCTGGCCCCGAGAATAGGGGAAAGCTCTGTTCTCGCAGAATGGAAAACGCGTGAGGTTTTCAAAGTGCGGTGTGCACATAAATCAGCGCTTTGAGGCTTCCAACGCGCTTCACATTATAATTACGTCTCGCTAGAACTCTCCTAGTGGTCTATTAACGCTGGATGTACCTATAATAGCAATCTGCAGATAACATCCCGACAACTTTCAACTCTATTCATTTCAGGGGAACGGAAAAAGAATTCAGCATCAAAACTACGAGAAAAAACGGAAAAAAAAACAGAAATTGGATTATTTTTTATTTCCAGATTGACATTTGATAGACTGGTTGTATTTTCTGCTTGTGATGCTCAATGCGGGGGGATCACGATGTAGAGGGGGTGTTTACTCCATTTGTGTCATTGTGCAGTTATTTAAAGAAGCCGTGTGGGAGTAGTCAACCATTAAGAGAAAACTGAACAATAAGCCACATTTAAAGGTGTCACTAAGGTTCACCCCGATATCCCCCCTCCCCCACTCCACACCACATATTACTGAGAAGCTGGGATACAAGGCTCTGTATGGGGAGATACACTCAACAATGGTCTTTGTACTACATATGGATTACTAATTCTGTACTGATGGTAAATTATATTCTGCATTATCCTCCAGAGCTGCACTCATTATTCTGCTGGTGAAGTCACTGTGTACATACATTACATTACTGATCCTGAGTTACCTCCTGTATTTTACTCCAGAGCTGCACTCACTATTCTGCTGGTGCAGTCACTGTGTATATACATGACATTACTTATACTGTATTATAGTCCAGAGCTGCACTCACTATTCTGCTGGTGCAGTCACTGTGTATATACATGACATTACTTATACTGTATTATACTCTAGAGCTGCACTCACTATTCTGCTGGTGCAGTCACTTTGTATATACATGACATTACTTATACTGTATTATACTCCAGAGCTGCACTCACTATTCTGCTGGTGCAGTCACTGTGTACATACATTACATTTCGTATCCTGAGTTACCTCCTGTATTATACTCCAGAGCTGCACTCACTATTCTGCTGGTGCAGTCACTGTTTATATACATTACATTACTTATACTGTATTATACTCCAGAGCTGCACTCACTATTCTGCTGGTGCAGTCACTTTGTATATACATGACATTACTTATACTGTATTATACTCCAGAGCTGCACTCACTATTCTGCTGGTGCAGTCACTTTGTATATACATGACATTACTTATACTGTATTATACTCCATAGCTGCACTCACTATTCTGCTGGTGCGGTCACTGTGTACATACATTACATTACTGATCCTGAGTTACCTCCTGTATTATACTCCAGAGCTGCACTCACTATTATGCTGGTGTAGTCACTGTGTACATGCATTACATTACTGATCCTGAGTTACCTCCTGTATTATACTCCAGAGCTGCACTCACTATTCTGCTGTTGCAGTCACTGTGTACATACATTACATTACTGATCCTGAGTTACCTCCTGTATTATACTCCAGAGCTGCACTCACTATTCTGCTGGTGTAGTCACTGTGTACATACATTACATTACTGATCCTGAGTTACCTCCTGTATTATACTCCAGAGCTGCACTCACTATTCTGCTGGTGCAGTCACTGTGTACATACATTACATTACTGATCCTGAGTTACCTCCTGTATTATACTCCAGAGCTGCACTCACTATTCTGCTGGTGCAGTCACTGTGTATATACATGACATTACTTATCCTGTATTATACTCCAGAGCTGCACTCACTATTCTGCTGGTGCAGTCACTGTGTACATACATTACATTACTGATCCTGAGTTACCTCCTGTATTATACTCCAGAGCTGCACTCACTATTCTGCTGGTGCCGTCACTGTGTACATACATTACATTGCTGATCCTGAGTTACCTCCTGTATTACACTCCAGAGCTGCACTCACTATTCTGCTGGTGCAGTCACTGTGTACATACATCTGAAGTATAATACTGAGTGTTCTTCATCTTCATTATAAGTTATACATGTCCCTGGAATAGAATCGGTGTGATTACCGTGGTGCCACCGTTAAAGCAGCCATGCGGTTTATTACCCTTCCTTCCCAGACTCCTTAATGGTGCACCATTCTAGTTGGCGTGCAGATTTGCCTCGCAGAATAGACACAATGGAGTCGCCCAGGACTATATGATATTTTGCCTTTAATGTATGCATGAGAAACCTATGAAACAAACAGTAAACAGGCGAATTCATCCTCATCCCAAATAATCAAAAGCAATGGGAACATAAAACCCAATAAAGTTAATGGTTCTTTAAGTGAAATGTTGCTCGGATTCTGTTTACGGCGTCTATAAGTGTTGTGTAACCCAGCTGGAGTCCATCCACGACGGAGGCATTAAACGTTATTATTATTAAATATAAAACACAAATGTATCCGTAGCTTTAAGAAAAAACAATTGGACAATAACGTTTAGCGGTGTGTACGATACGTGCGGGGCGGAGACGAGAAAACGACTGTGCCCCAATGAGTTTACAAGTGGAAATGAAGGCACTTCCAGGAGTTTTATATATGACCCTCCGAATAGTTATAAAACATAACGGAGGCTTGGGTCTCGGCTGCACACGCCGTCGTTGATATTCCCCTTTAAAAACAAGTAACAAGTCGTAGAATTGAGCAATAAGGCACCGGGGAAAATTTCTTTCATGCAAGAGAATACTCTCTTGTCTGCGAGAAAAAAAAAAAGCCTTACCGGTGATTTTCCTCCACGAGTACAAGCAGTTACTGATTAGACTCTCTGATACAATGCACCTGAAGGGTATAATTTTTCTTACAATCTTTGGCAAGGTTGCAATTCTTTTTTTTGATTGCAAAAGGCCAAAAATGGCCAAGAAAAGTTATGCCCTGCCAGTCCTTAGGAAGACGAGAAGCAAAGGAAGAAAAAAAAGGATGAAAAGTGGCCTGGAAGACGTCTCATTGTTTGTTCTTCTGGTGGAGATCTCGTCATGGTCTTTTAAGGGTTCATTGATGATGATGATGATGATGTTAGGACAATCTAAGCCTTTCCAGCCCTTGATTGAGATATTCAATAATTAAATATTAAATATCTTCCCCCTTATAGGACAAATATTATAAAATCTCCAAAAGACAACTTAATGGAGTCATCATCTTCTTAAGACGTCTCATCGTTTGTTCTTCTAATGAAGATCTCGTCATTGTCTTTTAAGGGTTCATTGATGAAGACGTTAGGTCAATCGAAGCAGTTTTTGCCCTTGATTGAGACATTTAATAGTTAAATATTAAACATCTTCGCCCTTATAGGACAAATATTACAAAATCTCCGAAAGGCAACTCAATAGAGTCGTCTACTTCTTCCTGTCCAAGACAAAGTTAAATAGAGAGCAAGGTTCCTCAACGGAGTTGTCTTCTTCTTCCTGTCCCAGAAGAACTTGAATATAGAGCAAGGCTCTTCAATGGAGTCATCTTCTTCTTCCCATCAAATACGCAGTTGGATACAGAGCAACCTTATTCTGGTTCCTGTGGCTTGTGGTAAGTGCCCTGGGTTCATTGATGATGACATTAGGACAATCAAAGCATTTTTAGCCCTTGATTGAGACATTTAATAGTTAAATATTAAACATCTACCCCCTTATAGGACAAATATTACAAAATCTCCGAATGACAACTCAATGGAGTCATCATCTTCTTAAGCTATCTCATCGTTTGTTCTTCTAATGGAGATCTTGTCATGGTCTTTTAAGGGTTCATTGATGAAGACGTTAGGACAATCGAAGCAGTTTTTGCCCTTGATTGAGACATTTAATAGTTAAATATTAAACATCTACCCCCTTATAAGACAAATATTACAAAATCTCCAAAAGGCAACTAAATGGAGTCGTCTACTTCTTCCTGTCCAAGACAAAGTTAAATAGAGAGCAAGGTTCCTCAACGGAGTTGTCTTATTCTTCTCGTCCCAGAAGAACTTGAATATAGAGCAAGGTTCCTCAATGGAGTCGTCTTCTTCTTCCCATCAAATACGCAGTTGGATACAGAGCAACCTTATTCTGGTTCCTGTGGCTTGTGGTAAGTGAACTGGGTTCATTGATGATGACATTAGGACAATCGAAGCATTTTTAGCCCTTGATTTAGACATTCAATAATTAAATATTAAACATCTACCCCCTTATAGGACAAATATTACAAAAGCTCCGAATGACAACTCAATGGAGTCATCATCTTCTTAAGATATCTCATCGTTTGTTCTTCTAATGGAGATCTTGTCATGGTCTTTTAAGGGTTCATTGATGAAGACGTTAGGACAATCGAAGCAGTTTTTGCCCTTGATTGAGACATTTAATAGTTAAATATTAAACATCTACCCCCTTATAAGACAAATATTACAAAATCTCCAAAAGGCAACTAAATGGAGTTGTCTACTTCTTCCTGTCCAATACAAAGTTAAATAGAGAGCAAGGTTCTTCAACGGAGTTGTCTTCTTCTTCCCGTCCCAGAAGAACTTGAATATAGAGCAAGGTTCCTCAACGGAGTCGTCTTCTTCCCATCAAATACGCAGTTGGATACAGAGCAACCTTATTCTGGTTCCTGTGGCTTGTGGTAAGTGAACTGGGTTCATTGATGATGACATTAGGACAATCGAAGCATTTTTAGCCCTTGATTTAGACATTCAATAATTAAATATTAAACATCTTCACCCTTATAGGACAAATATTACAAAATCTCCAAAAGACAACTCAATGGAGTTATCATCTTCTTAAGACGTCTCATCGTTTGTTCTTCTAATGGAGATCTTGTCATAATCTTTTAAGCGTTCATTGATGATGATGTTAGGACAGTCTAAGCATTTTTAGACCTTGATTGAGACAGTCAATAATTAAATATTAAACATCTTTTTCCTTATAGGTCAAATATCAGGAAATCTCAGAAAGTCAACTCAATAAAGTAGTCTTCTTCTTCCCGTCAAAGACAGAGTTGGATACAGAGCAAGGTTTTCCTGCTTCCTGTGGCTTGTGGAAAGTGGCCTGGAAGATGTTTCATCGTTTATAATTCTGGTGGAGATCTTATCTTGTTTTTTTAAGGGTTAATTGATGAAGACATTAGGACAATAAATTATTGAGACATTCAGTAATTAAATATTAGAAATCTTCCCCCTCTTATAGGACAAATATTACAAAATCTTCGAAAGGCAACTCAACGGAGTCGTCTTCCTCCTGTCAAAGATAGAGTTGGATACAGTGCAAGGTTCTACTGGGTCCTATGGCTTGTGGAAAGTGGCATGGAAGATGTCTCATTGTTTGTTCTTCTGGTGGAGAGCTCGTCATGGTTTGTTAAGGGTTCATTGATGATGACGTTAGAACAATCAAAGCACTTTTAGTTCTTAAAATGATTGAGACATTCAATAATTAGATATTAAACTTCTTCCCCTTTATAGGACAAATTTTACAAAATCTCAGAAAGGCAACTCAACGGAGTCGTCTTCTTCTTAAGACATCTCAATGTTCGTTATTCTGGGGGAGTTCTCGTTATGGTTTTTTAAGAGTTAATTGATGATGACATTAAGACAATCGAAGCACTTTTAGTCCTCAAAATGATTGAGACATTCAATAATTAAATATTAAACTTCTTCCCCCCTTATAGGAGAAATATTACAAAATCTCCGAAAGGCAACTCAATGGAGTCGTCTTCTTCTTCCCATCAAAGACAAAGTTGGATACAGAGCAAAGTTTTCCTGGTTCCTGTTATTTGTGAAAAGTGGCCTGGAAGATATCTCATTGTTTCTTCTTCTGGTGTAGATCTTATCATGGTCTTTTAAGGGTTCATGGGTTGATAACATTGGGACAATAAAAGCATTTTTAGCCCTTAAAATGATTGAGACATTCAATAATTAAATATTAAACATCTTCCCCCTTTTAGGACAAATATTACAAAATCTCCGAAAGGCAACTCATCGGAGTCGTGTACTTCTTAATACGTCTCATTGTTTGTTCTTCTAGTGAAGATCTCATCATGGTTTTTTAAGAGTTAATTGATGATGGCATTAGGACAATTGAAGCACTTTTAGTCCTTAAAATGATTGAGACATTCAATAATTAAATATTAAACATCTTCCCCTCTTATAGTAGAAATATTACAAAATCTCCGAAAGGCAACTCAACAAAGTCATCTTCTTCTTCCCATCAAAGACGGAATAGAATACCGAGCAAGGTTCCTCAATGGAGTCATCTTCTTCTTCTCATCAAAGACAGAGTTGGATACAGAGCAAGGTTCTCCTGATTCCTGTGGCTTGTGAAGAGTGGCCTGGAAGATATCTTATCGTTTCTTCTTCTGGTGTAGATCTTATCATGGTCTTTTAAGGGTTCATGGGTTGATGACGTTGGGACAATCAAAGCATTTTTAGCCCTTAAAAAGATTGACATATTCAACAATTAAATACTAAACATCTCCCCCCCCCTACAGGAGAAATATTACAAAATCTCCGAAAGACAACTCAACTGAGTCATTTTCTTCTTAAGACGTCTCATTGTTTGTCCTTCTGGTGTAGATCTTATCTTGGTCTTTTAAGGGTTAATTGATGAGTGACATTAGGAGAATTGAAGCACATTTAGCCCCTCATTGAGATAGTTGATAATTAAATAATAAACATCTCCCCCCATAGAAGAAATGTTATAAAATCTCCAAACAACTAAAAGTAGTCGTCTTCTTTTTAAGATGTCTCATTGTTTGTTCTTCTGGTGGAGATCTCGTCATGGTCTTTTAAGGGTTCATGGATGATGACGTTAGGACAATCTAACCATTTTTAGCCCTTGATTGAGACATTCAAAAATTAAATATTAAACATCTCCCCTCCTATAGGAGAAATGTTACAAAATCTCCAAAAGGCAACTCAATGGAGTCGGCTTCTTTGTGTCAAAGCTGGCTACAGAGCAAGGTTCTTGTGGTTCCTGTGGCTTGTGGAAAGAGGCCTGGAAGATGTGTCATTGTTTGTTCTTCTGGTGGAGATCTCATCATAGTCTTTTAAGGGTTAATTGATGATGACGTTAGGACAATAAATGATTGAGGCATTCAATAATTAAATACTAAACATCTTCCCCCCATTGGAGAAATATTATAAAATCTCTGAAAGACAATTCAACGAAGTCGCCTTCTTCTTAAGACGTCTCATCGTTTGTCCTTCTGGTGGAGATCTTGTCATGGTCTTTTAAGGGTTAATTGATGATGAGGTTAGGAAAATTGAAGCACATTTATTCCTTGATTGAGACAGTCAATAATTAAATATTAAACATCTTCCTCCCCTATCGGACAAATATTACAAAATCTCCGAAAGACAACTCAACGGAGTCGTCTTCTTCTTCCCATCAAAGACAAAGTTGGATACAGGGCAAGGTTCTCCTGGTTCCTGTTATTTGTGAAAAGTGGCCTGGAAGATATCTCATTGTTTCTTTTTCTGGTGTAGATCTTATCATGGTCGTTTAAGGGTACATGGGTTGATAACGTTGGGACAATAAAAGCATTTTTAGCCCTTAAAATGATTGAGACATTCAATAATTAAATATTAAACATCTTCCCCCTTTTAGGACAAATATTACAAAATCTCCGAAAGGCAACTCATCGGAGTCGTGTACTTTTTAATACGTCTCATTGTTTGTTCTTCTAGTGAAGATCTCATCATGGTTTTTTAAGAGTTAATTGATGATGGCATTAGGACAATTGAAGCACTTTTAGTCCTTAAAATGATTGAGACATTCAATAATTAAATATTAAACATCTTCCCCTCTTATAGTAGAAATATTACAAAATCTCCGAAAGGCAACTCAACAAAGTCATCTTCTTCTTCCCATCAAAGACGGAATAGAATACCGAGCAAGGTTCCTCAATGGAGTCGTCTTCTTCTTCCCATCAAAGACAGAGTTGGATACAGAGCAAGGTTCTCCTGATTCCTGTGGCTTGTGAAGAGTGGCCTGGAAGATATCTTATCATTTCTTCTTCTAGTGTAGATCTTATCATGGTCTTTTAAGGGTTCATGGGTTGATGACGTTTGGACAATCAAAGCATTTTTAGCCCTTAAAAAGATTGAGATATTCAACAATTAAATACTAAACATCTCCCCCCCTACAGGAGAAATATTACAAAATCTCCGAAAGACAACTCAACTGAGTCATTTTCTTCTTAAGACGTCTCATTGTTTGTCCTTCTGGTGGAGATCTTATCTTGGTCTTTTAAGGGTTAATTGATGATGAGTGACATTAGGAGAATTGAAGCACATTTAGCCCCTCATTGAGATAGTTGATAATTAAATAATAAACATCTCCCCCCATAGAAGAAATGTTATAAAATCTCCAAACAACTAAAAGTAGTCGTCTTCTTTTTAAGATGTCTCATTGTTTGTTCTTCTGGTGGAGATCTCGTCATGGTCTTTTAAGGGTTCATGGATGATGACGTTAGGACAATCTAACCATTTTTAGCCCTTGATTGAGACATTCAAAAATTAAATATTAAACATCTCCCCTCCTATAGGAGAAATGTTACAAAATCTCCAAAAGGCAACTCAATGGAGTCGGCTTCTTTGTGTAAAAGCTGGCTACAGAGCAAGGTTCTTGTGGTTCCTGTGGCTTGTGGAAAGAGGCCTGGAAGATGTGTCATTGTTTGTTTTTCTGGTGGAGATCTCATCATAGTCTTTTAAGGGTTAATTGATGATGACGTTAGGACAATAAATGATTGAGGCATTCAATAATTAAATACTAAACATCTTCCCCCCATTGGAGAAATATTACAAAATCTCCGAAAGACAATTCAACGAAGTCGCCTTCTTCTTAAGACGTCTCATCGTTTGTTCTTCTGGTGGAGATCTTGTCATGGTCTTTTAAGGGTTAATTGATGATGAGGTTAGGAAAATTGAAGCACATTTATTCCTTGATTGAGACAGTCAATAATTAAATATTAAACATCTTCCTCCCCTATCGGACAAATATTACAAAATCTCCGAAAGACAACTCAACGGAGTCGTCTTCATCTTCCTGTCAAAGACGGAGATGGAGACAGCGCAAGGTTCTCCTGGTTCCTGCGGCTTGTGGAGTGAGGAGCCTTGAAACAGCAGGCTGCCTGCGTCTCCTTCAGGGGGTTTTAACCCAATTCCTTTTATTACCAATGAATAACTAATCTGTATGTAAATGAGGACAATGTGCGTGCAAATGCATTTGTTAATTTGTAAACTCGATGGGTTGAGTGGCCTTAAAGACTGTTGTTCAGGTTACGTACCGAGACTCCAAAGACTTATCATATTTCATTGCTTTATCTCCAAAGCCGCTTTCGCCAAACCTGTAGCTCTACAGATGTTTCTGCAAATATAACCTCGAGTCTAACATGTTGGAGGTCATTATTCAATTCTGGTTGGGAAGACCACCTGTAGCCTTTGTGCCGAAAATTGAATAATGCTAGATATTGTTCTCTTTCAGCTCTGAAAGTTGTCTGAGATCTAAACAAAAGTCTGTTTTCTTCCAAAAACAGCCCCATGCCTGTCCACCGGTTATATGGGGTAATGCAGATCAGTCCTATTCACTGCAATGGTACCAAGTTGCCATTCTTGTGAAAACCCATTGGGTAGATGTGACACTAATTTGGGTAGAAAGATGCCAGATTTTCTAATCTTTGGCAACTCATTTAAGTTCTTGTAATAAGTTATTGTAGCACTGATGTCTCTGTATTTAAGGCACCTTACCATTAGGGGAGGTGCCTGCGCAATGGCTTCAATTAGGTTGCCAATCAGTCAGTCTTCTAGTTAGTTGGCAGGTTCCTGTGCTTCTGTCCCGTTATCCTGTGTACCTGTCTTCTCATACCTATCTGTCCCTGCCAAGCCCACCATACCTGTTCATATTTGCCTGTCCATTATGCCTCAGTCATCCCGCCTATACCTGAATCCGTCACCTAACCTGGGGGTCAGTTGTCACAGTTCCGGTCACTGCTCTGGCAATGATACCTGTCATCCGCCTCCCGGTGGGCGCTTAGTCAAGCCCCTTCCACTAAAGGGGTAAGCCTAGGCCCCCCTGTGATACAGTGGGTCCACAAAACCTGTTTGCTGCCTCTACACCGGCTGCATGCATTATGGTTATTATATAAGCTCTACATGGAGTATATTTTTTGTAAGGGGAGATCAGTGGGTACCGTGGATAAATGGGGCTCCATTGAATGCATTGATGTCAAATGCTTTCTCGGTTTGGCAGCAAAATAGTTTCTAAGTATCTCGTGAAATCGAGAAATTATTGACTTTGACAGTTTGCTATAGAACAAAGTCTAAAAGAATGTTTTGAGGATTTTGTGTCACAAGTCTTTCACAGTCTGATGTGATCTCCGGGGGATCCGGGATCTGAAGGTCACAGTGAGTTGTTGATTGCAGATCCACTTTAGTGCCCAATCGTTTATCCTGATTTAACTCCTTCCACTACTGAAGGGGTTAAGGTTCATTTCTATCCTGCAGTGATCTAACAGGTAGTTGTAACCTCAGCCACTTCCTAATGCTATAAGTATCCACTTCTCACTCCTATGCTGGCTATAGCTCATAACAATGCTGTCCACTTGGAAGCAGCTAGTCTCTGGAGAACGCTGATGTCATGATGGCTTTGGGGATAGAAGGGAACCTGGGCACCTAAGTTGTCTCTCAAGCTAGAGAACCCTACGCTATCCCTAATCTCAAGGATACTCCTGATGGTGGAGAGGCTGGAGTCTCCTTCCTGGCCCGGCTCCTAGACCAGTCCTGATCTGATTCCCCCTCCCATTCTGGAGGGATGGGAAAGGTCTGTGTTGAGACCACAGATAAAGACAGACTGTGTTGATCCCAGACATTAGAGAAACCATCGGGTGGAATGTCAGAATCTGCAATCTGAAAACAGTCCAATGCCGCCATAATATTCGGCAAAATTTGTGCAAAAGTCTGTGTGACAGCTGAGGTGTCATTTCAGTTGCAGCTGAGAAGTTATTGCTGGAGTGTTATTTGTTGTGTCTTTCCCTACCTGTTTGTTTTTCCTTGCTTGTGTTTTCTTACTGCACTAACGAGACTAGCATCTCTCTGTCACTAGTCAGGGTGAGTTCATGGCCAGCGAGGGCCTAGGCAAATGATTGGCGCGCCGGGGGAAGGACCCGTCTAGGGATTTTTGTGAGAGTAACGATCAGCCTCAGGTGAGGAGTTCTTTTTACTGTGCATGCTTTTTTTTAACAACACACCATTTAGAAATTTATGGTACAAGTAAAATCCTCAGCGATCAACTGTGAACTGAAGAGAAAGGGTTAAATTCTCCTGCACTGCCTCCTCAGGAGAGATGAGGTATTACATGTTCTTATTGAAATTGATACACTTTTGTTTTGGAGATCGAAAAATTTAAATATCTGCAATACCAATCTTGACTACTAGCTGGTGTCTTAGAGGGTTTTTTCACTAGACATGCTTTTTTAACAACACACCATTTGGAAATTTATGGTACAAGTAAAATCCTCAGCGATTAACTATGAACTGAACAGAAATGATTGTATTCTCCTGCACTGCCTCCACAGGAGAGATGAGGCATTACACGTTCTTATTGAAATTGATACACTTTAGTTTTGGAGATTGAAAAATGTAAATATCCGCAATACCAATCTTGACCACTAGTTGGTGTCTTAAAGGTTTTTTTTATTTTACTAGGCATGCATTTTTGATAGAACACCATGTGGAAATATAAGGTACTGCAAATAAAATCCTTGTCAATCAGCAGTGAACTGAACAGAATGGGTTCAATTCTCCTGCACTGCCTCCACAGGAGAGATCAGATATTACACGTTCTTATTGAAATTGATAAACACTTTTGGAGATCGAAAAATGTAAATATACGCAATATAAATCTTGACCACTAGTTGGTGTCTTAGAGTTATTTTTCTCTAGGCATTCTTTTTTAACAGCACGCCATGTGGAAATGTATGGTACTGCAAGTAAAATCCTCAGCTATAAGAGTTGTGAGCTGAAGAGAAAGGGTTAAATTCTCCTCCACTGCCTCCACAGGAGAGATGAGGCATTACACATTCTAATTGATATTGATACACTTTTGTTTTGGAGATCAAAAAATGTAAATACTCGCAATACCAATCTTGACCACTAGTTGGTGTCTTAAAGGGTTTTTTTTACTAGGCATGCTAGCACACCATGTGGAAATTTATGGTACTGCAACTAAAATGCTCGGCAATCAGCTGTGAGATGAACAGAAAGGATTCAATTCTCCTGCACTGCCTCCACAGGAGAGATGAGGTATTACACGTTCTTATTGAAATTGAAAAATGTAAATATCCGCAATACTAATCTTGACCACTAGTTGGTGCCTTAGTTATTTTTCTCTAGGCATCCTTTTTTAAACAGCACACCAGGTGGAAATGTATGGTACTGCAAGTAAAATCCTCAGCTATAAGCTGTGAGCTGAACAGAAAGGGTTCAATTCTCCTGCACTGCCTCCACAGGAGAGATGAGGTATTGCACGTTCTTATTGATATTGATACACTGTCACAGTTCTCCTGAGTGACAGATGCTCTTGTATTCACTCTCCTTCTGCATAACGTAGAGTCCTGATTTTCTAAAATAGTATTGCAAAATGCCTTTTATAAACCAAAAACCCCTTTAAGATGAACTTTTCTTCTGACTTTTATTTCCAAACATATTTTCTGCGTATAATCCTAGATTAATTGTCTCCAGGAGAGCGTCTGCTGTGTCATTGTTCTCCTTTATGTTAATAAATAGATTTCGACTCAGACTAATTAAATAGATTTATTACAATTGTTACCAACCATATTTCCTGTTATGAGTCTATATTTTCCTTATACGAGACAATGGCTGTAAAATAAGGATTTGAACTGACTTTCCTGTCTTCGGCTATAGAGATTTTGAAAGGAAGGGTCAGGCTCCGTACATCTCTCTTCATCCCATGATATCCTCATAATAACGCTATGAGAAATGTTCAGGTCCGTTGACCACGGAGCGGAGACTGAAGTGGATACAGTTACTTATTGTATTTTCCCATTGTACTTACCATGTGCTAAGTGCATAAAGTGTTCTACTTAATATTCATTTCTATTTCATGATACCTTAATGCAAGTAAAGGAGCAGCATTTTATCGATCCGCTCATTCACTTACTGCACTTCCTCTGCATTTTTCTTCATTCTCTTCCTTTTCCTTCTCAATTCTTTCCTCCTTAATATGGAGCTTAAAGGGGAACATTTCTGCTTCATGAGGAGACTTATAAGCCATATAAGTCTCCTCTGGGTATTTAAAACTGAAAATAGCCCCTTCAGAAAACTCTTGTGAAGTCACCACTATGGGGATCCAGAACACTGAAGTGAGTAACAGGACTATGGTCATACAATCAGGATCAGGGCCGGGAAGTCACGTAGTACAGGGAGTAGGCGAAGTCAGTGTCAGGAGAGAGACGGAGGTCGGAAACCGGGGAGGCAAGTCATAGGAGGGGGGTGCAGGGACAGAACAACAAACAAGGAGCAGGGGAGAAAGACCAGAAGGTAAGACAAAAATGAACGGGACTGGACTCAGGGAGGTCGGACAGAAAGGGGAGGTCGGGCAGGACCGAGGTCAGGAAGGTCAGACGAGGTAGCCGGCAGAAGCAAGAACACTTACAGGGACCAGATGCGCACACTGCAGAGCAGAGCTATAGCTGGCATTGCACCTATGGAGGAGACATCCTGATAAAGCGGTGTCATCCCGGGAACGAGGCACGGCAGGATAGGCTCCACCCACCAGCCGAGCACCAGGAAACACGGACCGCAGGACCAGGTGACAAATACAACTCTGCCACAGCAGAGTCCAAACTGATTCATGACAACTCTAGCACCCACATGTCACACGGAGATTTTCACAAACTTTGCTAACTATCATGGTGGCCTCGGGCTCTCTTCAGACTACACTTCACCCGATAACTTTTCTGGTATCAGGGATCTACTCAGGCAGACTCAGGTATCAATCTGCTGAGTACTAATTTAGAGGCAGGCTAGCAAGAGTTAATCCCTGCTAGTCTCCTTGTTAGTTTCTTTTGATCACATGTTGTGGGGGAGCCAATCAAATCTACTCCTCTCCAATATATGCTGGCTGCATCCCTTCACCTATGCCAGCTATAGTTTACCTTAACAGAAAAAGACATCCCCATGGAGGGATGGGGCTGGAGCAAGATGATGAACAGATAAGGACAGACAAGGGAAAACCAAAACTCTAGCACACTGGACACACAGGTATAGACATGGAGGGACAAAAGAGGAAAACAAGAGCAGGAGGATAGCAACAAAACAGGCAACAGGGATTAATTTCACAACTGAACAAAGCAACAGGTATCACACTAGATAGTGTGGATCACCACACCTTCACAGACCAACTAAGATAAACTATAGACAAAAAAGACCGATAGCACTTCCAAAATGCAGTCTGAACAGGTGCAAAACTGAACATGACATACTGTATAACAAAAAAAGACAGTTACACTCTGAAATGCTAATGCATGCAAACAATGAATACAAGAATATAAATATGCATTACCGAATAAGGAAATCTAGGAAAAGTTAAGATATTTAGCATACAAAAATGGCCATTTTAATATCTGTCCAGTAGCCACGTCAAGTACAGACGGGAGCTGTGGACAAGAAAGCGCAAATAGGGTCTTACCCCGATATGTGTGGGGTGGGGAAAGGGGAGTAAACTTGCTCACCTGATGTAGTTGTGACAGTCACAACTACTATATGTGCATGTAAACCACGATCCACGGCAGCAGCAACCCAGTGGCAGATAACAGAGAGTGAAGGAGAAGGGTGTTTAAATTGCCGCGCCAACAGATCACTCGTTCAGATGATGGAGACCAATGTCACTTTATTTTCATATGGGTCTACGCGTTTCAGGAGCACCTGCTCCCTTCCTCAGGACCGTCAGGATAAAAACAACATCAAATCTGTCCCACTGGGATCAGACACATCATAAGTAGTCAAAATGACGTCATAGGACCATCCCTTTTCAGAAAAAAAACGTCGGGAAAAGGGTGCCACGTTGTCAGCTCTGACATTTTACATAGAAAAAAAAAATATATATATAGAACATCAAATTCATACAATCAGAAAAAAACTCCATAAGATGTGAATCATTCAAATTACATATTATATCAAGATCGGGATATATGCAAAAAAAAATTTGGACCAATGAATAAACTAAATATATGCATAACAAGACCATATAATCTGAAAAAAAAATATATATATATACGTGAAGTGAAATAGTATAGAACCCGAAAGAGTATTGATGGTTCTATGAGCCCATACGTGGCACCCTTTTCCCGCCGGTTTTTTTCTGAAAAGGGATGGTCCTATGACGTCATTTTGACTACTTATGATGTGTCTGATCCCAGTGGAACAGATTTGATGTTGTTTTTATCCTGACGGTCCTGAGGAAGGGAGCAGGTGCTCCTGAAACGCGTAGACCCATGTGAAAATAAAGTGACATTGGTCTCCATCATCTGAACGAGTGATCTGTTGGCGCGGCAATTTAAACACCCTTCTCCTTCACTCTCTGTTATCAGTAGCCACGTCAAGGCAGTAATGCATATCTAAATTCTTGCATTCATGGTTTGCATGCCTTTAAATTTCAGAGGGGTAATATTGCAATATTTGCAAAAAGAGATCCTGTCTCCTACTGCCCCTATGTACAAACCTATAACTAATATAATACTGCCCCTATGTACAAGAATATAACTACTATAATACTGCCCCCTATATACAAGAATATAACTACTATAATACTGCCCCTATGTACAAGAATATAACTACTATAATACTGCCCCCTATATACAAGAATATAACTACTATAATACTGCTCCCTATGTACAAGAATATAACTACTATAATACTGCCCCCTATGTACAAGAATATAACTACTATAATACTGCCCCTATGTACAAGAATATAACTACTATAATACTGCCCCCTATATACAAGAATATAACTACTATAATACTGCCCCTATGTACAAGAATATACCTACTATAATACTGCCCCTATGTACAAACCTATAACTAATATAATACTGCCCCTATGTACAAGAATATAACTACTATAATACTGCCCCCTATATACAAGAATATAACTACTATAATACTGCCCCTATGTACAAGAATATAACTACTATAATACTGCCCCCTATATACAAGAATATAACTACTATAATACTGCTCCTATGTACAAGAATATAACTACTATAATACTGCCCCCTATGTACAAAAATATAACTACTATAATACTGCTCCTATGTACAAGAATATAACTACTATAATACTGCCCTCTATGTACAAGAATATAACTACTATAATACTGCCCCCTATATACAAGAATATAACTACTATAATACTGCTCCTATGTACAAGAATATAACTACTATAATACTGCCCCCTATATACAAGAATATAACTACTATAATACTGCCCCTATGTACAAGAATATAACTACTATAATACTGCCCCCTATATACAAGAATATAACTACTATAATACTGCTCCTATGTACAAGAATATAACTACTATAATACTGCCCCCTATGTACAAAAATATAACTACTATAATACTGCTCCTATGTACAAGAATATAACTACTATAATACTGCCCCCTATGTACAAGAATATAACTACTATAATACTGCCCTCTATGTACAAAAATATAACTACTATAATACTGCCCTCTATGTACAAAAATATAACTACTATAATACTGCCCCCTGTGTACAAGAATATAACTACTATAATACTGTCACCTATGTACAAGAATATAACTACTATAATACTGCCCCTATGTACAAGAATATAACTACTATAATACTGCCCCTATGTACAAGAATATAACTACTATAATACTGCTCCTATGTACAAGAATATAACTACTATAATACTGCTCCCTATGTACAAGAATATAACTACTATAATACTGCCCCCTATGTAAAGGAATATATCTATTATAATACTGCCCCTATGTACAAGAATATAACTACTATAATACTGCCCCCTATGTAAAGGAATATATCTATTATAATACTGCCCCTATGTACAAGAATATAACTACTATAATACTGCCCCCTATGTAAAGGAATATATCTATTATAATACTGCTCCCTATGTACAAGAATATAACTACTATAACACTGCTCCTATGTACAAGAATATAACTACTATAATACTGCCCCCTATGTACAAGAATATAACTACTATATTACTGCTCCCTATGTACAAGAATATAACTACTATAATACTGCCCCTATGTACAAGAATATAACTACTATAATACTGCCCCTATGTACAAGAATATTGCAACTACTATAATACTACTCCTATGTACAAGAATATAACTACTATAATACTGCCCCCTATGTACAAGAATAAAACTACTATAATACTGCCCCCTATGTACAAGAATATAACTACTATAATACTGCCCCTATGTACAAGAATATAACTACTATAATACTGCTCCTATGTACAAGAATATAACTATTATAATACTGCCCCTATGTACAAGAATATTGCAACTACTATAATACTGCTTCTACAGTATATGCAAGAATATACTATAATACTACACTCTATGTGCAAGAATATAACTACTATAATACTGCCCCTATGTACAAGAGTATAACTACTATAATACCGCCCCTATGTACAAGAATATAACTACTATAATACTACCCTTATATACAAGAATATAACTACTATAATACTGCCCTTATATACAAGAATATAACTGCTATAATATTGCTCCCTATGTACAAGAATATAACTACTATAATACTGCCCCTATGTACAAGAATATAACTACTATAATACTGCCCCTATGTACAAGAATATAACTACTATAATACTGCCCCCTATATACAAGAATATAACTACTATAATACTGCCCCTATGTACAAGAATATAACTACTATAATACTGCCCCCTATGTACAAAAATATAACTACTATAATACTGCCCCTATGTACAAGAATATAACTACTATAATACTGCCCTCTATGTACAAAAATATAACTACTATAATACTGCCCTCTATGTACAAAAATATAACTACTATAATACTGCCCCCTGTGTACAAGAATATAACTACTATAATACTGTCACCTATGTACAAGAATATAACTACTATAATACTGCCCCTATGTACAAGAATATAACTACTATAACACTGCTCCTATGTACAAGAATATAACTACTATAATACTGCCCCCTATGTACAAGAATATAACTACTATATTACTGCTCCCTATGTACAAGAATATAACTACTATAATACTGCCCCTATGTACAAGAATATAACTACTATAATACTGCCCCTATGTACAAGAATATTGCAACTACTATAATACTACTCCTATGTACAAGAATATAACTACTATAATACTGCCCCCTATGTACAAGAATAAAACTACTATAATACTGCCCCCTATGTACAAGAATATAACTACTATAATACTGCCCCTATGTACAAGAATATAACTACTATAATACTGCTCCTATGTACAAGAATATAACTATTATAATACTGCCCCTATGTACAAGAATATTGCAACTACTATAATACTGCTTCTACAGTATATGCAAGAATATACTATAATACTACACTCTATGTGCAAGAATATAACTACTATAATACTGCCCCTATGTACAAGAACATAACTACTATAATACTACCCTTATATACAAGAATATAACTACTATAATACTGCCCTTATATACAAGAATATAACTGATATAATATTGCTCCCTATGTACAAGAATATAACTACTATAATACTGCCCCTATGTACAAGAATATAACTACTATAATACTGCCCCCTATATACAAGAATATAACTACTATAATGCTGCCCCTATGTACAAGAATATAACTTTTATAATACTGCCCCCTATGTACAAGAATATAACTACTATAATACTGCTCCTATGTACAAGAATATAACTACTATAATACTGCCCCCTGTGTACAAGAATATAACTACTATAATACTGCCCCTATGTACAAGAATATAACTACTATAATACTGCCCCCTGTGTACAAGAATATAACTACTATAATACTGCCCCTATATACAAGAATATAACTACTATAATACTGCTCCCTATGTACAAGAATATAACTACTATAATACTGCCCCTATGTACAAGAATATAACTACTATAATACTGCTCCCTATGTACAAGAATATAACTACTATAATACTGCCCCTATGTACAAGAATATAACTACTATAATACTGCCCCCATGTACAAGAATATAACTACTATAATACTGCCCCTATGTACAAGAATATAACTACTATAATACTGCCCCTATGTACAAGAATATAACTACTATAATACTGCCCCCTATGTACAAGAATATAACTACTATAATACTGTCCCCTATGTACAAGAATATAACTACTATAATACTGTCCCCTATGTACAAGAATATAACTACTATAATACTGCCCCTATGTACAAGAATATAACTGCTGTGTAAAATACTATTAGTATCACTGTATATAATTCCGTATAATACGTGTAATTTGCTGGCAGCGATGATCTCTATTTCAGCCCTGTAATAAAGAGCTATTAAAACTTCTAATTTGTATCCATTTCTTCAGGTTTCCATTCTTCGGATCCTGGTGCTGGCGTTGTTTTTGGAGGACATAATGATTAGTAATTTCGTATCCTTCAGAATATTCGCGCACATAAATACTTGGATACGGTTTCATCACAGCCAAATCAATAATTAGTAGACGGAGACGTCCTTATTTCAGGCCCAAGAATTTTATTTCATAAAACGAGATTAATTCTACTTGAAGGAGCGGTGTTTTTGTTTTTTACATCTTAGGTCGGATTGATGTGTTGCGAGGAATTAACATTGACTGCTGCGAGGTTGAATATTGCGGAGGCCCCGCTGTGATTGGGCAGGTGGGTGGGAGATCTTTTCAAGTAAATATTTAGAAACGCTAATTTACAAGGAATGTGCCGGAGAGGACGCGGCGTAAATGACCACGGAAAGGTCATGTGAGCTAAATAAATCCAACTCGCTGGTAAATAGAATGAATGAAAGCATAAAGTGTTTTAATGTTTTTTTTGATAGAAGGGACCTCTGTGTGTAGGACCCTCATTTATAACCTGTAGCAGGAGTTAAAATTTCCTGCAGTGCCCCCAAAGGGGAGATTTGGTATTACATGGTGACAAATTACAGGAAAATCTAAAAAAATTCCAACTCAGTCATGCCTGCACCTCTGACCAGCTTCTCTGCCCCTGCTGAAGAAAGGCCTACCTTCCGCATGATGTGGCCACCGTCTATCTAACTCCATCCATCTTCCCATTAACTTTCACCAGCTTCTCTGCCCCTGCTGAAGAAAGGCCTACCTTCCGCATGATGTGGCCACCGTCTATCTAACTCCATCCATCTTCCCATTAACTTTCACCAGCTTCTCTGCCCCTGCTGAAGAAAGGCCTCCCTTCCGCATGATGTGGCCACCGTCTATCTAACTCCATCCATCTTCCCATTAACTTTCACCAGCTTCCCTGCCCCTGCTGAAGAAAAGCCTCCCCACAGAAGGATGCTGCCGCACCGTGTTTATCTAGCTCCATCCATCATCTCCTCCTCTCTGACCAGCTTCCCTGTCCCTGTTAAAGAAAAGCCTCCCCACAGAAGGATGCTGCCGCACCGTGTTTATCTAGCTCCATCCATCATCTCCTCCTCTCTGACCAGCTTCCCTGTCCCTGTTAAAGAAAAGCCTCCCCAAATCATTATGCAGCAACCATCATGTGTATCTAACTCCATTCATCTTCCTATTAACTCTGACCAACTTCCCTGCCTCTGCTGAAGAAAACCCTCCCCCGAGTAGGATGCAGCCACCACCATGTGTATCTAGCTCTATCCATCTTCTCATCAACTTTGACCAGCTTCCCTGTCCCTGCTGAAGAAAAGCCCCACCACAGCAGGATGCAGCAACCATAATGTGTATCTAACTCCATTCACCTTCCCATTAACTATCACCAGCTTCCCTGCCCCTGCTGAAGAAAAGCCTCCCCACAGAAGGATGCTGCCGCACCGTGTTTATCTAGCTCCATCCATCATCTCCTCCTCTCTGACCAGCTTCCCTGTCCCTGTTAAAGAAAAGCCTCCCCAAATCATTATGCAGCAACCATAATGTGTATCTAACTCCATTCATCTTCCCATTAACTCTGACCAACTTCCCTGCCTCTGCTAAAGAAAACCCTCCCCCGAGTAGGATGCAGCCACCACCATGTGTATCTAGCTCTATCCATCTTCTCATCAACTCTGACCAGCCTCCCTGCCCCTGTTAAAGAAAGGCCTCCCCTCATCAGGATGCTGCCACCACCATGTGTATCTAACTCTATCCATCTTGTCATCAACTCTGACCAGCTTCCCTGCCCCTGCTGAAGAAAAGCCTCACCACAGCAGGATGCAGCAACCATAATGTGTATCTAACTCCATTCATCTTCCCATTAACTCTGACCAACTTCTCTGCTAAAGAAAACCCTCCCCCGAGTAGGATGCAGTCACCACCATGTGTATTTAGCTCAATCCATCTTCCCGTCACCTCTAACCAACTTCCCTGCCTCTGCTGAAGAAAAGCCTCAACATAGCAGGATGCGGCCACTACCATGTGTATCTAACTCAATTCATCTTCCCATTAACTCTGACCAACTTCTCTGCCTCTGCTGAAGAAAACCCTCCCCCGAGTAGGATGCAGCCACCACCATGTGTATCTAGCTCTATCAATCTTCTCATCAACTCTGACCAACTTCCCTGCCCCTGTTGAAGAAAAGCCCCACCACAGCAGGATGCGGCCACTACCATGTGTATCTAACTTCATCCATATTCCCATTAACTCTGACCAACTTCCCTGCCTCTACTAAAGAAAACCCTCCCCCGAGTAGGATGCAGCCACCACCATGTGTATCTAGCTCTATCAATCTTCTCATCAACTCTGACCAACTTCCCTGCCCCTGTTGAAGAAAAGCCCCACCACAGCAGGATGCGGCCACTACCATGTGTATCTAACTTCATCCATATTCCCATTAACTCTGACCAACTTCCCTGCCTCTACTAAAGAAAACCCTCCCCCGAGTAGGATGCAGCCACCACCATGTGTATTTAGCTCCATCCATCTTCCCATCACCTCTAACCAACTTCCCTGCCTCTGCTGAAAAAAAGCCTCAACATAGCAGGATGCGGCCACTACCATATGTATCTAACTCAATTCATCTTCCCATTAACTCTGACCAACTTCTCTGCCTCTGCTGAAGAAAACCCTCCCCCGAGTAGGATGCAGCCACCACCATGTGTATCTAGCTCTATCCATCTTCTCATCAACTCTGACCAACTTCATTGCCTCTGCTGAAGAAAAGCCTTCCACATGTAGAATGCGGCCACCACCACGTGTATTTAGCTCCATCCATCTTGTCATCATCTGTGACCAGCCTCCCTGCCCCTGCTGAAGAAAAGCCTCACCACATCAGGATGCAGCAAAAATCATGTGTATCTTACTCCATTCCTCTTCCCATTAACTCTGACCAGCTTCCCTGCCTCTGCTAAAGAAAACCCTCCCCCGAGTAGGATGCAGCCACCACCATGTGTATTTAGCTCCATCCATCTTCCCGTCACCTGTAACCAACTTCCCTGCCTCTGCTGAAGAAAAGACTCAACATAGCAGGATGCAGCCACCACCATGTGTATCTAGCTCCATCCATCTTCCCATCACCTCTAACCAGCTTCCCTGCCTCTGCTGAAAAAAAGCCTCAACACAGCAGGATGCAGCCACCCCCATGTGTATCTACTTCTATCCATCTTCTCATCAACTCTGACCAGTCTCCCTGCCCCTGTTATAGAAAAGCCTCCCCGCATCAGGATGCAGCAACCATCATGTGTATCTAACTATATTCATCTTCCCATTAACTCCGACCAACTTCTCTGCCCCTGCTGAAGAAAACCCTTCCCCATGTAGAATGCGGCCACCACCACCATGTGTATCTAGCTCTATCCATCTTCCCATCACCTCTGACCAGCTTCCCTGCCCCTGCTGAAGAAAAGCCTTCCCACAGCATGATGCGGCCACCACCAATTGTATCTAGCTCCATCCATCTTCCCATCACCTCTGACCAGCTCCCCTGCCCCTGCTGAAGAAAAGCCACCCCACAGTGTGATGCAGCCCCCACCATTTGTATCTAACTCCATCCATGTTCCCATCATCTCTGGCTGGTTTCCCTGCCCCTGCTGAAGAAAAGCCTCATCACAGCAGGATGCTGCCTCCACTATGTTTTACAGTGGGGATACTGTTTTTAGGATGATGTACATGTTAAAAAAGGCACAGTTGAACAAACAAAAAACACCAAAAATAGATAACAAAAAACTGGACAAAAGCAATGGTGTATTGGAGACAGATGGATAACCTCCAGTTAAGCCAAAGGATGAGTGTCCAGCCCGACCACCGGTCACTTTTCTTAATGTTTAACCTGACCCTTGATGGTGATGTCATCTTATCAGGAAGCTGGCCACTGAAGTCATTGGACTGTCAATGTAAGGTATGGACATTCTGGTGTTACTCATTTTAACATATTCCAATTGTGTTTCTCTTCAAGCAATAACTGCATATCTTAATGGTTGCATCCAGTTACCAGGCTGCCATGAGTGTGGATCAGGGATCAGAAGGTCTCAGCGTTTTGTTGATTGCACATCTGCTTTAGTGCCCGCTCATCATTTACCCTGAGTTGGAGCATATTTAATTACTTCCGGTACTGAAGGGGTTAAGGTTCCTTTCTATCCTGCAGTGATCTAACAGGTAGTTGAACCTCCTCTGCAGTCACACCCCTCTGCTTTAAATATCCATTCCTCAGTGCTTCCTATGCCGGTTATAGCTCATACCTATGCTGTCCACTTGGAAGAAGCCAGTCTCTGAAAAAAGCTGAAGTGTTACTTCAGGTGCTATTGGCTCCCATGGTGCTCATTGTTCAGTCATCTGAACTTGGCCTCTCGACTCTGGACTGTTGTTAACCCATTCTGCCTTCCCCTCTGTTTGTGTTGTTTCTGTTGTTGCTGCCGCACCATGTTTATCTAGCTCCATCCATCATCTCCTCATCTCTGACCAGCTTCCCTGCCCCTGTTAAAGAAAAGCCTCCCCACATCAGGATGCAGCCACCATCATGTGTATCTAACGCCATTCATCTTCACAATAACTCTGACCAACATCTCTGCCTCTGCTGAAGAAAACCCTCTCCCAAGTAGGATGCAGCCACCACCATATGTATCTAACTCCATCCATCTGCCCGTCATCTCTGACCGGCTTCCCTGCCCCTGCTGAAGAAAACCCTCCCCACAGCAGGATGCTGCCACACCATGTTTATCTTCCATGTTTATCCTCCTGGCTTCTGACCTCAGACTTCCTCCTGACCACGTCTCCGCTTGCTCCCTGAATTCTGTACATACTCTCCTTGTATCCTGACCCTCGGCTCGTATCTTAATCTTAACTCTGCTCCCTGTGTCCTGTTGTGTTCTCCTGGTTCTGATCTTGGCCTGTCTGACTACCTTTCTGGTCACTGCATGCAAGCAGTGTCTAGCCTCTAGCGCCACCTAGTGATAGTCATCACACAAGGACTTTTCACATAATTATGCCATAATGGTTGTCCTAATATTCCCAATTACTGTCCTTCTCGAGAAGAGAAGAGGTGAGCAGAGATAATAGACTAAGTAAAGTTTCGACTCTCTGTGGCGCGAGATGACAATGAATCTCTGAATTTCGTCCTTCCTGTCAGATAGAATTATTGTGACAGAAATAAAGAACGGACCTATTATCAGTCCAGATTGTGCAATCCACTGTGGAGTGATTTAGCCGTGGAAGGAAAATGAAGGAAGAGACTTGGGCTCCATCGACCACAGCGATCAACGTCATAAAGAGACAACAGAGACCTTTGCCTCGACACATATGTCGGACAACAACGGGGTGACAGCATTAATTGTCCATAATGGCAATTAATTTAGTTTATGGCTCTTTAATTATGTCTCTTGCAATAGAATTACCGATGAGCCTAATAGGATGTGACGGCTTGTACGTTGTGTGTGCGCTCAAAGGTTGGTATATGAAAAATGACTGTACATATCAATATATATATATGTATATATGTATATATATATATATATATATATATATATATATATAACTGTCTGGAATAACTCATGCCGATCCATAGACATTGCCAATGTAGTGGAGCTCTTGACCTTCAAGAAAGGTTCCTGGAGCCATGATGGAGCCACCTCTCTTAGCAAATAGCAAGGAGAACCTTCCCAAGAGTCAACTATGTCTACAGAACACCAAAGAGTACCCCCTGGATAGTCAGGATAATCTTTCTTGATTATCCAGGAGTTACTCTTTGGTGTTTTGATTCTATGACCATGGTAATATACCGTGTTTTTCCAAAAATAAGACACCGTCTTATATTTTTTTTGCCCCCCAAAAAAGCACTAGGGCTTAATTTTGGAGGAGGTCTTATTCTTGGAGAAACACGGTTGGGGGTAAGTTTATCCCCCCCAAAAAAGCAGACCCCCCACTTCCCAGGAGACTCATACTCACCAGACCCTGACGTCTGCGTGGTTCCCAGGTCCTCCCTGTGATCTCCGGTCGGTGCTGCATGCCATTCTCCCCTGCTGCTGGCTGACACACACACACACAGCAGATCACACACACACACAGCAGATCACACACACACACAGCAGATCACACACACAGCAGATCACACACACACACAGCAGATAGACACACACAGCCGATCACAGATACACACAGCCGATCACAGATACACACAGCCGAACGCAGACACACACAGCCGATCCCAGACACACACACAGCCGATCCCAGACACACACACAGCCGATCCCAGACACACAGCAGATCGCGTACACACACACACACAGCCGATCGCACACATCACACAGCCGATCGCACACATCACATCCAGCGCTTACGGGCGCAGGGAATGATGAGAGCAAGTCACGTGTCCGGCCGCAGGTCCTGTTCGTTGCGCTCCACTGCACTGCCTCTCAGGATTCTGCCGGCGAGAAGACATCGGTGTCGCTGGATGGGGTGAGTGTGTGTGCGATCCAATGTGTGTGTGTGTGATTTGATGTTTGCATGTGATCCGATGTTTGTGTGTGCGATCTGTGTGTGCGATCCGATGTTTGTGTTAGAGAACTGATTGTGTGTGTGTGTGTGTGTGTGTGTGACAGCTGATGTGTGCGGGTGTGTGATCACTGCAGGTCCTGCTGCTCAGTGTCGGGTGAGTGTAATTGCCGGGTACCGCTGTCTATAATGAACTGTCCTGCAGTAATTGTAACCTTTTTTAGCTGCACAGACACTTCATTATTGATCCGTGATTAGGGCTTATTTTCGGGGGAGGGCTTATATTTAAGCCTTGCTCCGAAAATGCTGAAAATCCCTACTAGGGCTTATTTTTGGGGGAGGTCTTATTTTTTGAAAAACAGGGTATCTGTAACGCAAGGTACGGAGGAGTACCAAGCGAACTGTGAATGGGAAATGAAGGGAAACCCTGCATGTAGGAAAGGGAGAGATGGTAACCCCTGACCAATCCTACTGCTGGTCCCTGAGGTCCCTCACCACCCTAAATAGTTTCTGCACCTATGTGGCGAGCCGGATACCTGACCCTGGCTGACACTGAAGTCCCCAAAGGGTCACTTTCCGAGAAGGAATTGGTGGTTGGGGCCAGATTCTTTCACATTTTGGCACCATAATGACTCCATGAAGCATGGGGGATATATTCTTCCCTACCACCCAACCATTTCTTTATTTATGGTGGTGTTTCATTAAATGGGCAGTGCCCTAGGGTAGGCATTTATGGAAGGTGTTTTTCTGTGTATTGGGGTTTCACGCTAGGTATGGTGAAGTACCAAGCAAAAGGGAAGGGGACCCCTGCATCTAGGGAAGGGGGAGATGGTGACTCCTGGCCAAACCTACCGCTGGTCCCAGGGGACCGTCACCACCCTAGATAGGTTCCGCACCTTTGCGCTGAGCAGGATACCTTACCCTAGTCTGATCCTAGTGCTCGATCCTAAATAGGGAATGGGTGGGATGAGCTCTTCGTCAACACCACTAAGCAGTAAAGAAGACACAAGGAGGACACAGAGGGGGGAAAAGCATGAACTACCACACTACCTACTTATCCACAGCAAAGTTTCAGCAACAATCCTACAGATGAGTACAAGCCACCTGCTTGCAACTAGAGCTAGAGCAAACTGATTAATATCCTCAGTACAAGTCCAGGGAAGATGGGAGTGTCAAAGGACAAGGGGAATACTGATAATCAGCAGCTGGATGGAAGGAGAGCTCCACAGGGTCCTAAAGGGGAAGAGATGAAAACCCAGCAGGAACAATAGAAAGTTAAAGAGCATTTTATGTAGCCAAGGTTGCCTTGTAGTTGCAGTCGCTTTTCCACATATTACAATATAATTAACGCTGGTATACTGATTAGTTCCAAAAATTGTGTGAAAACACTACCGCTGCATTTCTACTGGAGGTCCCCACCAAAATATGCAATGGCAGCCGGCTTTAATTAATTGAGTTTTTGCTGCATTTTCCTCACTTTTTAGTGCACTATGTGGGAACATGGTGCAGAGACTGAATGATGCCAGTTATAGCTCCTATCAGATGCAGACTGTTGCACCACGGTTCCCAGGTTCTTCATACTACGAGCGTATAGAAACCCTGGGTAAAACAGTATATGTCTGTTGCATATATCACTGAATAACCATGAGGGCCATGTCATCTCCGTCCTCCGAGCGACATTCTAGATAATTTCTTGCAAGTTTCAAATTTTAACCTCATTTCCCCTTTACCTCAATGATTAGAGCTGAGCAAATACGTCTGTCGATTGTTTGATTTTGCTGAATTGCGAGCTCATAGAATATATAAATGGTGAATTGTTTTGCCACATTGGTCTACTAAGTGCAAAATACAGACGCTGCAAATCAATATGTAAAATGTATGCAATCCGAGGTACGGAAATCAGAAGCAGGAACAACCACCCATAAAGTGCACCTGTCATCAGTCTTCATGCACCCCGATGACTGTATCCAATAAAAGTCATTGCATTGCCCGAGCACTATAGGTTTCAGCCACTGTCCTCATAAATAGTGATGGGCAGACTCGCAGATACCCATTGTCGGCGGGTTGAACTGGGTTTAAAAAAATACTCGGTTCAGGCCCTGAATTGATCCCAGATATCTGTCCGAACACCAGTCCCCATATAAGTCTATGGAGACCAGAAACCAGCTGTCACGGTTCCACTGTGCGGAACATTTTGCATTTGAAAATGCTCAGCTATATGTCTCATGCACTTGCTGACAGGTTGTCTTTCAGCACTAGGGTTCACGGTGGTTTTGGGAGGTGTCTTCACAGATGCGCCTTGTTCCTGGTGATTGCTTGGTCTGAACGTCCCCAGTTTTACTTCCTGTTTGCTCAGTGTGCTCTTGGCTCTTGTCTGGTGTAAGAATTCTGACCTTGGCTTCTGACCTTGGACCTCTTCCTGACCACATCTATGTCTGCTCCCTGAACCTTTATGTTATCTCCCGGCTTCTGACCTTAGACCTCTTCCTGACCACATCTCTGTCTGCTCCCAGTACCTTATAGGTTACCTCCCGGCTTCTGACCTCAGATTTCTTCCTGACCACGTCTGTCTGTTCCCTGAACCTTACATGTTACCTCCTGGCTTTTGAACTCAGACCTTTTCCTGACCACGTCTCGGTCTGATCCCTGAACCTAAAGGCCGCTTTACATGCTGCAATATCGGTACCGATATCGCTAGCGTGGGTACCCGCCCCCATCTGTTGTGTGACACGGGCAAATCGCTGCCCATGGCACACAACATCGCCCAGACCCGTCACACTACTTACGTGCCCGGCGACGCCGCTGTGACCGGCGAACCGCCTCCTTTCTAAGGGGGCGGTTCGTTCAGTGTCACAGCGACGTCACAGCTGCGTCACTGAACCGCCGCCCAATAGAAGCGGAGGGGCGGAGATGAACGGGACGTAACATCCCGCCCACCTCCTTCCTTCCGCATTGTGGCCGGAAGGCAGGTAAGGAGAGCTTCCTCGTTCCTGCGGTGTCACACGGAGCGATGTGTGCTGCCACAGGAACGAGGAACAACTTCGTTACTGCTGCAGTAACGATATTTGAGAATGGACCCCCATGTCACCGATGAGCGATTTTGCACGTTTTTGCGACAATGCAAAATCGCTCATAGGTGTCACACGCAACGGCATCGCTAATGCATGTCGTAGCGTGTAAAGCCCCCTTTATACGTTACTTCCTAGCTTCTGACCTCGGACCTCTTCCTGACCACGTCTCTGTTTGCTCACTGAACCCTATATGTTACCTCCCGGCTTCTGACCTTGGACCTCTTCCTGACCACATCTCTGTCTGCTCCCTGAATCTTATACATAAACTCCTGGCTTATGATCCTGGCTTGTAGTGTCTCTCTAAAATTGTGGTAGAAGGAATAAGGGGATTGGAGCAGTTGCGTTATACTTACCAAGTCTCCCGCGAGGCTGTAACACTACTTTCAGGGCCGCTCATTAACTCTAATGCATATGAACTGCTTCCCCTGCCCCCTGGCACTCCTGGTGTCTCTGATTGGTTGCAGTTAGTCACGTCCCCAATCTATGAGTTGTAAAGTTTCTTACAATGATTTCTTGGCCAACACAGTAGAATTAACAGTCCACCCTCAGAAGAAAAGTGGTTGGACTATTGCAAAACTCTAAGGTTGCATAAAAGCGGCCGTAACCTTCCATTCTATCACGATCCTCCAAAGTCATTGTAGAGCCCTAACCTCAATTCTAAAAATTATTCCCCCAAATTCCAAATAGCGTCAGTCATTGCACCCCTATATGTCTCCAGGAATAAGTAACGTCTTCCAAACAGATGTAGAAAGCGGTAAGGTGGTGGTAGGCTGCCCAGTAAAGGCTTAAAGTGCAACATTCAGTGAATTTTTCAGCTCTGGACAGGAGCCTTCTTAAGGTGATTCTAAATCAAGTGATAAAGGCTTCTGTCTGGAGCCAAAAATCAGTTTATGATCTGTCAGTTTGTGGACTTCAATAAAGGTAATATTATTCCCTGAACATTGCACTTTAAGCCTTTACTGGGCTCCTGCTGTTTCCTACATCTATTGTTTTCCAAAAAAATTGTATTAAGATTTTCTACATTTTTACAAACAAGTTACTCAAGACTTTTTCTATGGACATAAAAGGCCTTTTTCTCTCAAATATTGTTTATACATTTGTGTTTAGCTGTGTTAGTGAGCGCTTCTCCTCTGCAGAGGAGGTGTGACATATCAAGATGCTGATTAGACAGCATGATTATTGCACAGGTGCACCTTAGGCTGGGGTGCACCTTAGGCTGGCCAGTATGATTATTGCACAGGTGCACCTTAGGCTGGCCAGTATGATTATTGCACATGTGCACCTTACGCTGGCCAGTATGATTATTGCACATGTGCACCTTAGGCTGGCTAGTATGATTATTGCACAGGTGCACCTTAGGCTGGCCAGTATGATTATTGCACATGTGCACCTTAGGCTGGCCAGTATGATTATTGCACAGGTGCATCTTAGGCTGGTCAGTATGATTATTGCACAGGTGCACCTTAGGCTGGCCAGTATGATTATTGCACATGTGCACCTTAGGCTGGCCAGTATGATTATTGCACAGGTGCACCTTAGGCTGGCCAGTATGATTATTGCACAGGTGCACCTTAGGCTGGCCAGTATGATTATTGCACATGTGCACCTTAGGCTGGTCAGTATGATTATTGCACAGGTGCACCTTAGGGGTACTTTACACGTTGCGATATCATTACCGATATATCGCCGGGGTCACGTCGTTAGTGACGCACATCCGACGGCGGTAGCGACATCACAACATGTAAAGCCTAGTTGTGACGATGAACGAGCTGATCAGCGTCAAAAATCGCTGATCTGTGTCACGTCGTTCATTTTCATAATGTCGTTACCATGTTGTTTGTCGTCCCTGCAGCAGCATACATCGCTGTGTGTGAAGCCACAGGAACGACAAACATCTCCTTACCTGCGTCCACCGGCAATGCGGAAGGAAGAAGGTGGGCGGGATGTTATGTCCCACTCATCTCCGCCCCTCCGCTTCTATTGGCCGGCCGCTTAGTGATGTCACTGTGATGCCGAACGCACCTCCCTCTTGAGGGAGGGATTGTTCGGCAGTCACCGCGACGTCGCCGACCAGGTATGTGCGTGTGATGCTGCCGTAGCGATAAAGTTTGCTACGGCAGCTATCACCAGATATCGTATATGTGATGGGGGTGGGTGCTATCACGATCAACATCGCTAGCCGATACTAGCGATGTCGCAACGTGTAAAGTACCTCTTAGGCTGGCCACAGCAAAAGGCAACTATAAGGCGGGCTTTGCACGTTGCAACATCGGTAACAATGTGTTACCGATGCTGCAGCGATAGTCCCGCCCCCGTCGCACGTTCGATATATAGTGAAAGCTGCCGTAGCGATTATTATCGCTACGGCAGCTTTACACGCACATACCTGCCGTGCGACGTCCCTCTGGCCGGCGACCCGCCTCCTTCCTTAGGGGGCGGGTCGTGCGGCGTCACAGTGACGTCACACGGCAGGCGGCCAATTGAAGTGGAGGGGCGGAGATGAGCAGGATGTAAACATCCCGCCCACCTCCGTCCTTCTCATTGCAGCCGGGAGGCAGGTAAGGTGAAGTTCCTCGCTCCTGCGGCTTCATACACAGCGATGTGTGCGGCCGCAGGAACGAGGAACTACATCGTACCTGTCGCTCCCCCGGCATTATGGAAATGTCGGAGGCTGCAGCGATGATACGATGACGACGATTTTGCGCTCGTTCATCGTATCATCTAGGATTTACACACTACGACATCGCAAGTGACGCCGGATGTGCGTCACTTTCGATTTGACCCCACCGACATCGCACCTGCGATGTCGTAGTGTGCAAAGCCCGCCTTAGATGTGCAGTTTTATCACACAGCACAATGCCACAGATATCGCCAGTTTTGAGGGATTGCGCACTTAGCTGCTGACTGCAGAGCGTCATCCTCATCGGGGTCTCCACCTAACTGCAGCTCGTCTTCCTTATCTGGGTCTTCACCTGACTGCAGCTCGTCATCCTCATCGGGGTCTCCACCTGACTGCAGAGCATTGTCCTCATCGGGGTCTCCCCCTGACTGCAGAGCATTGTCCTCATCAGGGTCTCCACCTGACTGCAGAGCATTGTCCTCATCGGGGTCTCCACCTGACTGCAGAGCATTGTCCTCATCAGAGTCTCCACCTGACTGCAGGGCATTGTCCTCATCGGGGTCTCCACCTGACTGCAGAGCATTGTCCTCATCGGGGTCTCCACCTGACTGCAGAGCATTGTCCTCATCAGAGTCTCCACCTGACTGCAGGGCATTGTCCTCATCGGGGTCTCCCCCTGACTGCAGAGCATTGTCCTCATCGGGGTCTCCACCTGACTGCAGGGCATTGTCCTCATCGGGGTCTCCACCTGACTGCAGAGCATTGTCCTCATCAGAGTCTCCACCTGACTGCAGGGCATTGTCCTCATCGGGGTCTCCACCTGACTGCAGAGCATTGTCCTCATCGGGGTCTCCACCTGACTGCAGAGCATTGTCCTCATCAGAGTCTCCACCTGACTGCAGGGCATTGTCCTCATCGGGGTCTCCACCTGACTGCAGAGCATTGTCCTCATCGGGGTCTCCACCTGACTGCAGAGCATTGTCCTCATCGGGGTCTCCACCTGACTGCAGAGCATTGTCCTCATCGAGGTCTCCACCTGACTGCAGAGCATTGTCCTCATCGGGGTCTCCACCTGACTGCAGAGCATTGTCCTCATCGAGGTCTCCACCTGACTGCAGAGCATTGTCCTCATCGGGGTCTCCACCTGACTGCAGAGCATTGTCCTCATTGGGGTCTCCACCTGACTGCAGAGCATTGTCCTTATCAGGGTCTCTACCTGACTGCAGAGCATTGTCCTCATCGGGGTCTCCACCTGACTGCAGGGCATTGTCCTTATCAGGGTCTCCACCTGACTGCAGAGCATTGTCCTCATCGGGGTCTCCACCTGACTGCAGAGCATTGTCCTCATCGGGGTCTCCACCTGACTGCAGAGCATTGTCCTCATCGGGGTCTCCACCTGACTGCAGGGCATTGTCCTCATCGGGGTCTCCACCTGACTGCAGGGCATTGTCCTCATCGGGGTCTCTACCTGACTGCAGAGCATTGTCCTCATCGGGGTCTGTACCTGACTGCAGAGCATTGTCCTCATCTGGGTCTCTCCTGACCGCAGAGCATCATCCTCATCGGGGTCTCCACCTGACTGCAGAGCATTGTCCTCATCGGGGTCTCCACCTGACTGCAGAGCATTGTCCTCATCGAGGTCTCCACCTGACTGCAGAGCATTGTCCTCATCGGGGTCTCCACCTGACTGCAGAGCATTGTCCTCATCGAGGTCTCCACCTGACTGCAGAGCATTGTCCTCATCGGGGTCTCCACCTGACTGCAGAGCATTGTCCTCATTGGGGTCTCCACCTGACTGCAGAGCATTGTCCTTATCAGGGTCTCCACCTGACTGCAGAGCATTGTCCTCATCGGGGTCTCCACCTGACTGCAGGGCATTGTCCTTATCAGGGTCTCCACCTGACTGCAGAGCATTGTCCTCATCGGGGTCTCCACCTGACTGCAGAGCATTGTCCTCATCGGGGTCTCCACCTGACTGCAGAGCATTGTCCTCATCGGGGTCTCCACCTGACTGCAGCTCATCCTCCTCATTGGGGTCTCCACCTGACTGCAGCTCATCCTCCTCTTTGGGGTCTCCACCTGACTGCAGCTCATCCTCCTCATTGGGGTCTCCACCTGACTGCAGCTCATCCTCCTCATTGGGGTCTCCACCTGACTGCAGCTCATCCTCCTCATTGGGGTCTCCACCTGACTGCAGCTCATCCTCCTCATCGGGGTCTCCACCTGACTGCAGCTCATCCTCCTCATTGGCGTCTCCACCTGACTGCAGCTCATCCTCCTCATTGGGGTCTCCACCTGACTGCAGCTCATTCTCCTCATCGGGGTCTCCACCTGACTGCAGCTCATCCTCCTCATTGGGGTCTCCACCTGACTGCAGCTCATTCTCCTCATCGGGGTCTCCACCTGACTGCAGCTCATCCTCCTCATTGGGGTCTCCACCTGACTGCAGCTCATCCTCCTCATTGGGGTCTCCACCTGACTGCAGCTCATCCTCCTCATTGGCGTCTCCATCTGACTGCAGCTCATCCTCCTCATTGGGGTCTCCACCTGACTGCAGCTCATCCTCCTCATTGGGGTCTCCACCTGACTGCAGCTCATCCTCCTCATTGGGGTCTCTCCTGACTGCAGCTCATCCTCCTCATTGGCGTCTCCACCTGACTGCAGCTCATCCTCCTCATTGGCGTCTCCACCTGACTGCAGCTCATCCTCCTCATTGGCGTCTCCACCTGACTGCAGCTCATCCTCCTCATTGGGGTCTCTCCTGACTGCAGCTCATCCTCCTCATTGGGGTCTCCACCTGACTGCAGCTCATCCTCCTCATTGGGGTCTCCACCTGACTGCAGCTCATCCTCCTCATTGGGGTCTCTCCTGACTGCAGCTCATCCTCCTCATTGGCGTCTCCACCTGACTGCAGCTCATCCTCCTCATTGGGGTCTCCACCTGACTGCAGCTCATCCTCCTCATTGGGGTCTCCACCTGATTGCAGCTCATCCTTCTCATCGGGGTCTCCACCTGACTGCAGCTCATTCTCCTCATCGGGGTCTCCACCTGACTGCAGCTCATCCTCCTCATTGGCGTCTCCACCTGACTGCAGCTCATCCTCCTCATTGGCGTCTCCACCTGACTGCAGCTCATCCTCCTCATTGGGGTCTCCACCTGACTGCAGCTCATCCTCCTCATTGGGGTCTCTCCTGACTGCAGCTCATCCTCCTCATTGGGGTCTCCACCTGACTGCAGCTCATCCTCCTCATTGGGGTCTCCACCTGACTGCAGCTCATCCTCCTCATTGGGGTCTCCACCTGACTGCAGCTCATCCTCCTCATTGGGGTCTCCACCTGACTGCAGCTCATCCTCCTCATTGGGGTCTCCACCTGACTGCAGCTCATTCTCCTCATCAGGGTCTCCGCCTGACTGCAGCTCATCCTCCTCATTGGGGTCTCCACCTGACTGCAGCTCATCCTCCTCATTGGGGTCTCCACCTGACTGCAGCTCATCCTTCTCATTGGGGTCTCCACCTGACTGCAGCTCATCCTCCTCATTGGGGTCTCCACCTGATTGCAGAGCTTCCTCGTAACCGACTTGAGTGTGTAAATTCTCACATTCAATGGCGTGTGGCACGTTGGGGAGGCATTTTCTTCATGCATGAATCCCGGTTTTCACTGTACAGGGCAGAGAGCAGACTGGCAAAAAATAGTCACACCAGTTACTGACTGCTTTTCTGACTCCCAAGGATGCCTCCAGTACTGTAAAACTGCCCATTTTGTAGTGGCCTTTTATTGCGGCCAGCCTAAGGCATATCTGTGCATAAATCATGCTGGGTAGGCTAAGGTGCACCTGTGCAATAATTATGAAAAGGCCAGCCTAAGGCGCACGTGTGCAATAATCATGCTGGCCAGCCTAAGGCAGACCTGTGAAATAATGAAGCTGGGCAGCCTAGGGCGCACTTGTGCAATAATCATGCTGGCCAACCTAAGGCACACCTGTGCAATAATCATGTTGGTCATCCTAAGGTGCATAATCAGTCACATCAAGAGGAGGAGGGGAGGAGAGAAGATCCAGCACCGACGTAATAAAATTACGTTGGTGCTGGATCGTCTCTCCTCCCCTCCTCGTCTTGATGTGACTGATTATTCAGCTGTGGAAGCCAAACTACTTGTTCCGTGCCCCGGACCAGAAGTTGGAGATACCTGCTTTGGAGTGGTGAGCTGAAGTAAATTCCTTATTTGTGTTTCATCCTAAGGTGCACTTGTGCAATAATCGTGAAAAGCCAGCCTAAGGCGCACGTGTGCAATAATTATGCTGGCCAGCCTAAGGCGCACGTGTGCAATAATCATGTTGTCCAGCCTAAGGCGCACCTGTGCAATAATTATGCTGGCCAGCCTAAGGCGCATGTGTACAATAATCATGTTGTCCAGCCTAAGGCGCACCTGTGCACTTTTCTTTGCTGCAAATCTGCTGCGGATCTGGTGCCAAAATCGGCACATGTTCCTGACAAAAACCACGAATTACATGTACAGTAGAAGCAGACTTCAATCTTTTCTATTGCAAACATAAAGCTTACAATCCATTCTGCAACAAATACATAAATAACTAAATAACTAACATGTTGCAAATTTTGAAAACCTCATTGCTTCTTCTTATCTGTCGGTGGAACTTGTGCACGGATTGTGAAATACTCCGCAAAAGTCGCCTTTGTGCGTGGAGCAAAAGGCGGAAAAGCGTCGGTGGAGCGATTTGCAAAATTTTTTGCAATTATTTTGGATTGGGGTTTTGCAAAACATATCAGGATGGAGGATATGGCTCTCCGTCTGCCACATTCCGGTCTCCTGGAGATAATACCGCTGAGATGGAGTAAATAGGAAGCCATTCTTGCCGTCATGCAGCTTCTTTCAGCGGAATGTCAGGTGGTGAAGATCTACCTTGAACGATACTATGTCTCTGTTCCCCGCAGGTCTATTGCCAGATGTAGTCAATGGAGTCATGCGCCGTAGAAGCTTCGCAGTTAAGCGTCAAATGAAGCAACGTGCTACAGTCTCGAGCAATGAAAAATTAATTAAGCAATGCTCCGTTGGGCTGTAGCCTGCTTCCGAATGGGCTGTAAGTAGACAATGTCCTACAGGTTGGCAGCGCTCAGGGGGGCTGGCGTTACACACGACTCGGCAGGCATTAAGTGATGAGGTATTTAATACTCTGCGGGGCGGCGGAACACCTGCAGGTCGCTTGCAGCGCTTGCGTAATGAGCAGTGATACACTGCAAACCTCGCAGCGGATCAGGAAGGATTCACGGAGACGGTGAGGGCTGCAAATTGGGAAATTTTCTCCAAAAATGCAAGAAAATTATCTGCATCCCTGGATGTACAGATGAGGCAGAGCTACATGTATCACAAACAATTCACAGATAAATATTTACATTTACACCAAATGATATTGATACATTGTAACTTATGTAGGAAGTGCTGTTAACCAATTAGTTACAAGTACACACCACTCATTTATCACCCCTCGCCTATGCAGTGAAGATTTCAGATGGACCGGAAGAGGGGAACTCTTCTGCCCTCCGGCGTTACTCCTGGGCCGTTAGCACCCAGTAGTCTGGGATGCCGGTATCCCGCTCTATGTGCTTGGTCCTGGAAAACTGGGGAGCAGCTCTCTGACAGCGACCGTTCTCTTTGCTCCTTACTACTGTTCTGAGGTCTGGCTTCCTGTTCCTTCCTAATCCCTCCCCCAAGTCACTATGTCCAGAGAGGCTCTCTTCAACACAGGTTATGAGCTCCCCCTACTGGTCCAGAGGAGGAAGTGGTGTTGCATGTTAGTGTACCTGGCAGAGAGTTCCCCACTGTTTCAAAGCATGGCAATGCTCCTAGTGATGAGACCAACACCACTGTGGCTCCCAGGACCACTGGGGTGCCACATGTCTCTCCCAGTAATATAGGCTGAATGTGATCTCTGTGTGTCTCCCAGTAATATAGGCTGGATGTGAGCTCTCTGTGTTTCTCCCAGTAACATAGGCTGGATGTGAGCTCTGCATGTCTCTCCCAGTAATATAGGCTGGATTTGAGGTCTGTGTGTCTCTCCCAGTAATATAGGCTGGATGTGAGCTCTGTGTGTCTCCCAGTAATATAGACTGGATGTGAGCTCTGTGTGTCTCTCCCAGTAAAATAGGCTGGATGTGAGCCCTGTATGTCTCTCCCAGTAATATAGGCTGGATGTGAGGTCTGTGTCTCTCCCAGTAATATAGGCTGGATGTGAGCTCTGTGTGTCTCTCCCAGTAATATAGGCTGGATGTGAGCTCTGTGTGTCTCCCAGTAATATAGACTGGATGTGAGCTCTGTGTGTCTCTCCCAGTAAAATAGGCTGGATGTGAGCCCTGTATGTCTCTCCCAGTAATATAGGCTGGATGTGAGGTCTGTGTCTCTCCCAGTAATATAGGCTGGATGTGAGCTCTGTGTGTCTCTCCCAGTAATATAGGCTGGATGTGAGCTCTGTGTGTCTCTCCCAGTAATATAGGCTGGATGTGAGCTCTGTGTGTATCTCCAAGTAATATAGGCTGGATGTGAGCTCTGTGTGTCTCTCCCAGTAATATAGGCTGGATGTGAGCCCTGTATGTCTCTCCCAGTAATATAGGCTGGATGTGAGGTCTGTGTCTCTCCCAGTAATATAGGCTGGATGTGAGCACTGTGTGTCTCTCCCAGTAATATAGGCTGGATGTGAGCTCTGTGTGTATCTCCAAGTAATATAGGCTGGATGTGAGGTCTGTGTGTCTCTCCCAGTAATACAAGCTGGATGTGAGCTCTGTGTCTCTCTCTCAGTAATATAGGCTGGATGTGAGCTCTGTGTGTCTCTCCAGTAATATAGGCTGGATGTGAGCTCTGTGTGTCTCTCCCAGTAAAATAGGCTGGATGTGAGCCCTGTATGTCTCTCCCAGTAATATAGGCTGGATGTGAGGTCTGTGTCTCTCCCAGTAATATAGGCTGGATTTGAGCACTGTGTGTCTCTCCCAGTAATATAGGCTGGATGTGAGCTCTGTGTGTTTCTCCCAGTAATATAGGCTGGATGTGAGGTCTGTGTCTCTCCCAGTAATATAGGCTGGATGTGAGCTCTGTGTCTCTTCCAGTAATTAAGGCTGGATGTGAGCTCTGTGTGTGTCTCCCAGTAATATAGGCTGGATGTGAGCTCTGCATGTCTCTCCCAGTAATATAGGCTGGATGTGAGCTCTGTGTGTTTCTCTCCCAGTAATATAGGCTGGATGTGAGCTCTGTGTGTCTCTCCCAGTAATATAGGCTGGATGTGAGCTCTGTTTGTCTCTCCCAGTAATATAGGCTGGATGTGAGCTCTCTGTGTTTCTCCCAGTAATATAGGCTGGATGTGAGCTCTGCATGTCTCTCCCAGTAATATAGGCTGGATGTGAGCTCTGTGTGTTTCTCTCCCAGTAATATAGGCTGGATGTGAGCTCTGTGTGTCTCTCCCAGTAATATAGGCTGGATGTGAGGTCTGTGTGTTTCTCTCCCAGTAAAATAGGCTGAATGAGATCTCTGTGTGTCTCCCAAAAATATAGGCTGGATGTGAGCTCTGTGTGTCTCCCAGAAATAAATGCTGGATGTGAGCTCTCTGTGTTTCTCCCAGTAATATAGGCTGGATGTGAGATCTGTGTCTCTCCCATTAATATAGGCTGAATGTGAGGTCTATGTGTTTCTCTCAATAATATAGGCTGGATGTGAGCTCTGCATGTCTCTCCCAGTAATATAGGCTGGATGTGAGCTCTGTGTGTCTCTCCCAGTAATATAGGCTGGATGTGAGCTCTGAGCTCTGTGTGTCTCTCCCAGTAATATAGGCTGGATGTGAGCCCTGTATGTCTCTCCCAGTAAAATAGGCTGAATGAGATCTCTGTGTGTCTCCCAAAAATATAGGCTGGATGTGAGCTCTGTGTGTCTCCCAGAAATAAATGCTGGATGTGAGCTCTCTGTGTTTCTCCCAGTAATATAGGCTGTATGTGAGATCTGTGTCTCTCCCATTAATATAGGCTGAATGTGAGGTCTATGTGTTTCTCTCAATAATATAGGCTGGATGTGAGCTCTGCATGTCTCTCCCAGTAATATAGGCTGGATGTGAGCTCTGTGTGTCTCTCCCAGTAATATAGGCTGGATGTGAGCACTGAGCTCTGTGTGTCTCTCCCAGTAATATAGGCTGGATGTGAGCCCTGTATGTCTCTCCCAGTAATATAGGCTGGATGTGAGGTCTGTGTCTCTCCCAGTAATAAAGGCTGGATGTGAGGTCTGTGTGTCTCTCCCAATAATACAGGCTGGATGTGAGCTCTGTGTCTCTCTCTCCCAGTAATATAGGCTGGATGTGAGGTCTGTGTGTCTCTCCCAGTAATATAGGCTGGATGTGAGCTATGTGTTTCTCTCCCAGTAATATAGGCTGGATGTGAGGTCTGTGTGTCTCTCCCAGTAATATAGGCTGGATGTGAGGTCTGTGTATCTCTCCCAGTAACATAGGCTGGATGTGAGCTCTGCATGTCTCTCCCAGTAATATAGGCTGGATGTGAGCTCTGTGTGTCTCTCCCAGTAATATAGGCTGGATGTGAGCTCTGAGCTCTGTGTGTCTCTCCCAGTAATATAGGCTGGATGTGAGCCCTGTATGTCTCTCCCAGTAATATAGGCTGGATGTGAGGTCTGTGTCTCTCCCAGTAATAAAGGCTGGATGTGAGGTCTGTGTGTCTCTCCCAATAATACAGGCTGGATGTGAGCTCTGTGTCTCTCTCTCCCAGTAATATAGGCTGGATGTGAGCTCTGAGTGTCTCTCCCAGTAATATAGGCTGGATGTGAACTGTGTATGTCTCCCCCAATAATACAGGCTGGATGTGATCTCTGTGTGTCTCTCCCAGTAATATAGGCTGGATGTGAGCTCTGTGTGTCTCTCCCAGTAATATAGACTGGATGTGATCTCTGTGTGTCTCTCCCAGTATACAGGCTGGATGTGAGGTCTGTGTGTCTCTCCCAGTAATATAGGCTGGATGTGAGCATTGTGTGTCTCTCCTAGTAATATAGGCTGGATTTGAGTCTGTGTATCTCTCCCAGTAATATAGGCTGGATGTGAGCTCTGTGTGTCTCACAGTAATATACACTGAATGTGAGCTCTGTGTATCTCTCCCAGTAATATAGGCTGGATGTGAGGTCTGTGTATCTCTCCCAGTAATATTGGCTGGATGTGAGGTCTGTGTATCTCTCCCAGTAATATTGGTTGGATGTGAGGTCTGTGTATCTCTCCCAGTAATATTGGCTGGATGTAAGGTCTGTGAGTCTCCCAGTAATAAAGGCTGGATATGAGGTCTGTGTGTCTCTCCCAGTAATATAGGCTGTATGTGAACTCTGTGTGTCTCTCCCAGTAATATAGGCTGGATGTGAGCTGTGTGTCTCTCCCAGTATATAGGCTGGATGTGAGCTCTGTGTGTCTCTCCCAGTAATATAGGCTGGATGTGAGCGTTGTGTGTCTATCCCAGTAATATAGGCTGGATGTGAGCTCTGTGTGTCTCTCTCAGTAATATAGGCTAGATGTGAGCTCTGTGTGTCTTTCCCAGTAATATAGGCTGTATGTGAGCGTTGTGTGTCTCTCCCAGTAATATAGGCTGTATGTGAGGTCTGTGTGTCTCTCCCAGTAATATAGGCTGTATGTGAGCGTTGTGTGTCTCTCCCAGTAATATAGGCTGGATGTGAGGTCTGTGTGTCTCTCCCAGTAATATAGGCTGTATGTGAGCGTTGTGTGTCTCCCAGTAATATAGGCTGGATGTGAGGTCTGTGTGTCTCCTCCCAGTAATATAGGCTGGATGTGAGCTCTGTGTGTCTCTCCCAGTAATATAGGCTGGATGTGAGCTCTGTGTGTCTCTCCCAGTAATATACAGTTAGGTCCAGAAATATTTGGACAGTGACACAATTTTCGCGAGTTGGGCTCTGCATGCCACCACATTGGATTTGAAATGAAACCTCTACAACAGAATTCAAGTGCAGATTGTAACGTTTAATTTGAAGGTTTGATCAAAAATATCTGATAGAAATTGTAGGAATTGTCACATTTCTTTACAAACACTCCACATTTTAGGAGGTCAAAAGTAATTGGACAAATAAACCAAACCCAAACAAAATATTTTTATTTTCAATATTTTGTTGCGAATCCTTTGGAGGCAATCACTGCCTTAAGTCTGGAACCCATGGACATCACCAAACGCTGGGTTTCCTCCTTCTTAATGCTTTGCCAGGCCTTTACAGCCGCAGCCTTCAGGTCTTGCTTGTTTGTGGGTCTTTCCGTCTTAAGTCTGGATTTGAGCAAGTGAAATGCATGCTCAATTGGGTTAAGATCTGGTGATTGACTTGGCCATTGCAGAATGTTCCACTTTTTTGCACTCATGAACTTCTGGGTAGCTTTGGCTGTATGCTTGGGGTCATTGTCCATCTGTACTATGAAGCGCCGTCCGATCAACTTTGCGGCATTTGGCTGAATCTGGGCTGAAAGTATATCCCGGTACACTTCAGAATTCATCCGGCTACTCTTGTCTGCTGTTATGTCATCAATAAACACAAGTGACCCAGTGCCATTGAAAGCCATGCATGCCCATGCCATCACGTTGCCTCCACCATGTTTTACAGAGGATGTGGTGTGCCTTGGATCATGTGCCGTTCCCTTTCTTCTCCAAACTTTTTTCTTCCCATCATTCTGGTACAGGTTGATCTTTGTCTCATCTGTCCATAGAATACTTTTACAGAACTGAGCTGGCTTCATGAGGTGTTTTTCAGCAAATGTAACTCTGGACTGTCTATGTTTGGAATTGATGAATGGTTTGCATCTAGATGTGAACCCTTTGTATTTACTTTCATGGAGTCTTCTCTTTACTGTTGACTTAGAGACAGATACACCTACTTCACTGAGAGTGTTCTGGACTTCAGTTGATGTTGTGAACGGGTTCTTCTTCACCATAGAAAGTATGCGGCGATCATCCACCACTGTTGTCATCTGTGGACGCCCAGGCCTTTTTGAGTTCCCAAGCTCACCAGTCACTTCCTTTTTTCTCAGAATGTACCCGACTGTTGATTTTGCTACTCCAAGCATGTCTGCTACCTCTCTGATGGATTTTTTCTTTTTTTTCAGCCTCAGGATGTTCTGCTTCACCTCAATTGAGAGTTCCTTAGACCGCATGTTGTCTGGTCACAGCAACAGCTTCCAAATGCAAAACCACACACCTGTAATCAACCCCAGACCTTTTAACTACTTCATTGATTACAGGTTAACGAGGGTGACGCCTTCAGAGTTAATTGCAGCCCTTAGAGTCCCTTGTCCAATTACTTTTGGTCCCTTGAAAAAGAGGAGGCTATGCATTACAGAGCTATGATTCCTAAACCCTTTCTCCGATTTGGATGTGAAAACTCTCATATTGCAGCTGGGAGTGTGCACTTTCAGCCCATATTATATATATAATTGTATTTCTGAACATGTTTTTGTAAACAGCTAAAATAACAAAACTTGTGTCACTGTCCAAATATTTCTGGACCTAACTGTATATCAATAGAAGTGAATCATGGTCTAATAGAGCGCTATGGAGGTCACAAATCGTTTAGTAAGTTTTATTTGTTTTATCACAGCCACAACGCGTTTCGATATACACAATATCTTCATCAGGTGAATATCCACCAGAGATATTCACCTGACGAAGATATTGTGTATATCGAAATGCGTTGTGGCTTTGATAAAACAAATAAAACTTACTAAACGATTTGTGACCTCCATAGCGCTCCTTTAGACCATGATTCACATTTATTGATACCTATTTCCCCCTTCGGGGTCCATGGCAGGAGCTGCTTAAACGGAGGCTTCATCAAAACCAAGACCTTTTGGACACCTATTCCCTCCACTAACCCGCAACTGGATCAGGCTAACAGGAATCCGTCTCCCTAGAAGGATCTTACGGATAATCCTCCTGACAGCGGAACATTACACTCCCGTCTATTACCGTGTTTGTGCGAGGGCTGCACAACCACTCCAGGTGAGCAGTTTTAATTACCGGTCTCACCGTTACTCCTGCCCTGAGACTCTTCACATGCGCTCCCTGCTTTCACTTCTTTCTCCCAGTAATATAGGCTGGATGTGAGGTCTGTGTGTCTCTCCCAGTAATATAGGCTGGATGTGAGTGTTGTGTGTCTCTCCCAGTAATATAGGCTGGATGTGAGCTCTGTGTGTCTCTCCCAGTAATATAGGCTGGATGTGAGTGTTGTGTGTCTCTCCCAGTAATATAGGCTGGATGTGAGGTCTGTGTGTTTCTCCCAGTAATATAGGCTGGATGTGAGTGTTGTGTGTCTCTCCCAGTAATATAGGCTGGAGGTGAGCTCTGTGTGTCTCCCAGTAATATAGGCTGGATGTGAGCGTTGTGTGTCTCTCCCAGTAATATAGGCTGGATTTGAGTCTGTGTGTCTCTCCCAGTAATATAGGCTGGATGTGAGTGTTGTGTGTCTCCCAGTAATATAGGCTTGATGTGACTTTGTGTATCTCTCCCAGTAATAAATGCTGGATGTGAGGTCTGTGTGTTTCTCCCAGTAATATAGGGTGGATGTGAGCTCTGTGTGTCTCTTCCAGTAATATAGGCTGGATGTGAGGTCTGTGTGTCTTTCCCAGTAATATAGGCTGGATGTGAGCTCTGTGTGTTTCTCCCAGTAATATAGGGTGGATGTGAGCTCTGTGTGTCTCTTCCAGTAATATAGGCTGGATGTGAGGTCTGTGCGTCTCACCCTGTAATATAGGCTGGATGTGAGGTCTGTGTGTCTCTCCCAGTAATATAGGCTGGATGTGAGGTCTATGTGTCTCTCCCAGTAATATAGGCTGGAGGTGAGGTCTGTGTGTCTCTCCCAGTAATATAGACTGGATGTGACCTCTGTGTGTCTCTCCCAGTAATATAGGCTGGATGTGACCTCTGTGTGTCTCTCCAGAAATATAGGCTGGATGTGACCTCTGTCTGTGTGTCTCTCCCAGTAAAATAGGCTGGATGTGAGCACGGTGTGTTGATCCCAGTAATATAGGCTGGATGTGAGCTCTTTGTATCTCTCCCAGTAATATAGGCTGGATGTTAGCTCTGTGTGTCTCTCCCAGTAATATAGACTGGATGTGAGGTCTGTGTGTCTCTACCAGTAATATAGGCTGGTTATGAGGTCTGTGTGTCTCTACCAGTAATATAGGCTGGATGTGAGCTCTGTGTGTCTATCCCAGTAATATAGGCTGGATGTGAGCTCTGTGTGTCTCTCCCAGTAATATAGGCTGGATGTGAGCTCTGTGTGTCTCTCCCAGTAATATAGGCTGGATGTGAGCTGTGTGTCTCTCCCAGTAATATAGGCTGGATGTGAGGTCTGTGTGTCTCTCCCTGTAATATAGGCTGGATGTGAGCTGTGTGTGTCTCTCCCAGTAATATAGGCTGGATGTGAGGTCTGTGTGTCTCTACCAGTAATATAGGCTGGGTGTGAGGTCTGTGTGTCTCTCCCAGTAATATAGGCTGGATGTGAGGTCTGTGTGTCTCTCCCTGTAATATAGGCTGGATGTGAGGTCTGTGTGTCTCTCCCAGTAATATAGGCTGGATGTGAGCTCTGTGTGTCTCTCCCAGTAATATAGGCTGGATGTGAGCTCTGTGTGTCTCTCCCAGTAATATAGGCTGGATGTGAGCTCTGTGTGTCTCTCCCTGTAATATAGGCTGGATGTGAGCTGTGTGTCTCTCCCAGTAATATAGGCTGGATGTGAGGTCTGTGTGTCTCTCCCTGTAATATAGGCTGGATGTGAGCTGTGTGTGTCTCTCCCAGTAATATAGGCTGGATGTGAGGTCTGTGTGTCTCTACCAGTAATATAGGCTGGGTGTGAGGTCTGTGTGTCTCTCCCAGTAATATAGGCTGGATGTGAGGTCTGTGTGTCTCTCCCTGTAATATAGGCTGGATGTGAGCTCTGTGTGTCTCTCCCAGTCATATAGGCTGCATGTGAGGTCTGTGTGTCTCCCAGTAATATAGCCTGGATGTGAGCTCTGTGTGTCTCTCTCAGTAATATAGGCTGGATGTGAGCTCTGAGTGTCTCTCCCAGTAATCCAGGCTCGATGTGAGCTCTGAATGTCTCTGCCAGTAATAAAGGCTGGATGTGAGATCTGTGTGTCTTTCCCAGTAATATAGGCTGGTTGTGAGCTCTGTGTGTCTCTCCCAGTAATATAGGCTGGATGTGAGGTCTGTGTGTCTCTCCCAGTAATTTAGGCTGGATGTGAGGTCTGTGTGTCTCTCCCAGTAATATAGGCTGGATGTGAGGTTTGTGTGTCCCTCCAGTAATATAGGCTGGATGTGAGGTCTGTGTGTCTCTCCCAGTAATATAGGCTGGAAGTGAGGTCTGTGTGTCTCTCCCAGTAATATAGGTTGGATGTGAGGTCCGTGTGTCTCTCTCAGTAATATAGGCTGGATGTGAGGTCTGTGTGTCTCTCCCAGTAATATAGGCTGGATGTGAGGTCTGTGTGTCTCTCCCAGTAATATAGGTTGGATGTGAGGTCCGTGTGTCTCTCTCAGTAATATAGGCTGGATGTGAGGTATGTGTGTCTCTCCCAGTAATATAGGCTGGATGTGAGCTCTGTGTGTCTCCCCCAGTAATATAGGCTGGATGTGAGGTCTGTGTGTCTCTCCCAGTAATATAGGCTGGATGTGAGTTCTGTGTGTCTCTCCCAGTAATATAGGTTGAATGTGAGGTCTGTGTGTCTCTCCCAGTAATATAGGTTGGATGTGAGGTCTGTGTGTCTTTCCCAGTAATATAGGCTGGATGTGAGGTCTGTGTGTCTTTCCCAGTAATATAGGCTGGATGTGAGGTCTGTGTGTCTTTCCCAGTAATATAGGTTGGATGTGAGGTCTGTGTGTCTTTCCCAGTAATATAGGCTGGATGTGAGGTCTGTGTGTCTTTCCCAGTAATATAGGCTGGATGTGAGGTCTGTGTGTCTTTCCCAGTAATATAGGTTGGATGTGAGGTCTGTGTGTCTTTCCCAGTAATATAGGCTGGATGTGAGGTCTGTGTGTCTTTCCCAGTAATATAGGCTGGATGTGAGGTCTGTGTGTCTTTCCCAGTAATATAGGTTGGATGTGAGGTCTGTGTGTCTTTCCCAGTAATATAGGTTGGATGTGAGCGTTGTGTGTCTTTCCCAGTAATATAGGCTGGATGTGAGGTCTGTGTGTCTTTCCCAGTAATATAGGTTGGATGTGAGGTCTGTGTGTCTTTCCCAGTAATATAGGTTGGATGTGAGCGTTGTGTGTCTCTCCCAGTAATATAGGCTGGATGTGAGGTCTGTGTGTCTTTCCCAGTAATATAGGCTGGATGTGAGGTCTGTGTGTCTTTCCCAGTAATATAGGTTGGATGTGAGGTCTGTGTGTCTTTCCCAGTAATATAGGTTGGATGTGAGCGTTGTGTGTCTCTCCCAGTAATATAGGTTGGATGTGAGGTCTGTGTATCTCTCCCAGTAATATAGGCTGGATGTGAGGTCTGTGTGTCTCTCCCAGTAATATAGGCTGGATGTGAGCTCTGTGTGTCTCTCCCAGTAATATAGGCTGGATGTGAGGTCTGTGTGTCTTTCCCAGTAATATAGGCTAGATGTGAGCTCTGTGTGTCTCTCCCAGTAATATAGGCTGGATGTGAGGTCTGTGTGTCTTTCCCAGTAATATAGGCTGGATGTGAGCTCTGTGTGTCTCTCCCAGTAATATAGGCTGGATGTGAGCTCTGTGTGTCTTTCCCAGTAATATAGGCTGCAGAGAGAGATGAGAGAGAGACGGAAGCCTGCAGAAGGGGGGGGGGGGGATATGCAAGGTGTGAGACCATAACATGAGGACTAGTGCCGTGGAATCTCCGACCTCTGGGTGCATTTATCCTTTTCTTATTGGATGTGTAATGGAGGTTATAACGCTAATATCATTGTTGTTGTATTTCAGGAAAGCGCAGTCTGGTAATAATGCGGCTGGTAACAGGTGGATCAGTCTCTGTGCAGACATAGCCGGCGCTTCTTGGAGTAGTGGTCTCTATTAGCAATCACTCTCTGGATGGGAATGGAGGGAACGTCTAATGCACAATCTCTCATAACAATCTGCAAACAAACAAGAAGCTTCTATTGTTATTGAAAAACAATTACATGCGTTAGTGGTTACGTTTAATTCATAAAATTGCTCACAGTGTCACTCTGCGATCTTGATTCCCGCACTTGTTTCCAGATCCCCTGCTATGCGGCTTATAGCTGGATCCAAGGTTCAGATGTTTCTTCTGTAGACGTGTCTCTAGAAGTAATATAGGCTAGATAGGACCTCTGCGTCTTTCCAGGGTATACGGTTTTCATTAGCTCATATATTAGCACAACTTTTATCCTGTGTTCTCCATCTACTTTCCTCCCTATCCCCTACCTTATCTACAATCTGTTTTCTCTGCCCTCCCCGAGACTCTACATGCTTTCTAGATCTGTGTACAACCCTTTCACCATCCCTTTGAAGTGCTTGTCACCCTCCCACGCCCCCGCTCCCAGGCCTCGGTGAGGTCGCCCCTCTCCTCACCTGCCTGGCAGCTCTACTCACCCCTCTCCTGCCCCGAGGTCTGCCATGGCCTCCTCCTGCTTTCAGACCACGCACAGGCCTTCTGTGAGTGCCCGTTGGGTGTGCACGTGGCCATGCCTCATTTTTAAAGGGCCAGCATCTCATTACCCGGAGCGGTTTCCTTAGGTCACCCATTACCCTAAAGGTATTTAAGTCTGCCTCCCTTTAGGGGAGGCGCCTGAGCAACGTTGTCTACTAGTTTGTTTGTTGCCAGTTCTCAGGTCCTATTATGCCAGTGTCTAGTTCTGCTTATTGTGTCCCAGTACCAGTCTCGTGTTCCTAACCTTGTGACTCGTCCTGGAGCCTGTTTACTACCACCATCTCTGTGCCGCCACGTCTGAGCCACCTCCTCATTGCTACTATGTCTGAACCACCACCTCTGTACTGCCAAATCGGAGCCACCTCCTCCATGCTGCCACATCTGAGCCACCTCCTCCATGCTTCCACATCTGAGCCACCACCTCCGTTCTTCCATGTCTGAGCCATCATCTCTGTGCTGCCACGTCTGAGCCACCTCCTCCATGCTGCCATGTCTGAGCCACCACCTCTGTACTGCCATGTCTGACCACCATCTCTGTGCTGCCACGTCTGAGCCACCTCCTCCATGCTGCCACATCTGAGCCACCTCCTCCATGCTTCCACATCTGAGCCACCACCTCCGTTCTTCCATGTCTGAGCCATCATCTCTGTGCTGCCACGTCTGAGCCACCTCCTCCATGCTGCCATGTCTGAGCCCCCTTCATGCTGCCATTTCTGAGCCAGCACCTCCATGCTGCCACATCTGAGCCACCACCTCCATGCTGCCAAGTCCGAGTTACCATCTCTGTGCTGCCATGCCTGAGCAAACCAGCACCGGATGTTAAGAAACTCTACCAGTCTGTAAGTGCCGACCTCCACTGGTTCTTGACAGTCATTCATTTAGGCCCCCTGGGGCCAATCCCTGTATAGGGGTTTGCTACTGGTTAGCTCTTCTAGGGGAGTCCGGTGTATGGCCCAGTTGGTCCACTCCCGAACGCTCACCGCCCCTTGGCGACCGTAACATCCTTAATTTATCTCTAACACTTTGACTAATTTCTAACGTTATTGACAAGCACTGAGAAAAATAAAGGTTTTACAGAAACTGCAGCAACAAAATGATACAAAACTGTTAGTGAAGACTATTTGGAAAGAAGCTCAATATTGTAATAATTGTCATGGCTTGGATTTGATGTGGCAGCCTCCTCTATGGAGCCACAGTCAGGTTTGGTTACTGTCCTGGTTCTGAACATTTTGTCTCTGTGCGGACACTTTGTGTGTTCATTGCCTTTCTATCAACAAGTGTTTCCTATGATCTAATTTAGTCTGGCCTATCATTATTTATACCTTACCTGGGCTTCCATTTCCCGCTGGTGATATTTCTGACATAGACCCTTCTTGGAACCACAGCTTGATTTTCTTGTGCTTCTCATTTTTTGGTTTATCTTATTTTACTCTGCACCTTCCCCCAGATTCTTTAGTAAGTATGTGAAAACCTCGAAGGCTGCTTAGAAAGCGAAAGTCCAAGTATTCATCCAGGTATGGTTGTTTCAGTCTGCGCAGGGACGTTTAGGGACTGCCCAGCTGGGCCTTCTAGTGTGTACAAGAACCGGGTGGATCAGGTGTAGCAGTTTTAAGCAAGACCTTGTTTTTTATTGTTTACCACCAGTGCACTTTTATGCACATAACATTTAGGAAGCAAAAGATACAGGGTGAGAAATTGGGCAATGGGCAGAGTTCCAGCCTAAAAAGGGGTTTTCTGGTGCCCCTCACTTCTGCATAGGTGTGAATGGTGCCTATGATGCTACATCTATGATGACCATCTACCTGCCAGGATGTGTATAAGATCGACTGGCATCATGAAAGTGTCTTGGCAGGTATGTGAGGTTGTAATTAGTTGCAGTTAGACAGCGCCCCCACCCTATGTAACAGCATGTCCCACTACAACCAATCATACACGCTATCTGCATCTAGATTGGTGTAAAAATAAATAAAAAAATTGGCATAGGGTCCCTCCATATTATGATACCCAGCACAGATAAAGCATATGGGTACAGGCTGCAGCCTCCAGCCGTGTGCTTATCTTGGCTGTGTATCAAAATAAGAGGAAACACATGTAGCTTTTTTATAAAAATTATTTAAATAAATCATTTTAAAAAGCGGCGCGCAGTTACCCCCAATTTTTATACCCAACTGGGAGCTGGTATTGTTAGGCTGGGGAGGCCCATGGTGATTGGGCCCCCAAAGCCTAAAAATAGCAGCTGCCCAAAGCAAAGACCGGTAAGTATAACGCGCTTGTTCCTATCCCCATATCCCTTCTACTATCATTTTTAAGAGCCTGATTTGGGTCCCCATAGATTTTTATGGGGCCATCGTCCAGCCAAGTATCTGGTATCATTCTCAGGCTAGGGAGACCCATGGTGATTGGGCCCCCACAGCCTAAATATAGCAGCTGCCCAGAGCAAAGACCAGTAAGTATAACGCGCTTGCTCCTTTCCCCGTATCCCTTCTACCACCATTTTTAGGAGCCTGATTCGGGTCCCCATAGACTTATATGGGAACCAGCGTCTGGCCAGATATCCAGGATCATTTTCAAGCTGGGGAGGCCCATGGTGATTGGGCCCCCTGCCTAAAAATAGCAGCTGCCCAGACCAAAGACTGGTGAGTATAACGTGCTTGTTCCTATCTCTGTATCCCTGTACCACCATTTTTAGGAGCCTGATTCTGGTTCCCATAGACTTATATGGGGACCAACATCTGGCCATATATCCGGGATCATTCTCAGGCTGTGGAGGCCCATGGTGATTGGGTTCTCCCAGCCTAAAAATAGCAGCTGCCCAGAGCAAAGACTGGTAAGTATAATGCGCTTGCTCCTATCTCCGTATCTCTTCTACCACCATTTTTAAGAGCCTAAATTGGATCCCCATAGATTTATATGGGGACAAGCGTCCAGCCAGATATCCGGGATCATTTTCAGGCTGTGGAGGCCCATGGTGATTGGGCCCTCCCAGCCTAAAAATAGCAGCTGCCCAGAGCAAAGACCAGTAAGTATAATGAGCTTGCTCCTATCCCCGTATCCCTTTTACCACTATTTTTAAGAGTCTGAGTTGGGTCCCCATAGATTTATATGAGGACCAGCATCCAGCCAGATATACGGGATTATTCTCAGGCTGGGGAGGTCCATGTTGATTGGGACCCCCCAGTCTAAAAATAGCAGCTGCCCAGAGCAAAGACCGGTAAGTATTTTAAGTTTCAGTTTTTTTAAAACCCAGTTGGACCTGCCAATTCCAGGTATTTGTGGGTCGCCCATCACTAGTCGTAACGGCATTGGCACCATTCACCTCCCATGCACATATCAGCAGTACTAAATAACAGAAAAAAAATATCCTTTATGGCAATGCAGTAAGTGTATCTGCAGTGCTATAAAAAAGAAACTACAGATATAACAATGAGTTGCGCTGCTTGACAAACTCAGCTCTGCTAAATCCGAAAAGAGCAGGTCTCAAGCGCCATTAAAAAATAATGAGAGTCGTCCCGGCAAACAGGTCATTGCAGGAGTGCTGTACTTTGTAGGTCTCCGCAGAGCCGGCTTTTCTTCAATGTCATTCCTGCACTTTGTGTGGCAATGAGAGAGGAGGAGGTAAAATGTGGAGACTTGGGAAGGGGGATCCTAATATAAACCAATTAAAATAACAAAGCCATAATCAGAAGGTGACATTGTCTGAGATCAACCGGAGAGAAAATTCTTTTGCATGAAAGCCGAGCAGGTTTCAAAGACTTTTGGAGAGGCAGCGAGGAGAAGGGGCAGGGAGGCTGGAGGATAGCTTTTTCCGAGGAGGTTGGGTGGGGGATTGATGCAGCTTCTTGCTCCTATGGGGACCTTCTCGCCATAATCGTGAGAACACTTAAGGTACTGTGAATATTCCGGGAGAGATTATAAAAGAGCTTAGTGTCATGGAGGTGCAGTGTTAGGAGCCAGCTCTGCTCCAAATAATTCATCGGGTGGTTAAATACTTCATTCATTGGGTAGAAAGAGACTGCAAAATGTTTCTTAGGTTCCTCGGATGGACTATATGCAAAACAAGGAAGCCGCGGAGACACCATCACATGTTTCTCAACGCTGGCAGGAAACTAGCCAGGTCTTTCACCGGGAAGGAATAACCACGAGAAGGGCAATCTCCAGTCAAGGAAACCGCCTATACCAAAACATGGTATCCATCAACAGACAGCTGTTTCGGGGTATTTGCCCCTCATCAGTGTGGAGTAGGAAACTGGCTAGTGGGAGCAATGCCTAGTAGAAGACTACATAGGTAAGGATGGTTGACCTTGGGGAGATCAACATGCAACACCGCAGAGACACCACCATGTGTTGAGAAACACGTGATGGTGTCTCCGCGGTGTTGGATGTTGATCTCCCCGAGGTTAACCATCCTTACCTCGGATGGACTAGGCACTCAGATCTCAAAGAAACCCAAGCCTTAAGGGGGCTTTACACGCTACGATATCGTTAATGTTTTGTCGTCGGGGTCAAGTTGTTTGTGACGCACATCTGGCGTCATTAACGATATCTCAGCGTGTGACACTGACCAGCGACCTTAAGCGACCTCAAAAATGGTGAAAATCGTTCACCATGGAGAGGTCGTCCCAAACTCAAAAATCGGTAAGGGTTGTTTATCCAGGTGGTTCATCGCTCATGCGGCAGCACACATCACTATGTGTGACACCGCAGGAGCGAGGAACGTCTCCTTACCTGCCGCCGGCCACAACGAGGAAGGAAGGAGGTGGGCGGGATGTTATGTCCTGCTCATCTCCGCCCCTCCGCTTTGATTGGCCGGCCGCTTAGTGACGTTGCGGTGACGTCGCTGTGATGCCGAACGTCCCTCCCCCTTGAAGGAGGGATTGTTCGGCAGTCACAGCGACGCCGCCGACCAGGTAAGTATGTGTGACGCTGCCGTAGCGATAATGTTCGCTACGGCAGCAATCACAAACAATCGCATGCGCGACGGGGGCGGGTACTTACATGCTCGCTATCGCTACAAATTGCTAGCGATATCGCTACCGTGTAAAGTCCCCTTTAACCCCTGGCCGGGATCCGAAATTAATGAAGGGTCCCTTGGGTTGTGTCCATGGAGTAGCTGCTAGCTGGAAGAGCGAGCCTAAGGCAAGAGCAATCCAACTACACCAGCCAGTACCCGTAGGGACAGAACTAAGAACTGTAATTAGTGCACTAGCCAGAGACAGATAACATGTAGTCAAAGCGTAATCAGACTAGCCGAGGTCAGGATTGAGAGAAGGGTTAATCAAATTTAGTCAGGATAAATGTCAGGTGTTATGCTCACGGCCGGAGCGGGATTAGTGGACCCACTGGACCACAAGGGGGACCTGGGCTTACCCTTTAGTGCAAGGAGCTTAACTAAGTGCCCACTCCCAGGACTGTGGCAGCTGACCCCCAGGACCGGTGACGGACTCTGGTACAGGCGGGATGACTGAGGCAAGCTGGACAAGTGGGTACGGATAGGTATGGTGGGCAAGGCAGGGATAGACAGCTATGGGAAGGCAGGTAAAGGGTGATGGACATGGACAACAGAACAAGACCTGACAACTAGCTAGGAGCAGACAAGACTGACTGACTAACTAGAGACATTGCACAGGCACCTACCCTAATGGGAGGGTGCCTTAAATACACTATGCCTGAGAGGCACTTCCTGGATATACCACGATGGTGCCTTAAGAGGAGGGCCGGTGCACTCCCGGGAACCCTCTGCAGCATTTACAGGGCTTGGTAGGAGAAGGAGGCAGCAGCACACGAGGATGGCAAGGGAAAGTGTGGGGAGGATGCGATCCGGCCGGGGCAGAGACGCCAGAGCTACACTGGGTCAAGATTATTGCGAAAGCATAAGTGTTCAGGGAATAATCCCGACACAATTTCTGGAAACTGCCAGCATGTTTGGAGTTTAAAGACCCCTGTACTCATTAGGCTGCCGTTATTGACAGATTTGGAGTACAATCGAATGTGTACAGGGGTCTCCTCGCTGTTCCCCCTGGGACAGAGGGATCAGACATGTCCGATTTTGGACTGTGGATTCTTTTGTTCTATAAGTTATAAGCTGCTGCCACTGGGGTTTGGCAGAGGCTCGCTCACTTTGATACTAAGTGGGCTGTATATAGAAGTTTGATTTTTGCACTATAAGAAAGTATTATGGCATTATATGGGCTGTATATGGCAGTATAATCTTTTAATTAAATGGCTGTAAAGTGGCCATATGTTGTATGTATAATATAACAGTTTGTTCTTTTCACCATATGGTGATTATCTGACTTTATGCCAGTACAGCTGGTGACATAAGTATTGAACACGTCACCAATTTTCTAAGTAAATATATTTCTAAAGCAGCTATTGACATTAATTTATCACCAGATGTCAGTAACAACACATCCAATCCACACAGGCAAAGAAATCAAATGATAGATATTCAAAAATGACGTGTAATAATGTGAAATGACACAAAGAAGAGTATTGATCACATGAATAATGAGAGGCTAAAATCTACCATTAACGTGAAAGCAGACCTTCTACTTGAAAGTGAAAAATAATATCAGATGGTCTATAAAAAGATGTCTTATTACAAAGATGCCACACAAGAAACATCTCATGATGGGTAAAACCAGTGAGCTGCCTCAAGGCGTTTGCAAACTTATTGTTGCAAAATATACTGATGGCATTGGTTACAGAAGAATTTCCGAACTACTGAAGGTTCCAGTAAGTACTGATGGGGTCATAATCCAGGAGTGGAAAGAACACCATTTCCCCATAAATGACCAGATGGTCCACACAAGATTTCAGAGCCAAGAACACCTGTAGATTGCATGTGTTATTACCTGAGTTCTATATGGAAGCACACTTTTAGCACTATACGGCAGTTATATGATCATATAACATGGGTTGTATTTGGAGGTATATATGGATGTATATTCTTGGCAGTTATGTGATATTATATACAGTTAGGTCAGAAATACTTGGACAGTGACACAAGTTTTGTTATTTTAGCTGTTTACAAAAACATGTTCAGAAATACAATTCTATATATAATATGGGCTGAAAGTGCACACTCCCAGCTGCAATATGAGAGTTTTCACATCCAAATCGGAGAAAGGGTTTAGGAATCATAGCTCTGTAATGCATAGCCTCCTCTTTTTCAAGGGACCAAAAGTAATTGGACAAGGGACTCTAAGGGCTGCAATTAACTCTGAAGGCATCTCCCTCGTTAACCTGTAATCAATGAAGTAGTTAAAAGGTCTGGGGTTGATTACAGGTGTGTGGTTTTGCATTTGGAAGCTGTTGCTGTGACCAGACAACATGCGGTCTAAGGAACTCTTAATTGAGGTGAAGCAGAACATCCTGAGGCTGAAAAAAAAGAAAAAATCCATCAGAGAGATAGCAGACATGCTTGGAGTAGCAAAATCAACAGTCGGGTACATTCTGAGAAAAAAGGAATTGACTGGTGAGCTTGGGAACTCAAAAAGGCCTGGGCGTCCACGGATGACAACAGTGGTGGATGATCGCCGCATACTTTCTTTGGTGAAGAAGAACCCGTTCACAACATCAACTGAAGTCCAGAACACTCTCAGTGAAGTAGGTGTATCTGTCTCTAAGTCAACAGTAAAGAGAAGACTCCATGAAAGTAAATACAAAGGGGTCACATCTAGATGCAAACCATTCATCAATTCCAAAAATAGACAGGCCAGAGTTACATTTGCTGAAAAACACCTCATGAAGCCAGCTCAGTTCTGCAAAAGTATTCTATGGACAGATGAGACAAAGATCAACCTGTACCAGAATGATGGGAAGAAAAAAGTTTGGAGAAGAAAGGGAACGGCACATGATCCAAGGCACACCACATCCTCTGTAAAACATGGTGGAGGCAACGTGATGGCATGGGCATGCATGGCTTTCAATGGCACTGGGTCACTTGTGTTATTGATGACATAACAGCAGACAAGAGTAGCCGGATGAATTCTGAAGTGTACCGGGATATACTTTCAGCCCAGATTCAGCCAAATGCCGCAAAGTTGATCGGACGGCGCTTCATAGTACAGATGGACAATGACCCCAAGCATACAGCCAAAGCTACCCAGGAGTTCATGAGTGCAAAAAAGTGGAACATTCTGCAATGGCCAAGTCAATCACCAGATCTTAACCCAATTGAGCATGCATTTCACTTGCTCAAATCCAGACTTAAGACGGAAAGACCCACAAACAAGCAAGACCTGAAGGCTGCGGCTGTAAAGGCCTGGCAAAGCATTAAGAAGGAGGAAACCCAGCGTTTGGTGATGTCCATGGGTTCCAGACTTAAGGCAGTGATTGCTTCCAAAGGATTCGCAACAAAATATTGAAAATAAAAATATTTTGTTTGGGTTTGGTTTATTTGTCCAATTACTTTTGACCTCCTAAAATGTGGAGTGTTTGTAAAGAAATGTGACAATTCCTACAATTTCTATCAGATATTTTTGTTCAAACCTTCAAATTAAACGTTACAATCTGCACTTGAATTCTGTTGTAGAGGTTTCATTTCAAATCCAATGTGGTGGCATGCAGAGCCCAACTCGCCAAAATTGTGTCACTGTCCAAAGATTTCTGGACCTAACTGTAAGTTGTATATTCTTGGCACTATATGGCAGTGATGTGATATTATGTATATTGTATATTGTTTGTACTATATGGTAGTGATGTGATATTATATAGGTTGTATATTCTTAGTACTATATGGCAGTGATGTGATATTATGTGGGTCATATATTCTTGGCACTATATGGCAGTGATGTGATATTATGTGGGTTGTATATTCTTGGCACTATATGGCAGTGATGTGATATTATATTGGTTGTATATTCTTGGCACTATATGGCAGTGATGTGATATTATATGTGTTGTATATTCTTGGCACTATATGGCAGTGATGTGATATTATATAGGTTGTATATTCTTGGCACTATATGGCAGTGATGTGATATTATATGGGTTGTATATTCTTGGCACTATATGGCAGTTATGTGATATTATATTGGTTGTATATTCTTGGCACTATATGGCAGTGATGTGATATTATATTGGTTGTATATTCTTGGCACTATATGGCAGTTATGTGACATTAAATGGGTTGTATATTCTTGGAACTATATGGCAGTGATGTGATATTATATGGGTTGTATATTCTTGGCACTATATGGCTGTGATGTGATACTATGTGGGGTGTTTATTCTTAACACTATATGGCAGTTATGTGATATTATGTGGGGTGTTTATTCTTAACACTATATGGCAGTTATGTGATATTATGTGGGTTGTATATTCTTGGCACTATATGGCGGTTATGTGATATTGTATGGGTTGTATATTCTTGGCACTATATGGCAGTTATGTGATATTATATGGGTTGTAAATTCTTGGCACTATATGGTGGTTATGTGATATTATATGGGTTGTATATTCTTGGCACTATATGGCAGTTATGTGATATTATATGGGTTGTATATTCTTGGCACAATATGGCAGTTATGTGATATTATATGGGTTGTATATTCTTGGCACTATATGGCAGTGATGTGCTATTATATGGGTTGTATATTCTTGGCACTATATGGCAGTTATGTGATATTATGTGGGTTGTATATTCTTGGCACTATATGGCAGTTATGTGACATTATGTGAGTTGTATATTTTTGGCACTATATGGCAGTTATGTAATATTATATGGGTTGTATATTCTTGGCACTATATGGCAGTGATGTGCTATTATATGGGTTGTATATTCTTGGCACTATATGGCAGTTATGTGATATTATGTGGGTTGTATATTCTTGGCACTATATGGCAGTTATGTGATATTATATGGGTTGTATATTCTTGGCACTATATGGCAGTTATGCGATATTATATGGGTTGTATATTCTAGGAACTATATGGCAGTTATGTGATATTATGTGGGTTGTATATTTTTGGCACTATATGGCAGTTATGTAATATTATATGGGTTATATATTCTTGGCACTATATGGCAGTGATGTGATAATATGTGGGTTGTATATTCTTGACACTATATGGCAGTTATGTGATATTATGTGGGTTGTATATTCTTGACACTATATGGCAGTGATGTGTTATTATATGAGTTGTATATTCTTGGCACTATATGGCAGTCATGTGATATTATGTGTGTTGTATATTCTTGACACTATATGGCAGTTATGTGATATTATATGGGTTGTATATTCTTGGCACTATATGGCAGTCATGTGATTATGTGAGTTGTATATTATTGACACTATATGGCAGTTATGTGATATTATATGGGTTGTATATTCTTGACACTATATGGCAGTTATGTGATATTATATGTGTTGTATATTCTTAGCACTATATGGCAGTTATGTGATATTATATGTGTTGTTTATTCTTGGCACTATATGGCAGTTATGTGATATTATATGTTTTGTATATTCTTGGCACTATATGGCAGTTATGTGATATTATATGTGTTGTATATTCTTGGCACTATATGGCAGTTATGTGATATTATATGAGTTGTATATTCTTGGCACTATATGGCAGTTATGTGATATTTTGTGGGTTGTATATTTTTGGCACTATATGGCAGTTATGTGATATTATATGAGTTGTATATTCTTGGCACTATATGGCAGTTATGTGATATTATGTGGGTTGTATATTTTTGGCACTATATGGCAGCATTGTATTAGGAGTGCCGGACACCACTTTGCTGGTTGCCTTGGGGCGGCGTTTAGTAGCCCTTGCTTATTTAGACCCTGCGGAATGAGTGGATGGAATGAGAAGCGTGTGATGATTTATGGCCTCCATGCAGCCTCCCTTTCTGGAGGCCGGGGCTTTGATACGGAATGTATAAATATCTATCATTCCTGGACCTATTGGCCTTTGGCAAATTAAATAATACAATTCAGAGAACCCTTTGGTGACGGGTGATGTATGGCCGCTCCCCGCGCTACATGACATTACCATGCATAAGAGATGCGGATTACCAAAAATACATTATGGATTATCGTTAATGGTCCGACGACCGCCCGTCTGCACCGAGCAGACGCCATTAACCAGCTGCTTACTGGAAGCGACCGGTGCTGTCATATTTACAGGCACGGTCCTGCTCCTCCGCATGTGACGGTCGTGAGTCGTGACTGATGACAGTGGAGATCATCCGATAGCAGGCGGTCAGATATCGCCCGTATTATACAGTCACCTCTGCAATTTATCTATGTGCAGAAGTATTCCACCCCCGAGTGTCAGGGATGCACGAGCGGCCAATGGGGCAGTAACGTACGAGGAGGCGGTGGAATATGACCTTGTATTAAAGGGGATCTGCCCCAGAATTCACAGTGCAAGCTACATGCATTATTAAATAAATACATTGGACCTGATGAGGCTGGTGTACTCACTGTGAAAATACATATCAGAACTGCTGTGTAAGCCTTCAAATGGATGGAAGGATACATGGATGGATGGAGGGAAGGATGGATGGATGGATGGATGGATGGATGGATGGATGGATGGATGGATGGATGGATGGATAGGATGGATGGATGGATGGATGATGGAAGGATGGATGGATGGACAGAGGGATGGATGGATGGATGAATAGGATAGATGGATGGATGATGGAAGGATGGATGGATGGATGATGGAAGGATGGATGGATGGACGGATAGATGGGTGGATGGATGGTTGGATGGATGGGATCAATACATGGATAGGATAGAGAGAGAGGGATAGATGGATGGATGGATGGACGGATAGATGGATGGATGGATGGATAGATAGATGGATGGATGTATAGATACATACATGTATTAATGAATTAATCCCTTGTACCTGATGAGGCTGGTGTAGTTACTGTGAATTCCATATCAGAATGGCTGTGTAAGCCTTTAAATGGATGGATAGGATAGATACATGGATGGATGGATGGAAGGAGGGATGGATGGAAGGAGGGATGGATGGATGGATGGATGGATAGATGGATGGATGGATGGATGGATGGATGGATAAATGGATGGATGGATGGATGGATAAATGGATGGATGGATGGGATCAATGCATGGATAGGATAGATAGATAGATAGATAGATAGATAGATAGATAGATAGATAGATAGATAGATAGATAGATAGATAGATAGATAGATAGATAGATAGATAGATAGATAGATGTATGGATGGATGGATGGATGGATAAATGGGAGGATGGATAGATAAATAAATACATGTATTATTGAATAAATCCCATGGGCCTGATGAGGATGCTGTACTTACTGTGAAAATACATATCAGAACAGCTGTGTAAGCCTTAAAATGGATGGATGGATGGATGGATGGATGGATGGATAGATACATGGATAGGATGGATTGATGGATGGATGGATAGATGGATAGATACATGGATAGAATAGATGGATGGATCAATGCATAGGAAAGATAAATATATGTATTATTCAGATAATTCCTTGTATCCGATGAGGCTGGTGTACTTACTGTGAAAATCCATATCAGAATGGCTATGTACGACTTAAAATGGATGGATAGATGGATGGAGGGAGGGAGGGATGTATGGATGGATAGATAGAGGGATGGATGGATGGATGGATAGAGGGATGGATGGATGGATAGAGGGATGGATGGATGGATGGATGGATGAATGGATGGATAGATAGAGGGATGGATGGATGGATAGAGGGATGGATGGATGGATGGATGGATAGAGGGATGGATGGATGGATAGAGGGATGGATGGATGGATGGATGGATGGATGGATAGAGGGATGGATGGATGGATGGATAGATGGATGGATGGATAGAGGGATGGATAGAGGGATGGATGGATGGATGGATGAATGGATGGATAGATAGAGGGATGGATGGATGGATAGAGGGATGGATGGATGGATGGATGGATGGATGGATGGATAGAGGGATGGATGGATGGATGGATAGATGGATGGATGGATAGAGGGATGGATGGATGGATGGATGGATAGATGGATGGATGGATAGAGGGATGGATAGAAGGATAGATGGAAGGATGGATGGATGGATGGATGGATGGATGGATGGATGAATGGATGGATAGATGGGATCAATGCATGGATAGGATGGATGGATGGAAAGATAAATAGATAAGGCTAGTTTCACACATCTGGCTTTTCGCCGGTTTGCTGGATGCGGCGCACGCCAGTACAGTGTATACAGTACAATGGCAGCGCGACAAGTGCTGGTCACATAATAATAATAATAATAATTTATTCAGCACTATTGATTCCACAGCGCTTTACATACATTGGCAACACTGTCCCCATTGGGGCTCACAATCTAGAGTCCCTATCTGTATGTCTTTGGAGTGTGGGAGGAAACCAGAGGAGGAAACCACGCAAACACGGGGAGAACATACAAACTCCTTGCAGATGTTGTCCTTAGTGGGACTAGAACCCAGGACCCCAGCGCTGGAAGACTGCAGTGCTAACCACTGAGCCACTACAAGACTGCAGTGCTAACCACTGAGCCACTACAAGACTGCAGTGCTAATCACTGAGCCACCACAAGACTGCAGTGCTAACCATTGAGCCACCACAAGACTGCAGTGCTAACCACTGAGCCACTACAAGACTGCAGTGCTAACCACTGAGCCACTGTGCCGCATGCTGTCATGTGACCGAAGCATGTGACCTAGAATTTGCAGCGCTGTTACAGTTATAACACAGATGATTGGATGCAGATGGGCTGCGGTGCTCCAGCTCGTTCATCCCCTCTGTAATGGGCTATTCCCATCTGTTACATTTCTAGCATGGTGACAGGACCCCTTCTCTTTTGCAAGGACCCAGTTGAGTGCTTTTCTGAGTGGGGAGGTGCTGGCGCATGCGCAGGTGACTCCATTCACTTCTATGATAGTCCTAATAATTGCAGAGTAGGAGCTCTCATGAGAATAAATGAAGTCTCAATATTCTGGTAGTGATTGATGATTCCTCGTCTTCATGAGATCTTGTTGCGCACTCCTATCAGCTGGGAGGTGACCGCCGCGCATGTGTGGATCTCCATTTATTTCCTTGGAAGCTTTGAACACCACAATTGGATTGGTTATCCAATAGAGCCACCTCCTTATTCCTGACGAGCCCATTCTTGAGCTAAATTTTGCATTAGGGGCCCCCATAAATGCCCATGATGGGACCACCTTGTGAGATCTTGAGACCTTCATTCTCAACGTCCTCTGCTCTTTCGTCATGGAGCTACACCTCTCTCTTCTCAGCTGGGATGTGTGACATATTCTTGCTGCTGCAGAACCTCTTTGCGATAGGAAACAGAATGAGTCAGGTCTATCAATAATAAGATGTCTGGAGCACGTTTGGGTACAAGGTGAAGGCACGAGAGGAGACAATGGTGGACCCAGTGAAGAATGTGGTGTAAGGGTTAAAGACACCGCAATCCGTAGTTCAGTCTTCACATCACGTCAAGTGTTACTTAAGTATCAAAAGTCTGGATCTGACCCCGATTCTCCGCTCGCCCCCCTTATAAACGGCGGAATGAGGCCGGCGCTCAGTCGTCCCGCGTGGAATTCTCCTGTAACATTTCTCATTTACTCTCAAGTAAGAGCCACGCGTTTCGCTCTCACTGAAAAAACAAGCTGATCAACAGCGAGCGTCAGTCTGAAGACCGCGAGCCGCGCAGTAATCATCCCAATCTCGCCCTCCTCCTAACTTTCTGCATCCAGGGAGGAGAAGTTCTTAATGAATAAAATGAGAGAACAACACAGTTATGTTATGACTCTTGGACCACTCGAAGCCGTTCCGGCGCCACTTTCAGCTAATGTGTAACCCGCGTCCGGGGATATCTCTATTTCACTTGTTTTGACGATTTTCTTGCATCTTTAAGATGCGGAGAATATTATTCTGGAGCCGCTGGGCACTTGCCATCCACAGGGCTTAAAGCGACTGTCACGCTAGGTATGGAGAAGTGCCAAGTGAAAGGGAAGGGAAACCCAGTGTCTAGGGAAAGGGAAGATGGTGACCCCTGACCTAACCTACTGCTGGTCCCTGGTGTCCCTCACCACCCTAGTTAGGTTCAGCACCTATGCACCAAGCAGGATACCTAACCCTAGATATCTTTAGGGCTGAAGAAAGTCAAGGAAACCCTGTGTCTAGGGTAAAGGAAGATGGTGACCCCTGACCCAACCTGCTGCTAGTCCCTAGGTTTCCCCACCACCCTAGATAGGTTCCGCACCTATGCACCGAGCAGGATACCTGACCCTAGATATCCCTAGGTCTGGAAAAAGTCAAGGAAACCCTGTCTAGGGTAAATGAAGATGGTGACCCCTAACCCAACCTACTGCTGGTCCCTAGGGTCCCCCACCACCGTAGATAGGTTCTGCACCTATGCGCCGAGCAGGGTACCTGAACCTAGGTATCCTTAGTGCTGGAGAAAGGGAAGGGAAGGAAACCCTGTGTTTAGGGAAAGGGGAGATCGTGACCCTGACCAAGCCAACCCAATCTGACCATAGATAGGTTACTCACGAATGTGCCGAGCTGGATACCTGACCCTAGATATCCCTAGGGATGGAGAAAGTCAAGGAAACCCTGTGTCTCGGGAAAGGGAAGATGGTGACCCCTGGCCGAACCTACTGCTGGTCGATGAGGTCCCTCACCACTCTAGATAGGTTCCTCACCTATGCACCAAGCCGGATACCTGACCCTAGGTATTCCTAGTGCTGGAGAAAGGGAAGACGGTGACCCCTGACCAAGCCAACCCAGTCTGACCATAGATAGATTCCTCATCAATGCGCCAAGCCGGATACCTGATCCTAGATATCCCTAGTGCTGGAGAAAGTCAAGGAAACCCTGTGTCTAGGGAAAGGGAAGATGGTGACCCTTGAGCAAACCTACCGCTGGTACCTGGGGTCCCTCACTACCCTAGATAGGTTCCTCACCTATGCGCCAAGCCGGATACCTAGGTATTCCTAGTGCTGGAGAAAAGGAAGGGAAACCCAGTGCCTAGGGAAAGGGAAGATGGTGACCTCGGACCAAGCCAAACCAGTCTGACCATAGATAGATTCCTCATCAATGTGCCAAGCTGGATACCTGACCCTAGATATCCCTAGTGGTGGAGAAAGTCAAGGAAACCCTGTGTCTAGGGAAAGGGAAGATGGTGACCCTTGAGCAAACCTACCTACCCTGGGTTCCCTCACCACCCTAGATAGGTTCCTCACCTATGCACCAAGCTGGATACCCGACCTTAGGCATTCCTAGTGGTGGAGAAAGGGAAGGGAAACCCTGTGTCTAGGAAAAAGAGAAGATGGTGACCCCTGACCAAACTTACTGCTGGTCCCTAGGATCTCCCACCACCCTAGAAAGGTTCCTCACCTATGCGCCAAACCGGATACCTGACCCTAGATATTTTTAGTGCTGGGCCCTAAATGGGGAACGGGTGCAATAAGCTCTTTGTCAACCCAACTAAACACTACAGAAGACACAAGGAGGACACATACAGGGAAAATGTATGAACTACTTAACCACAGATGACTCAGGTAGACATTCAGCAGAGTTTTCAGCAACGATACCACAGAGGAGTACAAGCCACCTACTTGCAATCTCAGCTTGAAGGAACTGAAAATATCACCAGCACCAATCCAAGAAAGGAAGGACGATTTAAGCACCAAGATAATGCTGATGATCAGCAGCTGGTTGGAAAGTGAGGTCCTGCTGGGCCCAAAAGGGGGAGAGATGAATCCAGCAGGAAAGCTACCTATACTAATGAATACTGACAGCAGGAACAATGGAAAGTCAGAGAGCATTCTGCACAGCCAAATGCTGTGACCTTCTATGGCCAGAAACCATATGATTGTCGGTGACCCATGACAGCGACGTGCAAGAATTAAAAAACTAATTCCTTCAAGGGGCCGTCCACTTTTTCTCCTTATATTACGTCGATACTTTTTTCCAACTGCTCTGACCTCTTTTGATCAGCTGCGATCCAAGAAGGAACCTTGGAACAAGGGTTCAATTTTTCTGCAGCAACCCCGCAGCTGAAAAGAGGTATTACACCATTGCTTGTTAAGAGGAATGACCTGTTTACTCCAAGGACATGCCGGGTCCTCCAGAAATTAAATGGATCTTTACCGACAGCGTACATGATGCGGACCCGTCCTTGAAATGGATGAGGGTCCCAGAGGTGGAGATTAAAGCAATGGATGAGAGCTTGCAGATTTTGGAGCCTGGGAAAGATAAATATGTGGATATGATTGTTCCTTGTGCAATCGCAGCTGATTAGCAGGAATTTATGTGAATCAGTGAGGAAAAGTCTAATCTCCTGTTATTGTTGGGTCATATGATGGCGGAGGGTGCTGGTGGGTGGCGGGGGGATTCCCATGTTACCGGAGGTTAGCACATCAGCAGGGAGCAGCTGCCTTCTCCTCCCTCATCAGCACAAAGAGTGACGCAGGTGCCGGGAACAGCAGATATAAAAGGACCAGACCCCGGAGATTACACAGGTAAATAATAGAATCATGGAATCTCAAAAATAAGCTGAAAAATGCAGCGAGTAATACTGACTGTGATGGTGACTTCACTGGTGACCAGTGCAAAATGCGAGGTAAGCACCACGCGGAAAATATATAATAATATTATTATAGTAGTTATATTCTTGTACATAGGGGCAGTATTATAGTAGTTATATTCTTGTACATAGGGGCAGTATTATAGTGATTATATTCTTGTACATAGGGGGCAGTATTATAGTAGTTATATTCTTGTACATAGGGGCAGTATTATAGTAGTTATATTCTTGTACATAGGGGCAGTATTAGAGTAGTTATATTCTTGTACATAGGAGCAGTATTATAGTAGTTATATTCTTGTACATAGGGGGCAGTATTATAGTAGTTATATTCTTGTACATAGGGGCAGTATTATAGTAGTTATATTCTTGTATATAGGGGCAGTATTATAGTAGTTATATTCTTGTATATAGGGGCAGTATTATAGTAGTTATATTCTTGTACATAGGGGGCAGTATTATAGTAGCTATATTCCTGTATATAGGGTCAGTATTATAGTAGTTACTGTATATTCTTGTACATAGGGGAAGTATTATAGTAGTTATATTCTTGTACATAGAGGCAGTATTATAGTAGTTATATTCTTGTACATAGGGGGCAGTATTATAGTAGATATATTCTTGTACATAGGGGCAGTATTATAGTAGTTATATTCTTGTATATAGTGGCAGTATTATAGTAGTTATATTCTTGTATATAGAGGGCAGTATTATAGTAGTTATATTCTTGTGCATAGGGGCAGTATTATAGTAGTTATATTCTTGTACACAGGGGGCAGTATTATAGTAGTTATATTCTTGTACATAGGGGGCAGTATTAGAGTAGTTATATTCTTGTACATAGGAGCAGATTTATAGTAGTTATATTCTTGTACATAGAGGGCAGTATTATAGTAGTTATATTCTTGTACATAGGGGCAGTATTATAGTAGTTATATTCTTGTACATAGGGGGCAGTATTATAGTAGTTATATTCTTGTACATAGGGGCAGTATTATAGTAGTTATATTCTTGTACATAGGGACAGTATTATATTAGTTATATTCTTGTACATAGGGGGCAGTATTATAGTAGTTATATTCTTGTACATAGGGGCAGTATTAGAGTAGTTATATTCTTGTACATGGGGGAAGTATTATAGTAGTTATATTCTTGTACATAGGGGCAGTATTATAGAAGTTATATTCTTGTACATAGGGGGCAGTATTATAGTAGTTATATTCTTGTACATAGGGGCAGTATTATAGTAGTTATATTCTTGTACAAAGGGGCAGTATTATAGTAGTTATATTCTTGTACATATGAGCAGTATTATAGTAGGTATATTCTTGTATATAGGGGCAGTATTATAGTAGTTCTATTCTTGTATATAGGGGCAGTATTATAGTAGTTATTTTCTTGTATAAAGGGGCAATATTATAGTAGTTTTATTCTTGTACATATGAGCAGTATTATAGTAGGTATATTCTTGTATATAGGGGCAGTATTATAGTAGTTCTATTCTTGTACATAGGGGCAGTATTATAGTAGTTCTATTCTTGTACATAGTGGCAGTATTATAGTAGTTATATTCTTGTACATAGGGGGCAGTATTATAGTAGTTATATTCTTGTACATAGAGGCAGTATTATAGTAGTTATATTCTTGTACATAGGGGCATTATTATAGTAGTTATATTCTTGTACATAGTGGCAGTATTATAGTAGTTATATTCTTGTACAAAGGGGAAGTATTATAGTAGTTATATTCTTGTACATATGAGCAGTATTATAGTAGGTATATTCTTGTATATAGGGGCAGTATTATAGTAGTTCTATTCTTGTATATAGGGGCAGTATTATAGTAGTTATATTCTTGTATATAGGGGCAGTATTATAGTAGTTATATTCTTGTATATAGGGGCAGTATTATAGTAGTTATATTCTTGTACATAGGGGGCAGTATTATAGTAGTTATATTCTTGTACATAGAGGGCAGTATTATAGTAGTTATATTCTTGTACATAGGGGGCAGTATTATAGTAGTTATATTCTTGTACATAGGGGCAGTATTATAGTAGTTATATCCTTGTACATAGGGGCAGTATTATAGTAGTTATATTTTTGTACATAGGGGGCAGTATTATAGTAGTTATATTCTTGTACATAGAGGGCAGTATTATAGTAGTTATATTCTTGTACATAGGGGCAGTATTATAGGAGTTATATTCTTGTACATAGAGGGCAGTATTATAGTAGTTATATTCTTGTACATAGGGGGCAGTATTATAGTAGTTATATTCTTGTACATAGGGGCAGTATTATAGTAGTTATATCCTTGTACATAGGGGCAGTATTATAGTAGTTATATTTTTGTACATAGGGGGCAGTATTATAGTAGTTATATTCTTGTACATAGAGGGCAGTATTATAGTAGTTATATTCTTGTACATAGGGGCAGTATTATAGTAGTTATATTCTTGTACATAGAGGCAGTATTATAGTAGTTATATTCTTGTACATAGGGGGCAGTATTATAGTAGATATATTCTTGTACATAGGGGCAATATTATAGTAGTTATATTCTTGTATATAGTGGCAGTATTATAGTAGTTATATTCTTGTATATAGAGGGCAGTATTATAGTAGTTATATTCTTGTGCATAGGGGCAGTATTATAGTAGTTATATTCTTGTACACAGGGGGCAGTATTATAGTAGTTATATTCTTGTACATAGAGGGCAGTATTATAGTAGTTATATTCTTGTACATAGGGGCAGTATTATAGTAGTTATATTCTTGTACATAGGGGGCAGTATTATAGTAGTTATATTCTTGTACATAGGGGCAGTATTATAGTAGTTATATTCTTGTACATAGGGACAGTATTATATTAGTTATATTCTTGTACATAGGGGGCAGTATTATAGTAGTTATATTCTTGTACATAGGGGCAGTATTAGAGTAGTTATATTCTTGTACATGGGGGCAGTATTATAGTAGTTATATTCTTGTACATAGGGGCAGTATTATAGAAGTTATATTCTTGTACATAGGGGGCAGTATTATAGTAGTTATATTCTTGTACATAGGGGCAGTATTATAGTAGTTATATTCTTGTACAAAGGGGCAGTATTATAGTAGTTATATTCTTGTACATATGAGCAGTATTATAGTAGGTATATTCTTGTATATAGGGGCAGTATTATAGTAGTTCTATTCTTGTATATAGGGGCAGTATTATAGTAGTTATTTTCTTGTATAAAGGGGCAATATTATAGTAGTTTTATTCTTGTACATATGAGCAGTATTATAGTAGGTATATTCTTGTATATAGGGGCAGTATTATAGTAGTTCTATTCTTGTACATAGGGGCAGTATTATAGTAGTTCTATTCTTGTACATAGTGGCAGTATTATAGTAGTTATATTCTTGTACATAGAGGCAGTATTATAGTAGTTATATTCTTGTACATAGGGGCATTATTATAGTAGTTATATTCTTGTACATAGTGGCAGTATTATAGTAGTTATATTCTTGTACAAAGGGGAAGTATTATAGTAGTTATATTCTTGTACATATGAGCAGTATTATAGTAGGTATATTCTTGTATATAGGGGCAGTATTATAGTAGTTCTATTCTTGTATATAGGGGCAGTATTATAGTAGTTATATTCTTGTATATAGGGGCAGTATTATTGTAGTTATATTCTTGTATATAGGGGCAGTATTATAGTAGTTATATTCTTGTACATAGGGGGCAGTATTATAGTAGTTATATTCTTGTACATAGAGGGCAGTATTATAGTAGTTATATTCTTGTACATAGGGGGCAGTATTATAGTAGTTATATTCTTGTACATAGGGGCAGTATTATAGTAGTTATATCCTTGTACATAGGGGCAGTATTATAGTAGTTATATTTTTGTACATAGGGGGCAGTATTATAGTAGTTATATTCTTGTACATAGAGGGCAGTATTATAGTAGTTATATTCTTGTACATAGGGGCAGTATTATAGGAGTTATATTCTTGTACATAGAGGGCAGTATTATAGTAGTAATATTCTATACATAGAGGGCAGTATTATAGTAGTTATATTCTTGTACATAGGGGCAGTATTATAGTAGTTATATTCTTGTACATAGGGGGGCAGTATTATAGTAGTTATATTCTTGTATATAGGGGCAGTATTATAGTAGTTATATTCTTGTACATAGAGGGCAGTATTATAGTAGTTATATTCTTACACATAGGGGCAGTATTATAGTAGTTATATTCTTGTACATAGGGGCAGTATTATAGTAGTTATATTCTTGTACATAGGGTACAGTATTATAGTAGTTATATTCTTGTGCATAGGGGACAGTATTATAGTAGTTATATTCTTGTACATAGGGGGCAGTATTATAGTAGTTATATTGTTGTACATAGGGGGCAGTATTATAGTAGTTATATTCATGTACATAGGAGCAGTATTATAGTAGTTATATTGTTGTACATAGCGGGCAGTATTATAGTAGTTATATTCTTGTACATAGGGGCAGTATTATAGTAGTTATATTCTTGTACATAGGGGCAGTATTATAGTAGTTATATTCTTGTACATAGGGGGCAGTATTATAGTAGTTATATTCTTGTACATAGGAGCAGTATTATAGTAGTTATATTCTTGTACATAGGAGCAGTATTATAGCAGTTATATTCTTGTACATAGGAGCAGTATTATAGTAGTTATATTCTTGTACATAGGAGCAGTATTATAGTAGTTATATTCTTGTACATAGGAGCAGTATTATAGTAGTTATATTCTTGTACATAGGGGCAGTATTATAGTAGTTATATCCTTGTACATAGGGGCAGTATTATAGTAGTTATATTTTTGTACATAGGGGGCAGTATTATAGTAGTTATATTCTTGTACATAGAGGGCAGTATTATAGTAGTTATATTCTTGTACATAGGGGCAGTATTATAGTAGTTATATTCTTGTACATAGAGGCAGTATTATAGTAGTTATATTCTTGTACATAGGGGGCAGTATTATAGTAGATATATTCTTGTACATAGGGGCAATATTATAGTAGTTATATTCTTGTATATAGTGGCAGTATTATAGTAGTTATATTCTTGTATATAGAGGGCAGTATTATAGTAGTTATATTCTTGTGCATAGGGGCAGTATTATAGTAGTTATATTCTTGTACACAGGGGGCAGTATTATAGTAGTTATATTCTTGTACATAGAGGGCAGTATTATAGTAGTTATATTCTTGTACATAGGGGCAGTATTATAGTAGTTATATTCTTGTACATAGGGGGCAGTATTATAGTAGTTATATTCTTGTACATAGGGGCAGTATTATAGTAGTTATATTCTTGTACATAGGGACAGTATTATATTAGTTATATTCTTGTACATAGGGGGCAGTATTATAGTAGTTATATTCTTGTACATAGGGGCAGTATTAGAGTAGTTATATTCTTGTACATGGGGGCAGTATTATAGTAGTTATATTCTTGTACATAGGGGCAGTATTATAGAAGTTATATTCTTGTACATAGGGGGCAGTATTATAGTAGTTATATTCTTGTACATAGGGGCAGTATTATAGTAGTTATATTCTTGTACAAAGGGGCAGTATTATAGTAGTTATATTCTTGTACATATGAGCAGTATTATAGTAGGTATATTCTTGTATATAGGGGCAGTATTATAGTAGTTCTATTCTTGTATATAGGGGCAGTATTATAGTAGTTATTTTCTTGTATAAAGGGGCAATATTATAGTAGTTTTATTCTTGTACATATGAGCAGTATTATAGTAGGTATATTCTTGTATATAGGGGCAGTATTATAGTAGTTCTATTCTTGTACATAGGGGCAGTATTATAGTAGTTCTATTCTTGTACATAGTGGCAGTATTATAGTAGTTATATTCTTGTACATAGAGGCAGTATTATAGTAGTTATATTCTTGTACATAGGGGCATTATTATAGTAGTTATATTCTTGTACATAGTGGCAGTATTATAGTAGTTATATTCTTGTACAAAGGGGAAGTATTATAGTAGTTATATTCTTGTACATATGAGCAGTATTATAGTAGGTATATTCTTGTATATAGGGGCAGTATTATAGTAGTTCTATTCTTGTATATAGGGGCAGTATTATAGTAGTTATATTCTTGTATATAGGGGCAGTATTATAGTAGTTATATTCTTGTATATAGGGGCAGTATTATAGTAGTTATATTCTTGTACATAGGGGGCAGTATTATAGTAGTTATATTCTTGTACATAGAGGGCAGTATTATAGTAGTTATATTCTTGTACATAGGGGGCAGTATTATAGTAGTTATATTCTTGTACATAGGGGCAGTATTATAGTAGTTATATCCTTGTACATAGGGGCAGTATTATAGTAGTTATATTTTTGTACATAGGGGGCAGTATTATAGTAGTTATATTCTTGTACATAGAGGGCAGTATTATAGTAGTTATATTCTTGTACATAGGGGCAGTATTATAGGAGTTATATTCTTGTACATAGAGGGCAGTATTATAGTAGTAATATTCTATACATAGAGGGCAGTATTATAGTAGTTATATTCTTGTACATAGGGGCAGTATTATAGTAGTTATATTCTTGTACATAGGGGGGCAGTATTATAGTAGTTATATTCTTGTATATAGGGGCAGTATTATAGTAGTTATATTCTTGTACATAGAGGGCAGTATTATAGTAGTTATATTCTTACACATAGGGGCAGTATTATAGTAGTTATATTCTTGTACATAGGGGCAGTATTATAGTAGTTATATTCTTGTACATAGGGTACAGTATTATAGTAGTTATATTCTTGTGCATAGGGGACAGTATTATAGTAGTTATATTCTTGTACATAGGGGGCAGTATTATAGTAGTTATATTGTTGTACATAGGGGGCATTATTATAGTAGTTATATTCATGTACATAGGAGCAGTATTATAGTAGTTATATTGTTGTACATAGCGGGCAGTATTATAGTAGTTATATTCTTGTACATAGGGGCAGTATTATAGTAGTTATATTCTTGTACATAGGGGCAGTATTATAGTAGTTATATTCTTGTACATAGGGGGCAGTATTATAGTAGTTATATTCTTGTACATAGGAGCAGTATTATAGTAGTTATATTCTTGTACATAGGAGCAGTATTATAGCAGTTATATTCTTGTACATAGGAGCAGTATTATAGTAGTTATATTCTTGTACATAGGAGCAGTATTATAGTAGTTATATTCTTGTACATAGGAGCAGTATTATAGTAGTTATATTCTTGTACATAGGAGCAGTATTATAGTAGTTATATTCTTGTACATAGGGGCAGTATTATAGTAGTTATATTCTTGTACATAGGGGCAGTATTATAGTAGTTATATTCTTGTACATAGGGGGCAGTATTATAGTAGTTATATTCTTGTACATAGGAGCAGTATTATAGTAGTTATATTCTTGTACATAGGAGCAGTATTATAGTAGATATATTCTTGTACATAGGAGAAGTATTATAGTAGTTATATTCTTGTACATAGGGGCAGTATTATAGTAGTTATATTCTTGTACATAGGGGCAGTATTATAGTAGTTATATTCTTGTACATAGGAGCAGTATTATAGTAGTTATATTCTTGTACATAGGGGGCAGTATTATAGTAGTTATATTCTTGTACATAGGGGGCAGTATTATAGTAGTTATATTCTTGTACATAGGGGCAGTATTATAGTAGTTATATTCTTATACATAGAGGGCAGTATTTTAGTAGTTATATTCTTGTACATAGGGGGCAGTATTATAGTAGTTATATTCTTGTACATAGGGGGCAGTATTATAGTAGTTATATTCTTGTACATAGGAGCAGTATTATAGTAGTTGTATTCTTATACATAGAGGGCAGTATTATAGTAGTTATATACTTGTACGTAGGGGCAAACTCTTGACCCAGACCATGAGCTCGTAGCCACCACTGACGCCTGTTGCCCCAGTATGGAGGTCACACAGGTCACAGGTCCCCGTGTGCTGCGCCAGGGGCACATCATACATAATGCAGAGGTTGGGTTAACCACCCGGCCACTTCCATCTTAATGTTTCCTTATTTACTCTCTTCTTTGTAGGATGTTGGATATAAAGAAGCTGCTGATGTTTCTGTGAATCCTCGAAGTGACATCTCTGAGGTAAACGTGGGGCGTTCAGGGAACAAATATCTTTTTATGGCTCGCTGTGATGTTAGGATATGAAGAGATGCAGACTATTCATCCAGACCATATTTAAAGTGACAATGAGATCAGAAATTATCATATCAAAAATCATTCTTTGTGAAAAATATTTGGTATGCTGATCTTTTTTTTATGCCCTTCCATAATATATAACATAATGAGGCTGCATGAGCCAAGATAAGCAGCTTTCACATTGATCTATAGAGGGTAGCACAACAGACTGTACTAGACATACATAGGCGTCTTATAACATGGTTTAGTAAGAAATTTAATGCTACTATTTCTTTATAAATAGTAAGTGAAAGAATAATGGAATGGCTTTTATTGCAAGAGCCAAGATAAGCAGCTTTCACTGTGGCCTATAAAGGTTAGCATAGTAGTCTATTCTTAGATATACACAATCGTCTTATTACATGGTTGCGTAAGAAATTGAATGCTACTATGCCTTTATAAATAGTATCTGAAAAAATTATTGCATGGCATTTTATTGCAGGAGCCAAGATAAGCAGGTTTTACAGTAATCTATAAAGGACTGCACAACAGTTTGTACTTAGACATAAACAGGCATCTTATTATTACATGGTTTAGTAATACATTGAATGCTATGCCTTTATAAATAGTAACTGAATGAACAATGGCTGGCATTTTATTGCATAACACAAGATAAGCAGCTTTCACAGTGATTTTTAAAGGGTAGCACAATAGACTATTCTTAGACATACACAGGCGTCTTATTACATGGTTTAGTAAGAAATTGAACTCTACTATGCCTTTATAAATAGTAAGTGAAAGAATAATGGAATGGCTTTTATTGCAAGAGCCAAGACAAGCAGCTTTCACAGTGGTCTATAAAGGTTAGCACAATAGTCTATTCTTAGATATACACAATCGTCTTATTACATGGTTGCATAAGAAATTGAATGCTACTATGCCTTTATAAATAGTATCTGAAAAAAATATTGCTTGGCATTTTATTGCAGGAGCCAAGATAAGCAGGTTTTACAGTAATCTATAAAGGACAGCACAACAGTCTGTAATTAGACATACACAGGCATCTTATTACATGGTTTAGTATTAAATTGAACTCTACTATGCCTTTATAAATAGAAACTGAAAAAATAATGGAATAGCTTTTATTGCAAGAGCCAAGACAAGCAGCTTTCACAGTGGTCTGTAGAGGGCAACGCAACAGACTATACTAGGCATACACAGGCATATTATTACATGGTTTAATAATTAATTGAACTCTACTATGCCTTTATAAATAGTAAGTGAAAGAATAATGTAATAGCTTTTTATTGCTCGAACCAAGATAAGCAGCGTTCACAGTGGTCAATAGAGTGAAGCAAAACAAACAGGACTTAAGACGCCCATGTATGTCTATTACATGGTTTAGTAAGAAATGTAATTCTACTATGTCTTTATAAATAGTTATTTTACATGGCATTTTATTGCATGAGCCAAGATAAGCAGCTTTCACAGTGATTTGTAAGTGGCAGCATAACAGTTTGTACTTAGATATACATAAGCATTTTTTACATGGTTTAGTAAGAAATTGAATTCTACTATGCGTTTGTAAATAGTAACTGAAAGAATAATTGCATGGCATTTTATTGCATGAGCCAAGATAAGCAGCTTTCACAGTGATCTATAAAGGGCAGCACAACAGTCTGTACTTAGATATACACAATTGTCTTATTACATGGTTTAATAAGAGATTGAATTCTACTATGCCTTTATAAATAGTACCTGAAAGAATAATAGTATGGCATTTTATTGCAGGAGCCAAGACAAGCAGCTTTCACAGTGATCTATAAAAGGCAGCACATCAGTCTGTACTTTGACATAAACAGGCATCTTATTATTACATGGTTTAGTAATAAATTGAACTCTACTATGCCTGTATAAATAGTAACTAAAAGAATAATAGAAAGACATTTTATTACAAGAGCCAAGACAAGCAGCTTTCACAGGGATCTATAGAGGGCAGCACAATAGATTGTTTTAGACATTCACAATCGTCTAACAGTATTACATGGTTTAGTAGTAAATTAAATGCTGCTATGCCTTTATAAAGAGTAACTGAAAGAATAATTGCATAGCATTTTATTGCATGAGCCAAGATAAGCAGCTTTCACAGTGGTCTATAAAAAGAAGCACAACAGTTTGTATTTAGACATACACAGGCATCTTATTACAGGGTTTAGTATTAAATTGAATGCTGCTATGCCTTTATAAATAGTTATTGAATGAACAATGGCTGACATTTTATTGCATGAGACAAGATAAGCAGCTTTTACAGTGATCTATAAAGGGTAGCACAATAGCCTATTCTTAGATATACACAATTGTCTTATTACATGGTTTCGTAAGAAATTTAATACTACTATGCCTTTATAAATAGTATCTGCAAAAGTTATTGCATGGCATTTTATTGCAGGAGCCAAGATAAGCAGGTTTCACAGTGATCTATAGAGGGCAGCACAACAACCTGTACCTAGACATACACAGGCATCTTAGTACATGGTTTAGTAAGAAACTGAAGTCTTCTAATCCTTTAACTGAAAGAATAATGGAATGACATTTTATTGCAGTGGCCAAGACAAGCCACTTTCACAGTGATCTATAAAGGGCAGCTCAATAGTCTGTACTTAGACATACACACACATCTTATTGCATGGTTTAGTAAGAAATTTAATTCTACTATGCCTTTATAAATAGTATTTGAAAGAATAATTGCATGGAAATTTATTGCATGAGCCAAGATAAGCAGCTTTCATAGTAATTTATAAAGGGCAGCACAACAGTCTGTACGTAGACATACACAGGTGTCTTTTTACATGGTTTAATAATAAATTGAATGCTACTATGTTTTTATAAATAGTAACTGAAAGAATAATGGCATGGCATTGTATTGCATGAGCCAAGATAAGCAGCTTTCACACTGATCTATAGAGGGCAGCAAAACAGTATATACTTAGATATACACAGGCATCTTATTGCATGGTTTAGTAATAAATTGAATGCTACTATGTCTTTATAAATAGTAACTGAAAGAATAATGGCATGGCGTTTTATTGCATGAGCCAAGACAAGCAGCTTTCACAGTGACCTAAAGAGGGCAGCACAACAGTATATACTTAGATATACACAAGCATCTTATCACGTGGTTTAGTAATAAATTGAATGCTACTATGTTTTTATAAATAGTAACTGAAAGAATAATGGCATGGCATTGTATTGCATGAGCCAAGATAAGCAGCTTTCACACTGATCTATAGAGGGCAGCACAACAATATATACTTAGACATGCACAGGCATCTTATTACATTGTTTAGTAAGAACTTTAATTCTACTATGCCTTTAAAAATAGTTATATTGCATAGCATTTTATTGCATGAGCCAAGATAAGCAGCTTTCACACTGATCTATAGAGGGCAGCAAAACAGACTGAACCTAGATATACACGGGCATCTTATTACATTATTTAGTAATAAATTGAATGCTACTGTCTTTATAAATACTAACTATAAGGATAATGGCATGGCATTTTATTGTGTGAGCCAAGACAAGCAGCTTTCACACTGATCTATGGAGGGAAGCACCACAGACTGAACTTAGACATACATAGGCATATTATTTCTCAGTTTATGCAATGCAATACTATATGAGCATAAGTAGCAATTGAATGTTGATGATATAGCATAGTGCTGCTTGAGACAAGATAAGCAGCTGTCACTGTGATCTCTAGAGGCAAACACAAAGGCTGTACTTTGACATACAAAGATATTTTACAGTAAAATTGAATGCTATTTGCCTACTATGAATAATAATTGACAGATTAATATTGGAAGATACTGTATTTTTGCTGGAACCAAGATAAGCAGCTTTCACAATGAAATATACAGGACTTCTTCAGTTATACAATATCATTTACTTTTCCACAATGCAATTAAATGTTATAATCTCATTAATTCTGCTGCAAATGTAGCAATGCTAAATCAATATTCGCACCACTGATTGGCCGCTTTCTGTGTACACAGTATATTCACTGATCAGTGATGGGGTGGGGTTACACTGAACAGCCGGACTAGATGGCGTGAGACACCTAGTCCGGTTGTGAAATCCCCTATTGTTAAAACACTTATTTCATTGAGAGAGTCGAATAAGTGGCATATCACTGGAGTCAGGGTTTCTGTCCCTACACCATTCTGCTCTCAGATTACATAACAAAAACCTGCTGACAGATTGTACTGTCTTAGCCAAGATAGGCGGCTTTCACAGAATCGTTGAATATTTTGAGAAAAATAGGCAGCCTGTATTAGTTCTTTAAGAAAGACATATATAATATGTGGCCACTAATATCTATATGGAGACAACCCTTTTAAGGATAAACATAGGTACTGTATTTTTTGGGGTATAAGACACACCAAACAATAAGACACCCCCCCATTTTAGAGGAGGAAAATAGGGGTAAAAGGAATGTTTAATGTTAAAATGAGGGTCGTCCGCCTCAGCTGTCCGAGATATCGATCTGCACATGCGCCGTTTTCCTGGATTCCGCAGCACCAGCCAATGCTAGGAGATCAATGATGCCTTCCTTTCCCCACCTGACACCCCCTCCTCCCAGCTAAGGGCTTACAGTATCCCCCCGTTTGTGCCATCGCCGACTTCCTGTAACCCCACCCTACCGCTCCCACCACTTCCCAGTAAGCCACATTCGAGCTGTAAGACGCACCCCCATTTTAGAGGAGGAAAATAGGGATAAAAGTAATTTTGTAATGTTAAAATGAGGGTCTGTATTGTCCATCTCGGCACTCTGAGATCTTGATCTGCACATGTGCCACCTCCAGAACCGTTTTCCTGGAGTCCATCATGCCCACGGCAGAAAGATCAATGGTGCCTGCCTTGCACCATTTTCTTGGAGTACATCACGCTCTCCGAGATCTTGATCTGTGCATGCACTACCTCCAGTGCCATTTCCCTGAAGTCCATCACACTCTCCGAGATCTCAATCTGAGCATGCGCCGCCTCCAGTGCCATTTTTCTGGAGTCCATCCCGCCCGCCAGGAGACCAATAGCGCCTGCCTCATGCCTAAATGACACCCTCTCACCCTTCCCAGGGCCCGCAGCATCACCCCACTCGTGCCACTTCCTGTGACCCTGCCCCTCCACCCCTGCAACCCACCAGTAAGCTACATTCAGATTATAAGATACACTCCTATTTTTGAGGAGGAAAATAGTAATAAAAGGAATTTGTAATGTTAAAATGGGGGTCTGTTCTGTCCATCTCAGCTCACCGAGATCTTGATCTGCGCATGCGCCACCTCCAGTGCCATTTTCTTGGAGCCCATCACACCCATGGCAGAGAGATAAATGGCAGAGATCAATGGCACCTGCCTCCCGCGGTTTTCTTAAAGTCCATCATGCTCTCCGAGATCTCGATCTGCGCATGCGCCACCTCTAGCGCCATTTTCTTGGAGCCCATCACACCCACTGCAGAGAGATCAATGGCACCTGCCTCCCACCATTTTCCTAAAGTCCATCATGCTCTCCGAGATCTCGATCTGCGCATGCGCCTGACCTGCGCCGTTTTCCTAAAGTCCATCACGCTCTTCGAGATCTCGATCTGCACATGCGCCTGACCTGCGCCATTTTCCTAAAGTCTATCATGCTTTTCGAGATCTCGATCTGCACATGCGCCTGACCTGTGCTATTCTGCTGAGGTCCATCACACTCTCCGAGATCTCGAACTGCGCATGCGCCTGACCTGCGCCGTTTTCCTAAAGTCCATGACGCTCTTCGAGATCTCGATCTGTGCATGCGCCTGACCTGAGCAGTTTTCCTAAAGTTCATCACCCTCTTCGAGATCTCAATCTGCGCATGCGCCTGACCTGTGCCGATTTCCTAAAGTCCATCACGCTCTCCAAGATCTCGAATTATGCATGCGCCGTTTTCCTGGAGTCCATCATGCTCTCCAATATCTCGATTTGCGCATGCGCCTGACCTGCGCTGTTTTCCTAAAGTCCATCACGCTCTCCGAGATCTTGATCTTCACATGCGCTGCCTCCAGTGCCATTTTCCTGGAGTCCATCACGCTCTCCGAGATCTCGATCTGCGCATGCGCCTGACCTGCGCCATTTTCCTAAAGTCCATCACGCTCTCCGAGATCTTGATCTTCACATGCGCTGCCTCCAGTGCCATTTTCCTGGAGTCCATCACGCTCTCCGAGATCTCGATCTGCGCATGCGCCTGACCTGCGCCATTTTGCTGTTGTCCATCATGCTCTCCGAGATCTCGATTTGCGCATGCACAACCTAGGAAATCTTTATGAAAGACCACAAGGTTGAGTCGAGGATTTCCTATGGGAATTGGCCAACTCTTTACTAGCGATTAGTAGCAATCAGAGAGACCCCCCCATGGATCGAACATTGGGGGATCTCACCAATTCGCCATCAATGTTTATCCTAAGAATTATCCCTTTGTGATATCTGATTCCATCTCTCCGAGCGCTCGTTATGTTGTTCTTTTATATCACGAGATGAGCAAGATGAGATATTTTGGCTGGAGAGCCGTATGCAAATAGATCCGGGTTTCCTGGCACCGGGTTTCGGACTCTTGTTTGTATATTTGCCGCATGCAGAATTACATATCAGTGGAGCGGTGTTAACTAAATGTCAATGAAACCTACAGATCTGTGTTAGCATCTGTTAAGCAATGTCACGTAGCCAAGTCCTGTTGGCAGGCATTAGGCAATGAACAGGTATATACGGCTTGGAGGATATTTAGCAGGTTACAGCTGAAGGTAAATCTAATCAGGATGGAGCCGCACTGCTCAAAACAGATAAAAATCTTCATTAAAAAGCAAATGATGAAACTTTAGGGGAATATCAGAGATCTGCAGAAACAGCAATGAACGGCGGATCCAGAAAGGAGCGGCGCCGCGCATTTGAGTCACATGTGGCACTTAGTGGCCTCTAGGAATCAGTGAGGGTCCCAAAAGCCAAAAGTGGAATCCCCAGTGATCAGCAAGTTGTCACCTCTCCAGTGGACAGCTGATAGTTTGTTAAGTTGAGAATGTGTCCTATATATGTTGGCTATATCCTTCCACCTATGCCAGCTATAGTTTATCTTAGTTGGTCTGGTGAGATGTTGAGATCCAGAATCTGGTGGTTGTAGTATTTGTTGCTGTGTGCGGTTGTGGTGTTAACCCTTGTCGTTTTTTTATTGCCACCTTCCTGCTCTTGCTTTTCTCCTGAGTCTCTCATTGTTTGTTCCTGATCCCCTCCTATATATGCTGACTAGATCCTTCCACTTATTCCAGCTATAGTTTATATTTGCTTGTCTGGTGAGATGTTGAGATCCAGAATCTGGTGGTTGTAGTACTTGTTGTTGTGTGCGGTTGTGGTGTTAACCCTTGTCGTTTTTTTATTGCCACCTTCCTGCTCTTGCTTTTCTCCTGAGTCTCTCATTGTTTGTTCCTGATCCCCTCCTATATATGCTAACTAGATCCTTCCACTTATTCCAGCTATAGTTTATATTTGCTGGTCTAGTGAGGTGTTGTGATCCAGGATAACTGGTTATTGTAGACTTGTTGCCGTGTGAGGTTGTGGAGTTAACCCTTGTTGTTTTTTTATTGCCACCTTCCTGCTCTTGCTTTTCTTCTGAGTCTCTCATTGTTTGTTCTTGTTCCCCTCCTATATATACTGGCTAGATCCTTCAACCTATGCCAGCTACAGTTTATGTTAGCTGGTCTGGTGAGGTGTTGTGATCCAGGCTAACTGGTTATTGTATACTTGTTACTATGTGAGGTTGTGGAGTTAACTCTTGTTGTCTTTTTGCTGCTAACTTCCTGCTCTTGCTTTTCTCCCGAGTCTCTCATTATTGGTTCTTGTGTGTTAGCAGTGCATCAGAGTTTTGGTTTCCCCCCGTCTGTCTGTATCTGTGATTCAATCTCACTCCTGTCCCTTCCTTTCCTGGTGGGAGTGGGGAATCAGAATAGTTCTGGTCAGGAGTATAGCCAGACATTTGACTCAGGCATCTCCACAATTAGGGGTAACCCTAAGGGATAGCCTTGCATGAGTGACAGCATAGGAGCCCCCTTTCTCTACTACCTTCCTGATCTTGCTTTTGTCCTGAGTCTTTCTTTGCTTTTTCCTTTGCATGTGCAGTGTGTCAAAGTTTTGTTTTTCCCCTGTCTGTATTTATCTGTGATTTCATCTCACTCCTGCCCCTTCCTTATCTGGTGTGAGTGGGAGCCAGCTTACTTCTGGTCAGGCCAACCTTGAGTAAGGTTGAGGCCAACTTGCCGTTGGGTCCTTTAAGAGAATAAACCTGCCATGCGTCAATAATAATAATGATGCCTTCTTTTGTCATCGAGTGGTCTTTGGGTCATCTGCTTCTAGATTCTGCTCATCTCCATAGAACATCAGGCCAACCTTGAGGATAGTTGTTAAGGCCAACTTGCTATGAGGTCCTCATAACCATGGATCCTTTAAGAGAATAAACCTGCCATGTGTCAATAATAATATTGATGCCTTCTTATGTCATCGAGTGGTCTTTAGGTTATCTGCTTCTAGAGTCTACTCATCTCCATAGAACATCAGGCCAACCATGAGGAAGGTTTCATAAGGCCAACTTACCATGTGGTCCTCATAACCATGGGTCTTTTAAGAAAATAAACTTGACGTGCATAAATTATAATATTAAAGCCTTCTTATGTCATGGAGTGGTCTTTGGGTCATCTGCTTATAGAGTCTACTCATCTCCATAGAGCATCAGGCCAACCTTGAGTAAGGTTGAGGCCAACTTGCCATTGGGTCCTTTAAGAGAATAAACCTGCCATGCATCAATAATAATATTGATGACTTCTTATGTCATCCAGTGGTCTTTGGGTCATCTGCGTCTAGAGTCTACTCATCTCCATAGAATATCAGGCCACCCTTGAGGAAGCTTTGATAAGGCCAACTTGCCATGAGGTCCTCATAACCATGGATCCTTTAAGAGAATAAACCTGATATGCATCAATAATAATAATGATGACTTCTTATGTTATCAGGTGGTCTTTGAGTCATCTGCTTCTAGAGTGCACTCATCTCCATAGAATATCAGGCCAACCTTGAGGAAAGTTGATAAGGCCAACTTGCTATGAGGTCCTCATAATCATGGATCCTTTAAGAGAATACACCTGACATGTGTCAATAATACTATTGATGCCTTTTTACGTCATTGAGTGGTCTTTGGGTTATCTGCTTCTAGCATCAACTCATCTCCATGGAACATCAGGCCGACCTTGAGGATGGTTGATAAGGCCAACTTGCCGTGAGGTCCTCATAACCATGGGTCCTTTACCTGCCATGCATCAATTATAGTATTGGTGACTTCTTATGTCATCGAGTGGTCTTTGGGTCATCTGCTTCTAGAGACTACTCCTCACCATAGAACATCAGGCCAACCTTGAGGAAGGTTGATAAGGCCAACTTGCCATGAGGTCCTCATAATCATGGATCCTTTAAGAGAAAACACCTGCCATGCATCAATAATAATATTGATGCCTTTTTATGTCATCAAGTGGTCTTTCGGTTATCTGCTTCTAGAATCTACACATCTCCATAGAACATCAGGCCAACCTTGAGGAAGGTTGATAAGGCAAACTTGACATGAGGTCCTCATAATCATGGATCCTTTAAGAGAATACACCTGCCATGCATCAATAATAATATTGATGCCTTCTTATGTCATTGAGTGGTCTTTGGGTCATCTGCTTTTACAGTTGAATCATCTCCATGGAACATCAGGCCAACCTTGAGGAAGTTTGATAAGGCAAACTTGCCATGAGGTCCTCATAATCATGGATCCTTTAAGAGAATACACCTGACATGTGTCAATAATACTATTGATACCTTTTTACGTCATCGAGTGGTCTTTGGGTCATCTGCTTCTAGAGACTACTCATCTCCATAGAACATCAGGCCAACCTTGAGGAAGGTTGATAAGGCCAACTTGCCATGAGGTCCTCATAACCATGGATCCTTTAAGAGCTGAGAATGCAACATTGTTGGTATTTTTCAATTAGAATACTTAACTTATTTTCTTTCAAAGTTATCTAGAAGTTTAGCTGGCCCCTTAAGAGCTGAGATTTCGGGAAGTGGGAAACTTTGATGACGAACAGAGCTCCTACACATCGAGTCAAAGACGTCTTAACGCAGGTGGAAAAAAAGAAAAAAGAAAATAATGTAACGGTTAATTAACAGGAACAGCGGGCACCTGAGGGAGGACTTCTTCCGAAGGCATTGCCTTCCTGCTTCAGTGCTTCCATGCACTAGATACAATGGATACAATGTTGCCAATCGCAGATTGATGGGACCATAAGACAGACACCATCGATCGGGAAGACCTTGGCGCAATGCTGACCCACACATTTTCAAATACTTCTTTTAAGCATCTGTTAGGCAACGAAATGAACTGAACCGTAGCCCACTCTATTTATACCCGGCAGCAGCGGTGCACTGTGGGTAAGGCTGAGCAAGCTTCTCTCGCGCACACTGTCTGTCCTGCCAAGCTTCGCGTTCTCCAACACAACAGATGAAGTGTGGGCAATGACACTTTGTGGCCCCCTCCCATGCACACACACACACACTGGCCTGCCAGACCTTCCATTATTATTCCCATCATTTATTTATAAGGCACCAACGTAGAGAGGGCGAGATTAACTCCTTCAGTACTGAGTAGGTAGATGGTAATGATCAAAACAAGAGTGTTTGGTTGCGTTGACGTAATCCTGTAACATATGTCTGTCTGTGACTCTTTCTAGGTTATTTATACTCGGGTTTCGAGTAGAATTTTATAGGGTTTGGTATGCCAAGATTTTATACTGAGGGTCTCGTTGAAGATGGGGGTCATATTTAGTGGACATTAGGGCAATCTGCTACTATTATTAGCTCAGTTCACCCTGATTGTGAAATTCTCACTGTGAACGTGGAGAGAAGAGGACAGGGGCTGTAGACTGGCCCTAAGAATAGGGGTATCCTAGTTATCCCTAATCCCAGAGTTACCTCTGAAGGTGAGGATGTCTGAGCCGCCTTCCTTGATCTGCTCCTTACTAGCCCTGATCTTATACCCCCTCCCCCAACCCCTGGGGAGAACAAGGACAGGAGTGATAAAGTGTACCGCCCCCACGCCAGCGGCCGAGCTGCTTGGATCCGGAGCCGCGGTGGCTCGAGGGGTCTCCGGATCCGGGGGGTCCACGCGGACACCCGGATTAAAAGAAGAGGAGGATATGTACAAAAAGGATTAGAAAGTTTGTGACGCCACCCAAGGTGTGTGGTAATGTTAGGGACCACCGCTGCCGTTGGGGAGCCCGGTGCCGATTGTGGGGGGGCAGTCTGATGTTTAACCCCTTCGTGGGTAGGGGGTTTTGTGTCCCGGGGCCCGTTTGATGGTTGGTGTCCGGGTGCCGTGGGGGATAGGAACAGGGGGGTTTTCAGCGTACTTACTCAGTCCAGAAATAACAACACCGACAGCTTGTAAACCAGAATTCTGAGCACCGCAGCAGCTTGTAGGGAGCACGCTTGAGTCCGTGCCCTTGGTATTGCTGTTAGCCTGTGGCCCTGTCCTTGGCACCTTTGTCTCTGTTTGGACCCTCGGGTATAAAATTTTTCGGATCCCGCTAACCCGTATGGCTAACGGAGCTTGCTCTCAAGGTTCACGCGTAGGATTTCTTTGGACTGTATTGGGAAAGTCCTATCCCATCGGTGCGCTAGTACCCCGATTTTGGAGCGGGTTGGGGATGAATCGTGAAGTCTTCACCTCCATCGGGTAAATTACCGAAACGCAAGAAGCTACTTTCAGGCCTGGGGTCCACGTACCCCGTCGTGCCCTGGCCCCTACCCGGTGATAGCTCAAGGCCGCCGGCTGCCCTCCTCGGCAGTCTATGCCCCTTGACACTACCCCCCTGCGACCGGGGTTCCAGCTCCTACCAGGCCCTGACGAACGTCTGCCACCTAGTACTACAGGAACCCTGCTCCAGGCCGGTGACCTCTCCGTCTCAGAGAGTCACATCAGCCTCCTCATTCTTGCTCCACTCTTCAGCTCACTTCAGCTCAACTCTCGCTCAACTGTCACTTTCTTCACTGTCCCTTCACCAACCTCCCATGTGGGCGGCCCTATTCCCTTCAGGCCCCCCAAAGGTGTGTCTGGTGGGTAAAGTGTGAAGTGTTCCTAGGATTTTGATTGGCTTAAGCTGTTAGCAACACCAAAGGACCAGGATCCGTAACTAAAGAGGGTGGATACCGTATAGAAGGGCAGATTGCACGATACCCTGCGATGACCTGATAGGCCAGGGCATCACAAAAGCCAGTCTGCAGAAGAAAGGGTCTCCTAGACTGGCTCTCAGGCTATCCTTAATCAAAGAGTTACCTCTGAAGGTGAAGATGTTTGAGCCACCTTCCTTGCCCTGTTCCTGACCAGCCCTGATCTTATACCCCCATCCCCCAACCCCTAGGGAGAACCGGGACATGAGTAATAAAGCCAACAGAAATAGGCAAACAGAGGACACCAAATCTCTATCTCACGACACATACACGCACAGAGATATAAGACAAAAGAGTTTAGGAGGGGAAAAAAGCAAGAAGGAAGCAACAAAACAATGGGAGAACTTCACAACAACTCCATACACAAAGCAACACAATCACCAGCAGGACTGACACACAACAGCACACAGACCAACACAGCAATAAGCTATAGTCAGCATGGGAAAACAGATACCACCATCTTAAAAAGGTGAGTAGTGAATGTGATAGGTTTCCAGCAATATGTGATCCTAGAGGTAACCAGAAGTCTAGCAGAGATTAACTGTTCCTAACCTGACCATTAATGAGGAATCAGGTGGTCAACGCCCGAGTCTGCCTGAGCACACAGCTGGTTGACACCCGAGCCTGCCTGTCTAACTCAGAAACATGAGAGAAACCATAGTGTCGAGTGTCAAAATCTGTACTGTGAACAGCGTCTGATGCCACCATGACACTCGGTGAGATTTGTGCAATACTCCGTGTGACAGAAATAAGGCGGCAGAAAAATCAATTTTCCCTTTTGAGAAATTGTCAGTGGAATATCGGCTGCTGATTGCGGCATTGGGTAGACCATTTCTCTGTTCGCTTTTTAGACTGATTCATCTAATTTTTTTATGCAAATAGGTCAACCACAGAGAGGCAGATATTTATGACCACTGGTAACATATCCACCTCTAGGTCAAACCCCTTTATAATTTAGGAAGGATAGAAGGAGGAAAAGTCAAGTTCCATTGGCTCCATGGTGCTGAGGACAAGCTTCAGGAGCTACAGGACATGGCACTAAATCAAGCTCCATGAGATTAATGGCGGTAAGGACCAGCCCAATGACCTACGTGTCTCTTCCATGATATCTCTGACACTTTTTCGGTGAGATCCCGGACAAGCTTCATGACCAACATGGCATTAAAGATAAGCACCATGAGCTCAGAGGAAATAAGGACCAACTCAATAAAGCATGAAATAAGAGATCCTTGATACGTTCCACTACGATTAAGCTCCATGACAATGTGGAAACGTTCTCAGATCTTCATCGTACTCAGGATAAGGCCATGAGCTTGACTGCATGAAGGAAAAGTCCAATGAGTCACTTGGCATTAATAACAAGTTCCAAACTACCCATGCCACTATGGAGGTGGTCAATGACCTCCTCAACACTAAGAACAAGCTCCATGACACACATGGCTATAGACAAGCTCTAAACATCTAGTGGTTGTCACACAGTCAGTGTCAGTCCACAGACTCTGACACCCTTCACTATACTGTCTCCAGTGCTTGGTTGCACAGGCAGGCTCGGGCATTGACCGGTCGTATGCTCATTAGTAATTAGACAAGCAGGATTTACTTTCTGCTAGCCTGCTGGTTACCTTTTGGATCACATGTTGAGGGAGATCTATCAAAGGTACTCCCCATCTTTTTAAGATGGAGGAATTTGTTTTCCCATGCCAACTATAGCTTTTTACTAAACCGATATATGTGCTGTTGTTTCCAGTCTGGCGGATTACTGCGTGTCGTTGATGTGCTGTGGAATTCCTCCTGTCATCTGGTTATTTTCTCCCTTCTTTAGTTTTCCTCTTTATCAAGTGTTGTCTGATTACTCAGTGTGAGCATGCTTTGTGATAGAGTTTTGATATCCTTTGTTTTTTTTCCCCTATTTGTCTCACTATTGGTGGTAGGGAGGGAGGGTGTACTAGATCAGAGCTGGTCAGAAGTAGGGGTAGGAAGGTGGCTCAGACATCATCACCTTCAGATGTATCTATGGAATCAGGAACAGCTAGGGCCGCCTACCCTGAGGGCCATTTTAGGAGCTCCGGTCCCCTGTTATTCCCGCCACCCCATAACAGTAGTACAAAATACCCACAGAATAAGCTATATGGCATTATGGAATGGATTCTATGATATTCCTTCTACTAAGGATATACTTCTCGGATGCCATGATACTCAGGATAAATTTTGCTAAAGACCATAAAATGTCAACGTGCGCATGCGCCACCCACAATACCATTTTGCTGAAGCCCTGCAAGAGGAATTTGGACAAGTGTAGCCATCTGCAAAGGCGGCGCTAGTGCAAACCTTAAAATTGGAGGCTCATACAAACGCGAACGGGCTGTGGCATAGCCGGAGATCCTACCCACAGTCCTGCCCAATGCATGAAAATGATATTTCACCAAAATGTCTAACTTGAATTAATCAAGAAACAGGCTACGGATTTATTCACTACAGGTATCCATTAAGCCAGTATAACAGGGCCAATATGGCCATATCTTTACTGTAATGGGCTAAATTGTGATGACAGGTTCTAAATTATAGCTCCATGAGCCTTGCACCACTGGGATGACCATCGTCTACTGTCTCACCATTCATGGTCCCAAGTATGGAATTTATTATTAGGTTTTCATCCAAATTCCTGATGAACTGGAGTATCTCCAGCCTTTTTTAACATCCATCCTGTATTGTCACATAGACATGGGGGTAAGGCAGGCAGAGGAACTGGTAGAACTGATGGATCACCACTTTCGTGGCGTAAATTGTGCCAAAATGTAGGTGCAAATTTTTTTTTTCAATAAGTTTAGATCTGTCATGATCTGCGGTGTTTTGCTCTCCAGCAGAGCAAATGTTCTGTACTATGCTCCAGGTGACAGGTTGCTTCTCAGCCTTCGCATCCTGTGCTGGTACGGGGAGAGGCCCGTGTTCAGCTGCCTCATTCCAGAATGCTGCCAGTCATAGTTCCTGCTCTGCACTGAGTTCTCTGGCTCCCGTGAGTTTTGTTCTGATCTTGCCTCGCTATCCTGGACCTTTCTTACGCTTCTCTCCCCGTGCCCCTGACTCTGATGTTATCCCTCTGGCTACTTACCTCTGGCTTGTATCCTGACCTCGGCTCCACTAGCTGCCTGTGTACTTTATCTGACTTCCTTCCTCTGACCTTGGTTTTTACCCTGACTTCTGCTCCGCTAGCTCCCTGTGTACCTTATCTGACTTTCTGGCTTCTGACCACCGGCTTGTACCCTGACTTCGACTCCACTAGCTCCCTGTGTACTTTATCTGACTTCCTTGCTTCTGACCTTGGCTTTTACCCTGACTTATGCTCCACTAGCTCCCTGTGCACCTTATCTGACTTCCTGGCTTCTGACCACTGGCTTGTACCCTGATATTGGTTCCGCTCGCTACCTGTGTACACTATCTGACTTCCTGGCTTTTGACCCTGTCTCTAGAAGCTTCTAGTGACACCTAGTGGAGTATCGTCACAGATGCTTTTGATGAACCCTATATATGACAAAGGTGTCTATAAAGACGCACCAAATATATCCTACCACAATGGTCTCCAACCTTTCCTACCTTGAGAGCCACTTTGGGGACCCCTGTCCTACAGCCTGAGACACTGTACAAATTTGCCAAATTTTCAGACTCTCTATGCCAACTTAATGAGAAAATCTACCCGAAGATTTCTCCTAAATGTATGCATCTATATGCACATTATCCTCTTGCAAGGACCCGGCTCCTCCGTCAAATATTCATGAACGTCCATGAATGTGCGAATATTCCACATAGGCTGTTGACAACACGACTGAATATAATTTCCAGGGATATTTGGCTGCTGGGCAGGTTAATCTGAAAATATAATGTGTGATTCTCAGCATGAGAACGTGGCCAAGAATATCTAGATACAACAGGAGACAAGTGATGTTTGTTGTTATGGAGGTGACGGGCGATGTAGTATCTGACTCCATCCATCTGTCTAGCAACGGGCAACGTAGAGATACCGTAATTTGCTTCTACCTGGGTGACAATCATTCTATATATAGTCATAAAAACCTGGAATATTCCATATTGCCATATTATGATGGAATAAACACATTACGGAACCAGCCGAGAGACCATAACCGGCACCAAGACGTTGACTTGTCCCTCCGTAGGGTTCATGTTGGCTTAGGTGGGACATGGTGCCCAACGTAACATTCCTTTGTTTACCCTATCAATATTTGTTACGTTTCATAGATAGATTGTGTTAAAGGGGCCATTGTTGCCACCAGTTTTCCATATTTTGCTCTCGATCTGCCTCCACCGTGGTCTGACATTACTGCTGGAAGCGACCTGGCATCTCGCAGCCTGTCTACATTAATTTAGAGAAAGAAGAATGCCTTCAGCTCGGAGGTCATCACACTGGTTTTCTGATGCTTTTTCTAAACAAACTCCGTAAATGTTAATGCAGTGAGTAATTATTCATGTTATTACCGAAGAGAACCGAGAGCATCCCCAACCGGCAATAAAGACCGAAGAATCCTGGTTATACTGTCTGAGATACAACTCACCCCACGTATCAGACCCAACTGCAGAGGAAACCTTCTCCTGAGGCTCCAATCATCAATATGTCAGTGTCATTATCCTGTACCCTGAATGTCATTATCCTGTACCCCCCAGTATCACTTTTGAAGGTCAATGAGTGAAATTCAGAATTTTTAAAATCTCTGATGTTTCCGAGATACAAAGCTCTAAACTCTCTACACGATCATTAGCTGTGGTGTCATAGGTTATACGTCCCAATCAATAATCATAATAATAATCATGTCCTGATGGTCTTCTTCATTTTGGGGAGTGACATTTCATCCTGGTGGACACTATAAACCCCCAAGCAGTAATAAAAGATATATTTTGCTTAACGCCGGGCCGACAGGACTCTGCACTTCTTCTTCAGACAGAACCTGTATTTGTGATCCACCCTGGACGGGGGGAGCGACACTTCCTTCGGTCTTCAGGGGAGCTAGTCACCCTCGTAGAAATGGCAGAGCAACACATCACACAGAGAGTCTCTTGACAACCCAACATGGGACAATTTATTTGTTCTTTAACCTTTTCGACAGACATGGCCATTCCTAATCCGTTTTGCGGTCGCTGTTCCTTACCCTAGGGTACTTCTTCTTGCCTTACCAGCTGTCTTCCAGCTGTCGACCCTAAGCCTCTTTTCTATGTCCAAACACTGCCTTTGGATGGCTTACCCAGGCCCGTCCCGAAGTGATCCATAGGCTCCGGACACTTATCTCTGGATAAGTGAGGATATCTCTGGTTTCCTCAAGGATCCAAGTTACCAAGCACCATCCACACACCAGAAACCTCACTGCAGAATTAACTTCTCTCAGGCCTGTCTCACCAGCCAACCCTTTTACCCTTGGTCACTCCTTCCACCTTTGTTCTCAGTTCCCTCAGGAACCATGGAATATCTGCCACACTGTACATCCTAAAACCTTCACTTATTCTAAACCCTATCTACCTAATATACTTTACATTACACTGTTAACACATTGCCTAACCAGCTGCCTGGGATCTAGCCTTCCAGCTGCCAAGCCTAAGCCTCTACATAACCCTGTTCTTCTCTCCGCGGCTTCTCGTGTCCAAACACTGCCTTGAACCACTTTCTGAGGCCCATCCCGAGGTGAGCCGTAGGCTCTGGACACTTGGAGGATACCTCTGGCTTTCTCAATGGACCCAAGTTTCAAAGCACCATCGTCTCACCAGCCAACCCTTTTACCCTTGGTCACTCCTTCCACCTTTGTTCTCAGTTCCCTCAGGAACCATGGAATATCTGCCACATTGTACATCCTAAAACCTTCACTTATTCTAAACCCTATCTACCTAATATACTTTACATTACACTGTTAACACATTGCCTAACCGGCTGCCTGGGATCTAGCCTTCCAGCTGCCAAGCCTAAGCCTCTACATAACCCTGTTCTTCTCTCCGCGGCTTCTCGTGTCCAAACACTGCCTTGAACCACTTTCTGAGGCCCATCCCGAGGTGAGCCGTAGGCTCTGGACACTTGGAGGATACCTCTGGCTTTCTCAATGGACCCAAGTTTCAAAGCATCATCCACACACCAGGAACCCTACTGCAGAACTAACTTCTGTCAGGCCTGTCTCACCAGCCAACTCTCGGGCTCTTGGTCACTCCTCCCACCTATTTTTCTCAGTTCCCTCAGCAACCATGGAACATCTGCTACACTGTACATCCTAAAACTTTCACTTACTCTAATTCCTATCTAGCTAACATTCTTATACTTTACTTTACACTGTTAACACATTGCCTAGCCCGTTGCCTGGGATTTAGCCTTCGAGTTGCCAAGCCTAAGCCTCTACTTAACCCTGTTCTTCTCTCCGCGGCTTCCCATGTCCAAACACTGCCCAGAACTGCTTTCCAAGGGCCGTCCCGAGGTGAGCCGTAGGCTCCGGACACTTGAAGGATATCTCTGGGTTTCTCAATGGACCCAAGTTTCAAAGCATCGTCCACACACCAGGAACACTACTGCAGGACTAACTTCTTTCAGGTCCTTCTCACCAGCAAACCCTGTGACCCTCGTCACTCCTCCCATCCTGGTTCTCAGTTCCCACGGCAAATAGAAAGTATCAGCCACACAGTATATACTAAACCTTCACTTACTCTAATCCCTATCTAGTTAATATTCTTATACTTTACATTACTACAAAATACACATTATACCGTAAAATGCAATAAAAGCACCTTAACCTCTCGGCTGCAAGATGGCGCTGACCGCGGCACTGCTCTAGCTCAGCTACATTGTCAACCCGTGATCTCCAGCAGTAGCCCCATCTAGACACCCATTTTATGAGACCCAGCTATATTACGATGCATGCCATATAAAAATACATCAGACGTTATTGTCACGCTAGGTACGAGGAAGTACCAAGCAAGTGGTGAAAGGGAAGGGAAGGGGAGATGGTTACCCTTGACCAAACCTACCACTGGTCCCTGGGGTCCCTCACCATCCTAGATAGGTTCATACCTATGCGCAAAGCCGGATACCTGACCCTAGGTATCCCCAGTGCTGGGCCCTAAACAGGGAACGGGTGGGATGAGCTCTTTGTCGACCCCACTAAACACTAAAGGAAGACACAAGGAAAAGAATTAACTACTTATCCAGAGATGACTCAGGGAGGAATTCAGCAACGATACCACAGAAGAGAGCAAGCCACCTGCTTGCAACCAGAGCGAGAATGAACTGAATAATATCACCAGCATGAACATGAATATCAAAAGCATGAACTACTTATCTACAGATGACACAGGTTCAACAGAGTTTTCAGCAATGATACCACAGAGGAGTACAAGCCACCTGCTTGCAGCCACGCCTTGAAAGAACTGAACATATCACCAGCATCAGTCCAAGGAAGGAAGGGGTATTTAAGCATCAAAACACAAGGGGGACACACAGGGGGAAAATGCATGAACTACTTATCTATAGATGACTCAGGTAGAAATTCAGCAGCATTTTCAGCAATGATCCCATAGAGAAGTACAAGCCACCTGCTTGCAGCCAAGCCTTGAAAGAACTGAAAATATCACCAGCAATAGTCCAAGGAAGGAAGGGGTATGTAAGCAGCAAGAGAATGCTGATGATCAGCAATTGGGTGGAAGGCGAGCTCCTGCTGTGTCGAAAACGGAGAGAGAGTAATCCAGCAGTAAAGCCACCTATACCAATTAATATACACCACATCTGAACACCTCAGAAAAGTTAACCCAATCTACAAGTGTAGATAGGAACCTGTAGATCACCAAAAATAGAAGGGTGAAAAAACTCCCAGATACATATTAAACCTATAAAGAAGTGGAGTCACATAATCAACAAGATTTTACCGAAAAATATATAAATCTTTATTAAATATACAGATGGAATAAATAACATGCACAATTAAAAGTGCATAGTGCAGGACAAGGGAAAAATTGATGAAGTGCCAATGCTGAAAAACATGCAAGGAGAGTTATACTATTGGGGCAGGAAACTACAGTTTGTCAAGGTTGACTAACGTAACATATACCGATGGCAGTTTAACACTCACCCATAAAGTCCTGCATCAGCAATAAGCACCACCGCAACCCCAACGCACGTTTCGGATGGGCTTCCTCGGAAGGTTACATATAGCCTTGTCACAATCTGTATATTTAATAAAGATTTATATATTTTTCCGGTAAAATCTTGATGATTATGTGACTATACCAATGAATACTGACAGCAGGAACAATAGAAAGTTAGGGAGCATTCTGTGCAGCCAAACACTGTGACCTTCTATTGCTGGACACCACATGACTAGGAGTGCGGTAATCTGACCCCCTCCACATGTAGGTCCACCACGATTTCCCTATTATCAGCCTGAGCCTCATCCAGAGGAAACATAAAAAAAAGGTTATAAATCTGGGTCACCAAGAAAAGCTCCGTCCGTCTTCTGTGAGATAAGCTTCTTCTGATGCTCGCGGAGGTCTTACCTGCTGCACCTCAATCTTCCGAATTCCCTTTATGCCTCGAGATCTATTTACACTTCCTTCCCTATAAATATGAGTTTTCTGGCGGGATCCGCAGATATTTCCAATATTTCTCATCCCTCCAGCCAGACTCTGAAATTGTGCTAAGTGATAAACATGTTAATTTGTCTCCACAGAGTTTTCTGGCGGTGGATTCTTCCACTAGTGGATGAATTATGTCCCAGATGCAACATACCATCCTGCCTCCGACCGTATAAGACCATAGATCAGTTTTATTCAATCTGCTTAAAACATATAAATATTGCAAAACTACAGATGCAAATACTGAGAATTCAGTTACAGGACAATACAGCGGGTGCCGAGTGGAGATGTCGCCTCCGTAATGTGCACCAGGAGGTAATATCAGCCGCACACTCTTTACAATATAATTGCTTTTCTATTTTATTTAAATATTAATGCCTTTTTAAGTGGAGTCAAAAGAAAAAAATAAAATGACATATGGGTTTATAAGAAATTTGTGAAACCATACCGCATATTACTTATACATGTACATGTTTTATGGATATTCCCTAGTGCATCAAGTCATAGCCAAAATTCAATGCTTGGGCCCTTAAATGTAGCACGTTTTGATGCCTTAGTGTCTCGGGGTACGTATGGATGGAACAGGGGCTCCTAGGATGACTCTAAGGCTGAGAAGCCTACGCTGTCTCTTAATCCGAAGGTAGGCTTGATGGTAGGCAGGTTCGAGCCCCCAGCGAGACCCTGTCTCCTGTCCAAGCCCTGATGCTACTCTCCTCCACCCTGGGAATAGGCACAGACAAGGGTAAACGAAAACTCACACCCCTTGCACTTAAACATGAAGAGGGGACAGTATGTTAACTGGGGAGTAAAGCAAATGGATTGGGAATAAACACACAACTTGAGGATTCACACACCATGCAGAACCGCAACTTGTAGATCACCATAAACAGGATATAATGCCGTCGCAGTTGTACAAACAGAAGACTAGTCAGGAAAACCAGGTATACAGGGAGTATATAGAGGTATAGTCAGGTCACGATCCGAGGGTCAGAAATCCAGAAAGGCACGTATAGATTCAGGGAATAAACTGAGATGTGGTCAGGTAACGGTGCAAGGTCAAAAGCCAGGAGGTCGCGACAGGAACAGGGAGCGGGTAGGGAGGTATCAAACAACAGTCCAGGGTCAAAAATCAAAGATCACAACACTAGCAGAGACACAAGCCAACAGCACAACAACAGAACCAGAATGTATGACTGGCAAGGTTGTTTGTGGGGCAGCATGCTCAGTAAAGAAGCAAAGCAATTACCAGAAAGATAAAACACCTGAGCAATCAATCAACCTGCCAGCTCAGTAGCCTGGGAAAACATAGCAGAGCATCTCCTAGTGTGCAAGATGCTCTGCACAGAGGAATTGTGACACAGGATAACAACAGAAACCGTGGAGCAAAGCTATATCTGGCACTCAGCCCCAGTATTCAGAGCCTTATAAAGGCTGAAGACAGCTGGTGTGGTGATCAGCAGCCTGTGCTCCCAGCAGATGATCACAGCCAGCAGGAATTATCTCTTGCTCAACTGGAGAGCAGTGAAGCCAGAACCTGCCGACGCACATGACAGTGTGTGCAGCTAAGTGACCCCAGGCTGTTTGCCAGGCTCAGCAGTGTGAACTGAGTGTAACACCATCATGACACCCAACGAGTTTGGCGCATAGGTGACGAACCTACCTAGTGTGGTGAGGGACCCCAGGGACCAGCAGTAGGTTTGGTCAGGGGTCACCATCTCTCCCTTCCCTAGACCCAGGGTTCCCTTTCCCTTTCACCGTTCGCTTGGTACTCCCCCATACCTAGCATGACAAAGGGTATTAAAATTAGAAACAAATATATGTTTCTTCATGGATTGGAAAAAAGATTTTGTTTTGGACCTACCAATAAAAATGTTGATGTCTTCTGGTTAAGAGTGAAGATAAGTTCAATTTTGTCATGGTCAGAATTGAGCATGAAGGTATAATAGTCTCATTAGACAATATGAGTTTCCTCATGGGCAGGACTTAAACAGGATAGTCACGTGAACAAACTTCCTTATGTATCGACACTCACAAAGTGTGTTGTCATCTTGGCACGAGTTCCTGGGACGTCAATTGTAATAGGAACCAGACTCATCTTGAAGGAAATAAAGTCACTCAAAATAAACTTGTTTCCTCGGGGGTGGAACTTCAGTAGATGAGGAGCATGGAAAAATTGTATATACTTGCTCTTTAGAATTCTAAAAGGCAGAACATTGACATAATATGATATTACTTATAACCTGACCATGGCGTAAGTACAGTGTAGATGTCTTCTAGTTAAGAATGAAGATCAGTTCAATTTTGGTAAGGTCAGAATTGAGCATGAATGTATAATAGTCTCATTAGACAATATATCGTTCCTCATGGGCAGGACTTAAAAAGGATAGTCACGTCAACAAACTTCCTTATGTATCAAGACTCACAAATTATGTTGTCATCTTTGCACGAGTTCCTGAGACTTCAATTCTTATAGGAACCAGACTCATCTTGAAGGAAATAAAGTCACTCAAAATAAACTTGTTTCCTCGGGGGTGGAGCTTGAGTAGATGAGGAGCATGGAAAAAATGTTATATACTTGCTGTTTAGAATTCTAGAAGGCAGAACATTGACCTAGTATGATATTACGTATAACCTCACAATGATGTAAGTAGAGTGTAGATGTTGTGGGTCATTTGAGTAAAGTATCATGGTCCCATCTCTCTGATGTATACGTCCTATTATAAGGGTGGACTTCTCTTATTAGGATGGTTTCCTTTAAGTTCCAGTATTACACCTCCTATTGTCTGTATGTCAGTCTTCCAGTCTTCTGTTTTAAGGCAGCTTGCTACTTCCGAGCTTAGTTGGAGGTCAGTGAAGTGGTCAACGGTCATGCAGTAGCCCCATAACTTGGACGTTACCTCTAAAACTTACCCAGGCGATGACTTTTTAATATCGTCAATTTGCAGGACAGGTTTAATATAGCTAAGAGCGGTGCTATAGATTATGCGCAGGGGAAAAAAAAAACCCGTCAAGACTTACTCGACGGCAGGCATGATGGCGATGGTAAAGGACACATTACAAATGACTGCTCCATCACACAGTGAACGGCTACAGGGCAAAAATGGAATTGTGTAGACTGGAACCTCTACATCTTGGCATGAGAGAATTAATGAGAACAGGGCTTGTATGCAAATCAGCCATCGATTTCCATAATAATCCAGTTAGGTGAGTGTCGCACTATAAACCTCAAGCCAGGGACAATCCCGGAACGCAGATTAGTTTCGGCAGTGAACCTAAGCTCTTTTGGGAATTTAGTGGTTAACCGACCATCCCTCACGACTTTATTTTATATAAGAAAGATTTTATATTGTAAATTTCCCAGCGCAAGCTCTCAATTGGCATTACCCATCTACCGTCCTCTATGCACGCCCTTGGCTGGCACCGATATAAGTCATCACCCCTGAAATGAGCAGTACTGCAGATATCATGCACTTAAGTAACACATTTTTGCAAACTTCACTTACTGTCATGGAGGTTTCTGTTCAGTGTACAGATTCTGACACCATGCAAGGGGTAATTCAGAGGCTTTCAAGAGTTAGGTTAGTCTGCTTGTTAGTCTCCTTTGATTACATGTTGTGGAGAAGCCAATCACATCTCTCTCCCTCCTATATATGCTGGCTAGATCCTTCCACCTATGCCAGCTATAGTTTATCTTACTTGGTTTGGTGAGGTGTTGTGATAGTTTGGTAAGTTGGAAATGTGTCACATTGAGATTTTTTTTGCAAACTTCGCTGACTGTCATGGCTGTGGCGGTTTCTGTTCAGTGTACAGATTCTGACACTCCCCACGATAACGTCTCTGGTGTCTAGGATCAACGAAGGCAGACTCAGGCACCAAACTTCAGAGTGGGAATTCAGAGGTAGGCTTTCAAGAGTTAATCTCTCCTAGTCTGCTTGTTAGTCTCCTTTGATCACATGTTGTGGGTAAGCCAATCACATCTGTTCCCCTCCTATATATGCTGGCTAGAGCCTTCCACCTATGGCAGCTATTGTTTATCTTACCTGGTTTGGTGAGGTGTTATGATAGTTTGGTAAGTTGGAAATGTGTCACATGGAGATTTTTTTACAACCTTCCCTTACTGTCATGGCGGCAGCGGGATCTGTTCAGGCAACACATTCTGACACTCCACATGATAATTTCATTTATGTCTGTAATCAGCACATGCAGACTCAGGAGTCAACCAACAGATTGGTAGTTCATAGGCAGGCTAGCAAAAGCTAATCTTTGCCGGTCTGCTGTCGACCAACAGATTGGTAGTTCATAGACAGGTTAACAAGAGTTAATCTTTGCCGGTCTGCTTGTTAGTCTCCTTTAATCACATTTTGTGGGGAAGCCAATCACATTTGTTCCCCTCCTATATATGCTGGCTAGATCCTTCCACCTATGCCAGCTATAGTTTATCTCACCTGGTTTGGTGAGGTGTTATGATAGTTTGGTAAGTTGGAAATGTGTCAGATTTTTTACAAACTTCCCCGACTGCCATGGCGGCTGCGGAATCTGTTCAGGCTACAGATTCTGACACTCCGCATAACTTCTCTTATGTCTGTAATCAGCACAGGCAGACTCAGGAGTCGACCAACAGATTGGTAGTTCATAGGAATGCTAGCAAGAGTTAATCTTTGCCGATCTGCTGTCGACCAACAGATTGGTAGTTCATAGGCAGGTTAGCAGGAGTTAATCTTTGCCGGTCTGCTTGTGAGTCTCCTTTAATCACATGGTGTGGGGAAGCCAATCACATCTCTTACCCACCTAAATATACTGGCTAGATCTTTCCACCTATGCCAGCTATAGTTGATCTTACCTTGTTTGATGAGGTGTCGTGATAGTTTGGTAAGTTGGAGATGTGTCAGATTTTTTACAAACTTCCCCGACTGTCACGGCGGTGGCGGAATCTGTTAAGGCTACAGATTCTGACACTCCGCATAACTTCTCTTATGTCTGTAATAAGTGCAGGCAGACTCCAGAGTCAACCAACAGATTGGTAGTTCATAGGCAGGCTAGAAAAAGTTAATCTTTGCCAGTCTGCTTGTGAGTCTCCTTTAATCACATGTTGCGGGGGAGCCAATCACATATGCTCCCTACATATGCTGGTTAGACTTTCCACCTATACTTTATCTTAGCTGGTCTGGTGAGGTGTTGTGATCCAAACTATCTGGTGATTGTCGTACATGTTGCTGTTTGGAGTTGTGGAGTTAACCCTTTTTGTTTCTACCTTCCTGTTCTTGCTTTTCTCCTGAGTCTCTCATTGTTTGTTCCTGCTCCCCTCCTGTATATGTTGGCTAGATCATTTCTACATATGTCAGCTGTAGTTTATCTTAGTTGTTTTGGTGAGAGATGTGATCCAGATTATCTGGTGATTGTAGCATTTGTTGCTGAGTGCAGCTGTGGGGTTAACCCTTTGTTGCCTATCTGCTGCTACTTTTCTGCTCTTGGTTTTCTCCGTAGTCTCACATTGTCTATTCGTATATATGGGCTGTGTGTCAGAGTTTTGGTTTTCCATTGTCTGTCTTTATCTGTTTTATATCACACTTCTGCCTTGTCCTTCCCTGAAGGGAGGGGTGTATGAGAGTATTACTGGTCAGAGGCATAGCCAGAAATGGGACTCAGGCATCTCCACCATCAGGAGTATCCCTGAGGTTAGAGATAGACTGAGGTTCCCTAGCATGAGGGACAGCACAAGGGCCTCTGTTTCACGCTATCCTAACAGTCACTTTGTGACACGTACTGATCCTAACTCTATATTTTGACCTTAAAACCTAGACTAAGACCATAGCTAATGTGGATTCCAAGTGGTCCAAGAAGACAGAGGGCCTATTACAGGTTAATCACATATCCATTTTAATAGGTGTTGAGAAATTATGTAAGGGTGTGGTGGCATAACATTCAATTCATGAGCCCCAATCCAAAATCTATACTATGTCATGCCTTATAGATTGGCATTTTTCATTTCATTGGGTTAAATAAAAAGATGTCCAAATTAGATGCCTGATTATTATTTTGCAGTTCCTCATGGGTGGGGTCAGTCTACTGGGAATAATCTATTTATCAACACTTTACAAACCTTTGAGCTTTCTAAATAATCCAATAGGTTTGGGGAAAGCTAGAGTCTTATGTAAGGGCACTAGGACCAATTGTTGTGGCTGTTCAGGCATGATCCTGGTAAAGGTGTCAAGTAGCTCCGGAAGCAACCCTTATTATAATTTTCAACTATACATATATTACTATGTCATGGCTTATAGATTGGCATGTTTCATTTCATTGGGTTAAATAAAAAGATATTATTATTATTTTGCAGTTCCTCATGGGCGGGGTCAGTCTACTGGGAATAATCATTTTATCAACACTCTACACACTTTTGGGCTTTCTGATTTATTCAATAGGTTTGAGGACAGCTAGGGTCTTTACCCTCTAGCCACGACCCCCCTCAGCAAGCCCAAACATATAACTAAGGGCACCAGAACCAATTATTGTGGGTGTTCAGGCATGATCCTAGTGCTTGTGTCAAGCGGCTCCTGAAAGGGCACTTGTTATTATAATTATCAATTATATATCTTAGTATGTCATGGCTTATAGAATAGGATGTTTCATTGGGTTAAACAAAAAGATGTCCAAATTAGACACCTTTTTATAATTTTGAAGTTCCTCATGGGCGGGGTCAGTCTACTGGGAATATTCATTTTATCAAAACTCCTCAAACTATTGAGCTTTCTTATTTAGTTAATAGGTCTGAGGACAGCTAAGGTATTTAGCCTCTATCCACGACCCCCCTCAGCAAGCCCAAACATATAGATAAAGGCACCAGGACCAAATGTTGTGGTGTTCAGGCATGATCCTGATGCTGGTGTCAAGCGGCCCTTGTTATTATAATTTTCAACTATATATATCTTACTATGTCATGGGTTATAGAATAGGATGTTTCATTGTCCAAATTAGACACCTATTTATAATTTTGCAGTTCCTCATGGGCGGGGTCACTCTACTGAGAATAATCATTTTATAAACTCTAACAACTTTTGAGCTTTCCGATTTATGCAATAGCTTTGGGATAACATAGGGTGTACATCCCTATCCACGATGCCCCTCAACAAGACCTAATAAGAGACAGTCCCTTCAAGTTGTATTAATATTTATGTCCAAATTAGACTCGTGATTATTTTGCAGTTCCTCGTGGGCGGGGTCACTCTACTAGGAATAATCAATTTATAAACACTCTAGCAACTTTTGAGCTTCTTATTTATGCAATAGGTTTGGGATAAGATAGGGTGTACACCCCTATCCACGATCCCCCTCAACAAGAACTAATAAGAGACAGTCCCTTTAATTGTATTGATATTTATGTCCAAATTAGACTCATTATTATTTTTAGTTCCTCGTGGGCGGGGTCACTCTACTGCGAATAATCATTTTATCGACATTCTACAAACTTTTGAGTTTTACGATTTATCCAATAAGTTTGGGAAAGGCTAGGGAATATACCCCTACCCACAAACCCCCTCATCAACCCCTTATAAGAGGCGGTCCCTTTAAATTGTATTGATATTTGTTTTTCAGGACGCAAGTACAATAAGTCGTCCAGTGTTTTGGATCCCCCTCCCTTTCCTCATAGCTACAATATTAATAAATCTCAAAAACTCTTTTTTCATGGTTTTTGGCACGCCTGGCATCTCCTGTAAATCCCAAAGACCCCAATGTATTTATTGGCACAATAATTTAAATGCAGTAAGACGATGATGAGACGTGAGGGATTGTGTGCAGCGAGCGGGGGCCCCAGAGAGGCAGAACTGGCACTATGTAAAAAATGGTGCGGAAAAAAAAATAGGAATATTCTGCATTTGACGATGTAAATGTAAAATGAGGACAGCGGCAGAGCCGGGATAATGCTCTGACCGATAGATTGCCCATTGTTTCAAAACTTGAATTTTATCCTTCTTCTGCCATGGGAAATGTAATGAATAAACCCATCCCTGCGCCATCTGCTCCACTGAACAGCAGCCAGTGTATATCATACTGGTACATGGGGAGAGAAAACTACTTACCATACACTAATCCATTATACTGGCCGGCTGCAATGTACGGTATACATGCACCATTTGTATAATCTTACTGTATTGTACGAAAATTAATGCACACTCCAGTAAGCAACAACACCGCCATATAAAGCATAAAAATAATGGGCACAGTATACTATGAATATCGTGTGTAAAGGGGCAGTATCATAGTAGTTATATTCTTGTACATAGAGGCAGTATTATAGTAGTTATATTCTTTTATATAGGGGGCAGTATTATAGTAGTTATATTCTTGTACATAGGGGCAGTATTATAGTAGTTATATTCTTGTACATAGGGGCAGTATTATAGTAGTTATATTCTTGTACATAGTGGCAGTATTATAGTAGTTATATTCTTGTACATAGGGACAGTATTATAGTAGTTATATTCTTGTACATAGGGGCAGTATTATAGTAGTTATATTCTTCTACATAGAGGCAGTATTATAGTAGTTATATTCTTGTACATAGGAGCAGTATTATAGTAGTTATATTCTTGTACATAGGGAGCAGTATTATAGTAGTTATATTCTTGTACATAGGGGGTAGTATTATAGTAGTTATATTCTTGTACAAAGGGGGCAGTATTATAGTAGTTATATTCTTGTATATAGGAGGCAGTATTATAGTAGTTATATTCTTGTACATAGGGGCAGTATTATAGTAGTTATATTCTTGTACATAGGGGCAGCATTATAAAAGTTATATTCTTGTACATAGGGGCAGTATTATAGTAGTTATATTCTTGTACATAGGGGGCAGTATTATAGTAGTTATATTCTTGTACAAAGGGGGCAGTATTATAGTAGTTATATTCTTGTACAAAAGGGGGAGTATTATAGTAGTTATATTCTTGTATATAGGAGCAGTAATATAGTAGTCATATTCTTGTATATAGGAGCAGTATTATAGTAGTTATATTCTTGTACATAGAGGGCAGTATTATAGTAGTTATATTCTTGTACATAGGAGCAGTATTATAGTAGTTATATTCTTGTACATAGGAGCAGTATTATACTAGTTATATTCTTGTACATAGGAGCAGTATTATAGTAGTTATATTATTGTACATAGGGGCAGTATTATAGTAGTTATATTCTTGTACATAGGAGCAGTAATATAGTAGTCATATTCTTGTATATAGGAGCAGTATTATAGTAGTTATATTCTTGTACATAGGGGCAGTATTATAGTAGTTATATTCTTGTACATAGGGGCAGCATTATAAAAGTTATATTCTTGTACATAGGGGCAGTATTATAGTAGTTATATTCTTGTATATAGGGGGCAGTATTATAGTAGTTATATTCTTGTACATAGGGGCAGTATTATAGTAGTTATATTCTTGTACATAGGGGGCAGTATTATAGTAGTTATATTCTTGTACAAAGGGGGCAGTATTATAGTAGTTATATTCTTGTACAAAAGGGGGAGTATTATAGTAGTTATATTCTTGTATATAGGAGCAGTATTATAGTAGTTATATTCTTGTACATAGGGGACAGTATTATAGTAGTCATATTCTTGTATATAGGAGCAGTATTATAGTAGTTATATTCTTGTACATAGAGGGCAGTATTATAGTAGTTATATTCTTGTACATAGGAGCAGTATTATAGTAGTTATATTCTTGTACATAGGAGCAGTATTATACTAGTTATATTCTTGTACATAGGAGCAGTATTATAGTAGTTATATTATTGTACATAGGGGCAGTATTATAGTAGTTATATTCTTGTACATAGGAGCAGTAATATAGTAGTCATATTCTTGTATATAGGAGCAGTATTATAGTAGTTATATTCTTGTACATAGAGGGCAGTATTATAGTAGTTATATTCTTGTACATAGGAGCAGTATTATAGTAGTTATATTCTTGTACATAGGGGCAGTATTATAGTAGTTATATTCTTGTACATAGGGGGCAGTATTATAAAAGTTATATTCTTGTACATAGGGGCAGTATTATAGTAGTTATATTCTTGTATATAGGGGGCAGTATTATAGTAGTTATATTCTTGTACATAGGGGCAGTATTATAGTAGTTATATTCTTGTACATAGGGGGCAGTATTATAGTAGTTATATTCTTGTACAAAGGGGGCAGTATTATAGTAGTTATATTCTTGTACAAAGGGGGCAGTATTATAGTAGTTATATTCTTGTATATAGGAGCAGTAATATAGTAGTCATATTCTTGTATATAGGAGCAGTAGTATAGTAGTTATATTCTTGTACATAGAGGGCAGTATTATAGTAGTTATATTCTTGTACATAGGAGCAGTATTATAGTAGTTATATTCTTGTACATGAGCAGTATTATAGTAGTTATATTCTTGTACATAGGAGCAGTATTATACTAGTTATATTCTTGTACATAGGAGCAGTATTATAGTAGTTATATTATTGTACATAGGGGCAGTATTATAGTAGTTATATTCTTGTACATAGGAGCAGTAATATAGTAGTCATATTCTTGTATATAGGAGCAGTATTATAGTAGTTATATTCTTGTACATAGAGGGCAGTATTATAGTAGTTATATTCTTGTACATAGGAGCAGTATTATAGTAGTTATATTCTTGTACATAGGAGCAGTATTATACTAGTTATATTCTTGTACATAGGAGCAGTATTATAGTAGTTATATTATTGTACATAGGGGCAGTATTATAGTAGTTATATTCTTGTACATACGGGCAGTATTACAGTAGTTATATTCTTGTACATAGGGGGCAGTATTATAGTAGTTATATTCTTATATATAGGGGCAGTATTATAGTAGTTATATTCTTGTACATCAGAGCAGTATTATAGTAGTTATATTCTTGTACATAGGAGCAGTATTATAGTAGTTATATTCTTGTACATAGGAGCAGTATTATACTAGTTATATTCTTGTACATAGGGGGCAGTATTATAGTAGTTATATTCTTGTACATAGGAGCAGTATTATACTAGTTATATTCTTGTACATAGGAGCAGTATTATAGTAGTTATATTCTTGTACATAGAGGGCAGTATTATAGTACTTATATTCTTGTATATAGGGGCAGTATTATAGTAGTTATATTCTTGTATATAGGGGCAGTATTATAGTAGTTATATTCTTGTATATAGGGGCAATATTATAGTAGTTATATTCTTGTACATAGGGGCAGTATTATAGTAGTTATATTCTTGTATATAGGGGCAGTATTATAGTAGTTATATTCTTGTACATAGGAGCAGTATTATAGTAGTTATATTCTTGTACATAGAGGGCAGTATTATAGTAGTTATATTCTTGTACATAGAGGCAGTATTATAGTAGTTATATTCTTGTATATAGGGGCAGTATTATAGTAGTTATATTCTTGTATATAGGGGCAGTATTATAGTAGTTATATTCTTGTACATAGAGGGCAGTATTATAGTAGTTATATTCTTGTACATAGGAGGCAGTATTATAGTAGTTATATTCTTGTACATAGGAGCAGTATTATAGTAGTTATATTCTTGTATATAGGGGGCAGTATTATAGTAGTTATATTCTTGTACATAGGGGCAGTATTATAGTAGTTATATTCTTATACATAGGGGCAGTATTATAGTAGTTATATTCTTGTATATAGGGGGCAGTATTCTAGTAGTTATATTCTTGTACATAGGGGCAGTATTATAGTAGTTATATTCTTGTATATAGGGGCAGTATTATAGTAGTTATATTCTTGTACATAGGAGCAGTATTATAGTAGGTATATCCTTGTACATAGGGGCAGTATTATAACAGTTATATTCTTATACGTAGGGGCAGTATTATATTAGACTTTGTGCTTTAATCCATGTTGTTTCTCCTCTTTCTCACTAGAGGTTCATCTTTCCTCACGATCTGCCTCTTCCCCGGGATAGACGCTCGGTGTTGGGCCTCTGCATCTTCTGCTGCGGATGCTGTAAGAAGATGAGGGGATGTGGACTTTGCTGCGTGACTTAAACCAACGCCTCCGAGAACCTATGAAGAGTGAATGCTCTACGACGTTTTACATCTTTAAGATTATTCAGATTCTACATATGGACAAAGATGACAAACATTTCCCTCTGCACAAAATCTCTGTAAAGTATTACATTGGGGGTCATGATAGCCAGGATTTAAAGGGATGTTCCATTTTATGGGTCGCGTAGGGCCAGTGATGGAAGAGTCATGCAAGAACACTAAAAACAAAAAATCCTTTGTGCTGCTGAGATATTTCGGATTGTCTCCAGTTTGTAAAATCTCAGCCCAGAGACGGATTATGTCTGAACAATTTGTCATCCTCCAGAAATACACAAAAATGATCTCGTTCACTGACAGCGAGAAGACAGATTATTATTAACTAACATTGAAAGTTATTACATTACGATGAATCTTATGAAAATGTTTGATAGGAGATTAGAAATCATTTCCAGTCAAAAAGCTGACAAGTATTGTGTTCTTCCATTAATTGGTTGTCACCATTGGCATAACTAGAGTCCGATGGGCCCCGGTGCTAAGTTTGGACCTTGGCCCCCAGCCCCTCCTGCATGTTACTCAGATATATGGGCCCCTGTAAAGTTCTAAATCCTATAAAGGCAAAAGATATGCCTCCCCTCTCCTTTCATTAAATTGTAATGTTCCCCATCCTGAGCCCCTTCCTGGTAGATATGTCCTGATTCTAGCACATGTTCTCCATCTTAGTATATATGTCCCCATCCTGTTATATATTTTTGCATCATAGTATATATGTCCCCATTCCTGGGCCCTATCCTGGTATATCTATTTCCATCCTGGTATATATATCCACATCCTGGTATATATGTCCCCATCCTGGTATATATGTCCCCATCCTGTTTTATATATCCCCCATCCTGGGCCCCTTCCAGGTATATATGTCCCCATCTTGGTAAATATGTCTTCATCCTGATACATATGTTCTCCATCTTGGTATATATGTCCCCATCATGGTTTATATGTCCTCATCCTTATATATATGTCCCCATCCTGGTATATATGTCACCATCCTTGTGTATATGTCTGCATTCTGATATGTATATGTCCCCATCCTGGTATATATATGTCATCATCCTTGTATATATGTCCTCATCCTGGGCCTTATTTTGGTTTTATATGCACACATCCTGGTGTATATGTCTCCCATCCTGAGCCACATCTAGGTATACATGTCTCCATCCTGCATATATGTCCCTATCCTGGTATATTTATCTTCATTCTTGGCCCATTCTGTTATATATGTTCCTCTTCCTGGTGTATATATGTATATATATCCTTATCCTAGGCTCCTTTCTGGTATATATATCCCCATCCTGTTTTATATATCCCTCATCCTGGGTCCTTTCCAGGTATATATGTCCCCATCTTGGTAAATATGTCTTCATCCTGGTACATATATTCCCCATCCTGGTATATATGACTGCATCCTGGTATAAATGTCCTCATTCTTATATATATGTTCCTATCCTGGTATATATGTCACCATCCTGGTATATATGTCTGCATCATATATATATATATATATATATATATATATATAATCTATCCCCATCCTGATATATATGTTCCCATCCTTAGCCCCATCCTGGTATATATGTCATCATCCTGGGCCTTATTCTGGTTTTATATGCACACATAATGGTAGATATGCCTCCCATCCTAAGCCACGTCCAGGTATATGTGTCTCCATCCTACATATATGTCCCCATCCTGGTATATTTGTATTCATTCTTGACCCATCCTGGTATATACGTCCCCTTTCCTGGTATATCTATCCTTATCCTGGGGCCCATCATGGCATGTATAGTCCCCATTCTATCAGATTAAAAAAAAACAAACATTGTACTCTTCCCCAACTCACCTCTGTAGCCGGCACTGTGGCCAGCAGCTGACATCGGGGTGCCTGCTATTGCGACGCATCATGTCACTGTCATGCACCCAGTAGCACCGATGTCAGCTCTTAAGGGGGCTTTACACGCTATGACATCGCTAATGCGGAGTCGTTGGGTCACGGAATTTGTGACGCACATCCGGCCGCATTAGCGATGTTGCTGCGTGTGACACCTATGAGTGATTTTGCATCGTTGCAAAAACGTGCAAAATCGCTCATCGGTGACATGGGGGTCCATTCTCGATTATCGTTACTGCAGCAGTAACGATGTAGTTCGTCGCTCCTGCGGCAGCACACATCGCTGCGTGTGACGCTGCAGGAACGAGGAACCTCTCCTTACCTGCCTCCCGGCCGCTATGAGGAAGGAAGGAGGTGGGCGGGATGTTCCGGCCACTCATCTTTGCCCCTCCGCTTCTATTGGGCGGCCGCTCAGTGACGTCGCTGTGACGCCGCACGGACCGCCCACTTAGAAAGGAGGCGGTTCGCCGGACACAGCAACGTCGCCGGGCAGGTAAGTAGTGTGACGGGTCTGCGTGATGTTGTGTGGCACGGGCAGCGATATGCCCGTGTCGCACAACCGATAGGGGCGGGTACCCACGCTAGCGATATCGGGACCGATATCGCAGCATGTAAAGTAGCCTTTAGCCTCTGTTGGCCAGCAGGGTGTATTGCAGTGCAGGGACCCGGCTTGTATCTGTGCCACAATGCAACCAGCTCAGACGCCCATGCAGCTGAATTATGGGCTGGGGTCAGCGGCCTCCTCCACCCTCGGGACCACCCCTGCGACCACTATCATTACGTCTATGATTGTAAATCAGTTTTGTAAGATCCCGAAATATAGATTAACCTAATATCCGGCGATGTCATCATCTGCAGACAGCACATTGGTCGTGTAATGCTGTGGGATCCGCGATACATTTTAAGAAAGGAGGGTATATAATATTTATGAGAGTCTGTCTCTTTCTTCTAAAATCCTGGCGCCCTGCCCAACTCTAATCCCCCATCGCATGGCAATCACGCGCTGACTCAGCCGCTGGGTATTGACTGTAGCACTAAAACAAAGCTTGTCACATCAATCCGGTGTCCGACAATTGCTGAGAATAGACTGCACCAGCGGTCCCTACATGTAGGATCAGACCTTGCACTAATCTGACCATATACATGTACGCAGCCCCATGTCAGTGCATGCTCGTTTCATGTTCATAAAGGGAATCTGTTGTCAAAAAACTACATTCTTTCAATGACATTTTAATTTTTTGCCATTTTTTTTAAAAAAAACAAAATTAGTCATTATGAAATATTCACACTGGTCACGGTGGCTACTTTAAACTAATTTCTTATCATATTAGGAGGAATTTTCAGCAGATTCATTATCATCAGAGGCAGGTATACAATGGCTGGTAGAACTGGGTCCACCAAGCAAAATAAACAATATCACAGCAGATCCTGTTCTCCTGCCATTCACAATGACCTTTGCACATGCTCATTAGATGCTTCAATGCTGCTAATGTACTTGTAAATTTCATTTAACAAAAACCTGGAAGTTAACATTTAAAATTACCCTAGTGGCCAGTGCGAAAACTGCAAGATTTCACAATATTATTTTTAATAAAGTTTGAGATATAGAAATACATATTACTGAATGACCATCATCACGATTTTTGCTGGACTTATCCTACAAGATCCTTGGGGGTGGATTTCATTATAATTTTCATTAAAATGAGTGTTACTGCAGCTTTTTATACACAAAAAAGATTGTATCTGATCTTATTTCCCTAGAAACGCAATGAAGAGTGAGTGCACACAGTGTCCATACTTGTCAAACATCCTGATTTTTGCCGGACTGATTGTATCAGATCCTTGGGGGTGGAGTTTATTCTAATTTAAAATAAGTGTTCCTGCTGTCTTTTATAAGAAGATTCTACTTGATTCTATTTGTCTTCACAGACATTACATGGTATATGCACACAGTCAACATACCAATCTACAGTCCTTATTTTTGGTAGAAATATCCCATGAGATCCTCAGGGGTGGGGTTTATTCAGATTTGGCCTAAAAGAAACGTTTCTGCAGCATTATATAAGCAGAATGAATTTTACCTGATATTATTTACCTATATAGACAATGTATTGAACTTCTCTAGACTCCTGATTTTTGCAAACATATTCAATCAGATCCTCAGGGGTGGGGTTTATTCAAATTTGCCCTAAAAGAAATGTTACTGCAGAATAGATTTTACCTGATCTTATTTACCTGCATAGACAATGTATTGTACTTCTGTACAGTCCTGATTTTTGGTAAACATATTCAAGCAGATCCTCAGAGGTGGGGTTTATTCAAATGTTCCCTAAAATAAAGATTACTTAAGCATTATATAAGCAGAATTGATTCTATCTTATTTACCTACATAGACAATGAATGGTACTTGTCTACAGTCCTGATTTTGGTAGACATATATCAACAGATCCTCAGAGGTGGGTTCTATTTCAATTTGCCCTAAAATAAATGTTATTGCATAATTATATAACCAAAATAGATTTTGCCTGATCTTATTTGACTACATAGGCAAGGAATGGTACTTGTCTACAGTCCTGTTTTTTGTAGACATATCCTATAAGATCCTCAAGGGTGGGGTTTATTCAAATTTTCCATAAAATAAATGTTATTGCAGAATTAGATAGACAGATTAAATTCTACTTGATCATATTTACCTACATAGACAATGAATGGTACTGGTCTACAGCCCTGATTTTTGGTAGACATATCACATCAGATCCTCAGGGGTGGGGTCTATTCAGATTTTCCCTAAATAAAATGTTACTGCAGCATTATATAATCAGAATATATTTTACCTGATCTTATTTGCCTACATAAACAATGAATGATACTGGTCTACAGTCGTGATTTTTGGTAGATGTATCCCATCAGCTCCTCGGGGGTGGGACATATTCAGATTTGCCCTAAAAGAAATGTTATTGCAAAATTATATAAGCAGAATAGATTTCACCTGATAATATTTACCTACATAGACAATGAAAGGTACTGGTCTACAGTCCTCATTTTTGGTAAACATATTCAATAAGATTCTCAAATGTGCTCTAAAAGAAATGTTACTGCAGCATTATATAAGCAGAATAGATTTTACCTGATTTTTGGTAAACATATTCAATCAGATCCTCAGGGGTGGGGTTTATTCAAATCTGCTCTAAAAGAAATGATACTGCAGAATTAGATAAACAAACTAATTTTTACCTGATCATATTTACCTACATAAACAATTAATGGTACTGCTCTACAGTTCTGATTTTTGGTAAACATATTCAATAAGATCCTCAGGGGTGGGGCGGATTCAAATTTGCTCTAAAAGAAATGGTACTGCAGCATTATGAAAGCAGAATAAATTATACCTGATAATATTTGCCTACATAGACAATGAATGGTGTTGGTCATCAGATCCTCAGAGGTGGGGTTTATTCAAATTTGCCCTAAAAGAAATGTTACTTTGGTATTATATAAGCAAATTAAATTTTACCAGATCTTATATGCCTATATTGAGAATGAATAGTCCTTGTCTCCAGCCCTGATCTTTGGTGAACATATCCCATCAGATCCTCAGGGGTGGTGTTTATTCAAATTTGTCATAAAATAAGTATTATGGCAGCATTATATAAACAGAATATATTCTACCTGATCTTACTTCCCTACCTGGACAATGAATTGTACTTATCTACATTCCTGATTTTTTTTTATAGACATATCCCATCAGATCCTCAGGGGTGGGGTTTATTCAAATTTGCCCCAAAAGTTATTGCAGAATTATATAAGCAGAATCTATTCTACCTGATCTTATTTGCCTACATGGACAATGAATGGTGCTTCTCTACAGCTCTGATTTTGCTAGATTAATCTCTCTAGATCCTCGTGGGTGGTGCCTATCCTGTTTTGTATTAAAATAAGGTTTTTTTTGTTTTTTTTTAAAATAAAAGTGATACTGCAATCGTTTTCAAGCCAGATACATTTCCGCATAGGCATTAAATGGTAAATGACACAGTATCCACAAATTTTGCTGAACTGATACAAGAAGATCCTCAGGGGTGGGGCTTATTTTAGCTTGAATTTTTATTTAAAGCATTTTAAAAGCGAAATAGATAAGGGGCATAAATGACTAGGAAGATTGGACTTAAAACTTGGTGTGTTTGACTACTCATGATGAGAAAGATTTGTATAATTGGAAGAGGGAAACAATGTATCATTGGCCCCCAAAACATTTTTGTACATTTTTCAGGCCAATTATAACAATGAGAGTTTATTATACCTTTTTCATACTAACATATGAATGTCACCAGGACTACACTAACATAAAACAGATGTAGCAGAGCTGTGCCCGTTCTCATAGTATGGATGAGTATGTCATATGGAATATATCAAGCTTTATGCAATTTAATCACCAATCTCAGCTTTGCCGTTCCTCTATTTACCATTTATTTTATATGCTAAGTTTATTTTTTTAGGATTTTTTTAGGAAATTGTAATTGTATCCCTTCAACAATAAAATAAATAAATATATCATTTTTCTTTGTTGTGAACGCTCTGATGTGAATATTTTATTACCGATTACTCATGAAGTGAAATTGATCCCATGAAAAATTAAAACAAACCTTTGCATGAATATATAATGTGAGGGAAAATGCAAATTCACATTCAGAATTTGTTTTCTTGCGAGTATTTCCACCATTAGAGAAAATTAAAGGTTCAGGCTTAACTAAAAAAAAAAACCATCATGCTCCCTGCTTGGATGGAAACTAGTTTTGTAAAGTTTTAAATATTATGAAGAGCACATGAAGGGTAAAGCATGAGGGAGTATGGACCAATAGTATTGGTCACAATTACCATCCTAGGACAGAGAATCACTTTGCAGCTCATGTAGAAGATAAGGATAATATTACTCAGTCTTTGATTTGCTCTCTTACTATGCAGAGGAGGAGTTTTGTCTTTGCTCCGCCCATGAGGAACTCAGAGGGATTTAAACCCATTCCTGGAGCCCCACATTGACATTTCATGACACACAAACCTCTGCTTCTTATGTAACTTTATGGGTTAGTGCTCCTTGTTGGAAAAGGGAGTGTAAAAATCGTAATTATTGATCACAGATGTGATTTTATGTCATTATCCTAAATTCCATCCTTCTAATTCTATTGTATCTAGACAAGACTTTTTGTTTTGTTTATCCTGAGCTTCTTGGTCATTGGATAGAATCAGTGTTTATCCAGAATTCCATAACTTCTAATACTATTGTATCTAGACCAGGCTTTTTTGTTCTGTTCATCCTGAGCCTCCTGGTTAATGAACATGATCCCAAAGACTAGTATACACTGACATAAGACAGACATATAGAATTGTCATCCTGAGCCTCCTGGTTCATGGTCAGGATCCTAGAGGCTTAGTATACACTAACATTAGACAGATATATAGAATTGTCATACTGAGTCTCCTGGTTCATGGATCGAATTCTGAAGCCTTAGTATACACTGGCATAAGGGAGACATATAGAACTGTCATCTTGAGCCTCCTGTTTCATGGCCAAGATCCCAAAGTCTAAGTATACACTGACATAAGGCAGAGTTATAGAATGATCATCCTGAGCCTCCTGGTTCAGGGTCAGGATCCTAGAGCCTTAGTATAAACTGACAGAAGGCAGACATATACAATTGTCATCCGGAGCCTTATGGTTCACGGACAGGATCCCGGAGTCGAATGATCATCCTAAGCCTCCTACTTCATGGTCAGGATCCCAGAGCCAAATGATCATCCTGAGTCTCCTGGTTCACGATCAAGATCCCAGAATTGAATGATCATCCTGAGCCCCCTAGTTCATGGTCTGGATGCTAGAGCCGAATGATCATCCTGAGCCTCCTGGTTCATGGTCAGGATCCTAGAGCCTTAGTATAAACTGACATAAGGCAGACCTATACAATTGTCATCCGGAGCCTTATGGTTCACGGACAGAATCCCAGAGCCGAATGATCCTCCTGAGCCGCATAGTTCATGGTCAGGATCCCAGAGCCGAATGATCATCCTGAGCCCCCTGGTTCATGGTCAGGATCCTAGAGACTTAGTATACACTAACATAAGACAGACATATAGAATTGTCATCCTGAGTCTCCTGGTTCATGGATCCAATACTAGAGTCTTAGTATACACTGACATAAGGGAGACATATAGAACTGTCATCTTGAGCCTCGTGGTTCATGGCCAAGATGCCAAAGTCTTAGTATACACTAACATAAGGCAGAGATATAGAATGATCATCCTGAGACTCCTGGTTCTTGGTCAGGATCCTAGAGTCGAATGATCATCGTAAGCCTCCTGGTTAATGGTCAGGGTCCCAGAGCCAAATGATCATCCTGACTCCTCTGGTTCATGGTCAAGATCCCAGGGTCAAATGATCATCCTGAGCCTCCTGGTTCATGGTAAGGATGCTAGAGCCAAATGATCATCCTGAGCCTCCTGGTTCATGGTCAGGATCCTAGAGCCTTAGTATAAACTGACATAAGGCAGACAAATACAATTGTCATCCAGGGCCTTATGGTTCACGGACAGAATCCCAGAGCCGAATGATCATCCTGAGCCTCCTGGTTCATGGTCAGGATCCTAGAGTTGAATGATCATCCTGAGCCTCCTGGTTCATGGACAGGATCCTAGAGCCTTAGTATAAACTGACATAAGGCAGACAAATACAATTGTCATCCAGGGCCTTATGGTTCACGGACAGAATCCCAGAGCCGAATGATCATCCTGAGCCTCCCGGTTCATGGTCAGGATCCTAGAGTCGAATGATCATCCTGAGCCTCCTGGTTCATAGTCAGGATCCTAGAGTCAAATAATCATCCTGACTCTCCTGGTTCATGGTCAGGATGCTAGAGCCGAATAATCATCCTGAGCCTCCTGGTTCATGGTCAGGATCCTAGAGTCGAATAATCATCCTGAGCATCCTAGTTCATGGTCAGGATCCCAGAGCCGAATGATCACCCTGAGCCTCCTGGTTCATGGTCAGGATCCTAGAGACTTAGTATACACTAACATAAGACAGACACATAGAATTGTCATCCTGAGTCTCCTGGTTCATGGATTGAATACTAGAGTCTTAGTATACACTGACATAAGGGAGACATATAGAACTGTCATCTTGAGCCTCGTGGTTCATGGCCAGGGTCCCAAAGTCTTAGTATACACTAACATAAGGCAGAGATATAGAATGATCATCCTGAGACTCCTGGTTCATGGTCAGGATCCTAGAGTCGAATGATCATCGTAAGCCTCCTGGTTAATGGTCAGGGTCCCAGAGCCAAATGATCATCCTGACTCCTCTGGTTCATGGTCAAGATCCCAGGGTCAAATGATCATCCTGAGCCTCCTGGTTCATGGTAAGGATCCCAGAGTCAAATGATCATCATGAGCCTCTTGGTTCATGGTCAGGATCCTAACGCTGAATGATTATCCTGAGCCTCCAGGTTCATGGTCAGGATCCCAAAGTCAAATGATCATCCTGAGCCTCCTGCTTCATGGTAAGGATCCTAGAGCAAAATGATCATCCTGAGCCTCCTGATCATGGTCGGGATCCTAGAGCCGAATGATCATCCTGAGCCTCCTGGTTCATGATCAGGATCCCAGAGCCGAATGATCATTCTGAGCCCCCGGGTTCATGATCAGGATCCCAGAGCCGAATGATCATTCTGAGCCCCCGGGTTCATGGTCAGGATCCCAGAGCCGAATGATCATTCTAAGCCTCGTGGTTCATGGTTAGGATCCTAGAGCCTTAGTATACACTAACATAAGGGAGACATAATCAATTGTCATCCTGAGCTTCCTGGTTCATGGACAGGATCCTGGAGCCGAATGATCATCCTGAGCCACCTGGTTCATGGTCATTATCCTAGAGCCAAATGATCATCCTAAGCCTCCTGGTTCATGGTGAGGATCCTAGCGCTGAATAATCATAATGAGCCTCCAGGTTCATGGTCAGGACCCCAGAGCCGAATGATCATCCTAAGCCTCCTGGTTCATGGTAAGGATCCTAGAGCAAAATGATCATTCTGAGCCTCCTGGTTCATGGTCAGGATCCCAGAGCTGAATGATCATTCTGAGCCTCCTGGTTCATGGTCAGAATCCTAGAGCCTTAGTATACACTGACATAAGGCAGACGTATACAATTGTCATCCTGAGCTTCCTGGTTCATGGACAGGATCCCAGAGCCGCAGTAAAGAGCAAAGTAAGACCGAAATATAGAATGATCATCCTGAGCCTCCTTGTTCACATATAGAATTCCAGAGCCTCAGTATAGAATAAAATAAGTTAGAAATATAGAATTGTCATCCTGAGCCTCCTGGTTCACGGACAGACTCCCAGAGCCTCAGTAAAGACTGAAAAAAGACAGAAATGTAGAATGATCATCCTGAGCCTCCTGGTTCATGCATAGAATTCTACCACCATAGTAATGACTGAAATATGATATAAATGTAAAATTCTCCATAGATTCAGATTTTTCAGAGTCGGTGAATAAAGTCCAGTACCTTTGTGTAAAAGTGGAGGCGGAATCTAATAATCCCGAAAAATAACCTGATTTTCACACTTTTAGTATAGATTGAACTGAGATTCAGATCAGGAAGATTTACAAAAAAAAAACAAGTTTTATCTCTTAAAGGTCAGCGCTGTGTAGGAGCGGAGGACGCGGAGCGATCAATCCTCATCTGATCGGCACACTGGGTCCATTCATCTCGTTTTGTGCATTTCTCTCAGGGTGACATCTACGAGCGCCTCTCACTCTCGGGATATCACTGAGGAGTGATCCACGTTACTGCATATTAACGCTTATTCATCGCAATGGCCGGTAATGACCAATAACGGATGTCAGGGAAATGTAGATGTATGTCTGTGCGCCCTGATTTTACTTTATTTTTCTTAGAAGAATTGTCCTTTTTATGCAAAAACCTCCAAAATTTGGCCTCTTTTTCTCTTAGTCAGACCAGGGAGTAGAAACTTTACCTTCCTAAAAGTAGTCAGAGGGAGGACCTATTAAAAATAAAAAAGTGAACAATCCCTTTAAGTATATAATTTTGTGTTATTTTATATCATGTTTTCTACTCCAGTTACACCCAAAGCTGCATGAAAAATTCTGCTAACTACTTGTGTTTTCTTTTTCTTTTGACCTTTTTGCAGAATTTTGGTCACAGCTTTAAATGTGCCAAAATTAAAAAAAATTAGGGCCAATATTTAAAGACAATTCCTAACAGGATAATTATAGAGGAAAAAGCAAAGGCTGAGACATTAAACAGGAACTTTTAAACCCCCAACAAGATGGGACAATATTTCAAGACAATTATTAACAAAATAATTATAGAGGACAAAGGAAAGGCTGAGATATTAAACAGGAACCTTTAAACCCTCAACAAGATGGGACAATATTTAAAGACAATACCTAACAGGACAGTTATAAAGGACAAAGAAAAGGCTGGGACATTAAACAGGAAGTTTTAAACCCCCAACAAGATGGGACAAAATTTCAATACAATTATTAACAAAATAATTAGAGGACAAAGAAAAGGCTGAGACATTAAACAGGAACTTTTAAACTCCCAACAAGATGGGAAAATATTTAAAGACAATACCTAACAGGATAATAATAGAGGACAAAGAAAAGGCTGAGACATTAAACAGGAACTTTTAAACCCCCAACAAGATGGGACAATATTTCAAGACAATTATTAACAAAATAATTATAGAGGACAAAAGAAAGGCTGAGATATTAAACAGGAACCTTTAAACCCTTAAAAAGGTGGGACAATATTTAAAAACAATACCTAACAGGATAATTATAGAGGACAAAGAAAAGGCTGATTGATTGCTCTTAGTGAGAGAAACAAAATTAAAATTTTGTAGTTGTGATACCTCTAATGGCTAACTAAAATAAAATATGATGATGTTATAAAGCAAGCTTTCGAGACTTCTCAGGTCTCTTTCTCAGGCATGGTATGACATGACATGGTATCTGAAGAAACACAAATATATACACAAAACAGGGCAGAAGGATTTTTTTTTTTTAAAAAAAAAAGAAAAGGCTGAGACATTAAACAGGAACATTTAAACCCCCAACAAGATGGGACAATATTTAAAGACAATACCTAACAGGATAATTATAGAGGACAAAGCAAAGGCTGAGACATTAAACAGGAACTTTTAAACCCGTAAACATTTTTATAAATACATCAATGCCAAAAGGGAAAAAAAGATGGTATTGACCACATAAAATATTACAACAGGGTACACGTAGGATGGTATAAAGTGGCTTAAGTCAAGAAACATTAGATCTGTACATGCTTTAAACCTCTAACAAAACAGTTCCGTTCACTTGCAGGAAGCAGAAGTCTTGAAAAATGTAACATTTCAAAACAGAGATTTTATGCTTTCTTGTGTTTTTTTCTTGACTTACTTTTCTTCTTGTAACAATTAAAGTCTTCTGTCATACTTTTTCTTTTTAGCAGCATTTTTCCTTCACCATTATTTTCATCCATTTTTCTTTATCCATGTCTTTTTTTCCCCATATTAATAAAATGTATAGGGATAAAACATATCTAACACATGCTGCTATGGGGAAAAAAACACCAGCTACTTAAAAAAATTCACCAAAAGTATGAACAAGAAAAAAAAAGCAAAAAGCAGTTTTTGGTTTCTTTTTTATGGCCAAAATATAAAAACGGACCAAAAATGCAACAAAAAAATGCCCCCAAAATGACATTTCTCTCTAGAAAAAAAGTATAGTAACAAAACACATGCTGTTTTGGGGGAAAAAAACACCAGATACTACAAAAATGCACCAAGAGTGTGAAGAAAAACAGGAAAAGGCAGTCTGTGGTTTATTTCCTATGGTCAAAATAGGGCATCTTGTAAAACTATTTCTTTTTGGGTTTTTTTTTTAAGTCCTTTATATAATAAGTTTATAGGGAATATATGTTTATGTGTGTGTGTATATATATATTTATATATCTAATATATAAAGCTGTGTGTATGTGTGTGTGTGTGTGTGTGTGTATGTATGTAAGTATGTATGTATGTGTGTATGTGTGTATGTATGTGTATGTCCGCTAAAGGAATCCGCACCGTCACATTTACAATCACAAAATTTTGCACAGACGCCCCATGTGACTCAGGGAACATAATAGTCTAAGTTTTGACGGGAAAATTTAACCCCGCACTTTACAGTTACTCTCCAAAAAATCTGCCTCCATTAAAGTCAATGGAGCTGCGAGCTACAGGTCATTAATAGGAGCTGTGATTAGTTGCTATAAGAACAAAGGACATTCATAGTATAAGAAGCTTATGTGTGAGGTAATAAGATGTCAGTGGAGAGACAGAGACAGAAAGAGACAGACAGGGAAAGAGATGGATAGAGAGAGACAAGGAAAGAGACAGAGAAAAAGAAAGAGACAGACAGTGGCAGAGAGAGAAAGACACAGACAGACAGGGAAAGAGACAGAGAGACAGGGAAAGAGACAGACAGAGAGAGAAAGAGAGGGAAAGAGACAGAGAGACAGGGGAAGAGACGGAAAGAGACAGACAAGTAAAGAGACGGAGAAAGAGGCAGACGGGGAAAGAGACAGATGGGGAAAGAGACAGAGATAAGGAAAGAGACAGAGACAGACGTGGAAAGAGACAGACGTGGAAGGAGACAGACAGGGAAAGAGACAGACGTGGAAAGAGACAGACGGGAAAAGAAACAGAGACAAGGAAAGAAACAGAGACAAGGAAAGAGACAGAGACAAGTAAAGAGACAGGGAAAGAGACAGAGACAGACGGGGAAAGAGACAGACGTGGAAACAGACAGACGGGGAAAGAGACAGATGGGGAAACAGACAGACGGGGAAAGAGACAGATGGGGAAAGAAACAGAGATGAGGAAAGAGACAAAGACAGACGGGGAATGACAAACACCCTATGGGTGCTGGTCATGAGCTTTAAATATATCCTGTGTAGAGTGTTGGTTGTCATAAAAATGACCCCAAACCAGGTACATTGAAGGCAGCGACTCGCTGGTTCATTGTGGCATCATCAGAGATATGTTTTTATATCACATTTTATATTCTAGTTACATCTAAAGCTGCATCAAAAATTCTGCAATTTTTCCCTAGAGAGGTGACCTGCAATAGATTTTGCTTTGGGGCTCAGGGTTTCTCTTTTCATTCCAGTGACACATTTCTTGTAGAATTGTGCAGTTTTGTTTACACACGTATTTATTATCCCAGGGGCTCGCACCCTTTGCCTCTGCGGTGACCCTTTTCCACGCCTGTGCCCAGCTGTCTCCACGTGCCACACACATGGCTGCCCCCTCCGCACTCGCTGTGCCTGCGCCGCACTGCCACGCAGTTGCCCGGTGCTGCAGCATTGTCAGCCTCTCTAATTGGGGACTAATTAAAGTGATTAGATAATGAGATTATAGTGATGCTGGAATATATCATTTAAATAATAATTAGACAGATGACACAGTATCGGACTGACGGCGGCGGCGGCGTGTGACTCCCGCAGGTTACGCAGTGGCAGGATCAGGAGGAAATGTACATTATTTAGTTGGAAGCTGGAGACATTTTTTGCACATCTGCGCTCCCGCCCTGCGTCTTCATCATCTGCTGTGCAGGAAAAGTGAGTTACACTAATGCATCTGTCCTTGAAGAGCAAAGACCCCGTAATATCATCGAAAAATCGGAGCCCTTGTGTCCATGTCATGTGCAAAAGTTGAGTGACAACCAATATGGGTGACAGTCAACAGGCGCGTTACCGGTGGCGTAACCTAAAGATCATGGGCACCAATGCATAAGCTCCAATGGAGCCCCCAGTTATTGCACGTCTATAATATCATTGGTCTTTTGTGACGCCGACTTACTCACCGCCCCGGCCGGGTTATGTCCTCCCCCACTCCGCCGGCCATCCACATGCGTTGCTGCCTTCTTCCCCTCATGAGCCCTGAATACGCCGCGCAGGGTTCCTGGGAATGCATCTAAGACGCGCATACCGATCCTCTTCTTAAAGGGCTGGGGCGCTATTTCCAGGAAATGACTCAGCTTATGGCTGTGTATTTGAGGCACCCTCCCATTAGGGGAGGTGCCTGTGCAACACCTTCAGTCAATCAGTCTGATATCTAGCTAGTCGTCAGGTCCTGAACTCCTGTCCCATTACCCCTTGTCAGTCACCTGTACCTGAGTCTACCTTCCCATACTTATCTCTTCACTGTCATGCCCACCATTCCTGTCCATACCATCTTTCCAGCTGCCTAAATCACCCCGCCTGTATCCATTTATACCTGAGTCCATTGCCTTTCCTTGAGGTTAGCTGCCACAGTCCCAGTCACTGCCCTGGGAATGGTACCTGGTGTCTGCATCGTGGTGGGCACTTAGCTAAGCCCCTCCCACTAAATGATAATCCCAGGTCCCCCCTGTGGTCCAGTGGGTCTACTAATCCAGTTGGCTGCCTCTACCCCGGCCGTGAGCATTGCCTCTTTTTATATTTGCCAAGGGGCTTTCTAGGGCCCCGTAGGTAAGATTGCAATCCCTGCACCTATTGTAGTTATGTCCCTAGTCATTACTTGGAGACCAACGCAAAATTTGCTTTGACCATCTATCAACGATGTTCCATATATAATACTGGTGTCTACTTATTTGGTGGAGGGTCCTTAAGTCACCAAGGTCAGTTGTGATTGCTACCTCTACAACCTAAAAAGCTATGACCTACTTAAAAAAATTTCAAGAAAAAGAGGAGACCTCTTGGACTCTCCGAAGATTTGGTTGAGCTCTTGGGCTTCTGACGAAGCCTCCTCAAACCAATTGGAAAGCTGATCTTTTGGGAAGATATCTTCTCGTAATGCTAGAATCTTTCAAGGTCAAAAAAAAAACATGAAAAGTTTTTGAGAAGGGTCATTCAAGCACTTCTTAGACAAGCATGGCAAATATGGCTGTGACTCTTACCAGATGGAGACATTTTCACCAATTTTTCCCCTGATCAATAATTTATGAATTTGCTTTTGGACTAGATAAGTCAAGTTCATTTGTCATTCAAGGGTCCAGGAAAGTTGGAAAACAAACTCTCGAGGAGGCAATAATGGACTAGTTGTACTGGCCCAGCAGATGACTAGTCCTCTATTGCATATTATATGGCCAAGGTGGGCAATCACAGCCCATATCATAGTGGAGGACCATGAGAGTATGATGGATCTCTTGAGTTCCAGTTTTGGTGGACACTTACATTTTAACTTTTGCAGGGTTCCTCTCTTTACGGAAAAACTGTCATTGTCCAAGAGTCAAAAAAAAGATACGGAAGGGAAGGCAAATACCAAATTTTTATCCTCAGGGGTTAAGGTGCGGAGACCCTAATAATGGCTCCTCTCATCGAGTAGACGGTGCTCATAAGGACAGCCTCATAGACCTAGACCTATTCTATTGAGTGTCCCGCTGTCCTCGTTTCTCCATCATGAAAGTGACCGGTGGAGGTCTCAGCACCTTGACCTCAACCGATCGTGAAAAGTTTTGGAAGTGCACTTACTCTATAATTAGACGATTAGGACAAAGTCATGTCAGTGCCAAGAAGAGTTACAGAGAAGATGATTCTTCGTCTTGTACGGAGATCAGGCTGAACACTTTTACTTCTGTAAGCATCTTGTAATGACCTTTAAATCAGCAAGAAATCTGGAAAGGAAGTATCTGATGAGCGTTCGCCTTCACTTATCATCCAGGTTCTGGAGATGTCATCTGTAGGGACGGTGATTGTCAATGAGCCGGGAATCAGAACATTAATCCTGGTTTGTAATTTTACCGTTGACGTAAGAGAAAAAACTTTTTGAATTTTTTGGTTCTGAGCCAAATGTAGCAAATCATTAGAAGTGTTCGGCCTTGCCTGTGGACATACAATGTATGAATCTATGGGTCCGGACTGTATGTCGGCCTATAAGGGGGTGCGAGAAGGAAACACTGGACACAGTCCTACTTTAAAAAAGATTTAAACGCTTCATTAGGAACACGGTCAATACTTCTCCAGTGAAGTGGAGCATGAAGGCCCTAGTAAAAACTATGACAAGCTCGCTTGGAAGGGTTTGGCGAGTTTAGGAATGACAAAGTGGAAATTTGGGCAACAAGAAGAACCAATGGTCCTCTCAGTAAACAGATGCTGCTCTAAAGCCCCCTTTCTTTCTATTCATCTCTTTTGATGGGCCAATCTGCAGGCTTGTGATCCAAGACAGCAATGGTGTAGCATGGGGTGGGTGGGAAGATGGTCAATTGACCTGTGCACCACAGTCTATGGGGGAAAAACTTTCTGTCACCCCACTTTTTTGCATGGCGCCCCCACAGTGAATTGATTTTCAGGAGTGCAATGAGTGCCCATCTGCTTATGTAAATTGCAACAGACTAGATGAGTTTGGCATTAGCTGCCCTGCTCTGCATAGGCAGCAATCAATATGCTACAGCTCAATGTAATGCCCAGACTGGCATCCCTGCACTATTCTGCCCCCATTCTCTTACTTGCCTGGCCATTCTACAGTGTCCGCTCCATCCTTGGATCATGCTGCTGTCACCCAGGGCCTGCACATACCTCACAGGCCTCCTGGGAATGCACATTGGGTGCACGCACGCCCACGCCCCTTTTCTTAACCCTAGAATGCGCAACCATAGAAATCTACCATAGAAAACAAGTGACCTAGCAGGCCTGCACGGCCCCAGGTATGTGTTCTAGGGTTAAAGAGCCAATGCTTCCTGACCCTGAAGTGCCTCTCAGGTCAGCTGAGAGGTTTCAGGTATTTAAGGCACCTGCCACTTAAGGGAGGTGCCTGGGCAACTACTGTATTTAGTTGCACTGCTAGTTCTCAGGTTTTTAGAGCTGCTGCTGACTCATGTTTATGTTTCAGTGCTAATCTAATCCACAAGGGGCTGGCTACCAGCTGCAAGTATTCACGCTGATTGCTGCTGCCATATCCATCCATCCATACCGGACGGATCCACGATTCTGCCTAACTGCTGCCACCTCCAGTGGCACTAGTGAAGACTCGGAGGCTGGTCCAATTCTCCCCTCCAGGCAAATGAATAGTATTTTGAGTCCAGTGGATCCACTATTACCGTGCTCGCCCCACACATATAACACTCAGTATAACACTTGTTGTTTTTTTTTAACCCTTAATAAGGTTAGGCTTACAAATTAATTTAGGGTTAGATTTAGGGTGAAAATTGGATTTAGATGTAGAATTAGACTAGGATTGGCTTTAGGGATAGGGCCTAGGTTAGTTTAATATCTATGTTTAGGATTAGCATTAGGTTCAGTGTTAACATTTGGGCTAAGCTAAGGGATAGGGCTACAGTAAAAAATCATTGCATAAAAAGGCAAAAAAAAATTGTTCTGGTTCTTTTCAGCAGAGCCAATGCTCTGTTTTGTATTGTGCTCCGGTGGACAGGTTGTTTCCTGCCCCCCTGGTTCTGCGCTGGTTCTGGGAGGGGCCTTATAACAGGCGCTTTGTTCCGGGTGATTGCTCTGCTTTTAGGGAGCAACCTCACCTGGAACGCCGCCAGTCGTAGTTCCTGTTCTGCAGTGAGTGCTCTGGCTCCTGTAAGTGCTTTGTTCTGATCTTGTCTTCCTACTCCAGACCTTTGTTACCCTTCTTTGCCCATGCCCCTGACTCTAACATTACCTCCCTGGCTCCTGACCTCCGGCTTGTACCCAGACCTCGGCTCCGCTTTTTCCCTATGTTCCATATGTGACCTCCTGGCACCTGACCTCTGGCTTGTACCCAGATCTCGACTCCACTTTTTCCCTGTGTTCCATATGTGACCTCCTGGCTCCTGACCTCTGGCTTGCACCCAGACCTCGAGTCCGCTTTTTCCCTGTGTTCCATATGTGATCTCCTGGTTCCTGACCTCCGGTTTATACCCAGACCTCGGCTCCGCTTTTTCCCTATGTTCCATATGTGACCTCCTGGCTCCTGACCTCTGGCTTGTACCCAGACCTCAGCTCCGCTTTTTCCCTGTGTTCCATATGTGACCTGGTTCCTGACCTCTGGCTTGTATCCAGACCTCGGCTCTACTTTTTCCCTGTGTTCCATATGTGACCTCCTGGCTCCTGACCTCTGGCTTGTATCCAGACCTTGGCTCCACTTTTTCCCTGTGTTCCATATGTGACCTCCTGGCTCCTGACCTCTGGCTTGTACCCGGACCTCGGCTCCACTTTTTCCCTGTGTTCCATATGTGACCTCCTGGCTCCTGACCTCTGGCTTGTACCCAGACCTCGGCCCCGCTTTTTCCCTGTGTTCCATATGTGACCTCCTGGCTCCTGACCTCTGGCTTGTACCCAGACCTCGGCTTCGCTTTTTCCCTGTGTTCCATATGTTACCTCCTGGCTTGTACCCAGACCTCGGCTTCGCTTTTTCCCTGTGTTCCATATGTTACCTCCTGGCTTGTACCCAGACCTCGGCTTCGCTTTTTCCCTGTGTTCCATATGTGACCTCCTGGCTCCTGACCTCTGGCTTGTTTAACTAGTGACATCTTGTGGTTGACCATCACAACAACATAAAACTTTTTAGTTTTAAAAATTTTGCAAAGAAAAATTGAACGTCAAAGTGCAAACTTTGACTACATTGGTATTCTTCTCAAATTACAAGGCTTATGGTTGGAGGACAATAGATTAAGTAAGGGAGTGATGGAGGAGTCTTCACAAGCGTTATTGATTCACAGGTTGGGGGGCACAAAATGTCGCCTTTTGCTTTCCGTAGTTCTCATTATCAAATGATTTTGGTGTTTCCTTTTTCTTCATCCGATGTAACTGGTTGCATTTCAGTTAATGAGTCTGCTATGCGCCCACGTCAGGCGAGCGCTCCTCAGCGCAGCCTCGCTCTTCCCTCATGCCTCGCACACAATCCATCTCCCCGGCACCCCGTCATTTATCTCCGGAGCAGGAATCACTGTCAGCGTTAGATTTATGGCGAGCACTGACTGCTATTAAACGCGGAAATTCACTTTATTTTATTGTTAATTGAGGAATTAATTGTATTAAGAGATTTTTGATGGGATTGGATGGCTTATTATATCCTCAGGGGTCCAGCCACAGATCTCAGCGTTGCAGGGATTGTCTGGAGAGTCGTAGCTCGGAGAGGGTAATATTTCCACACGATGTATGTGCGCGCGGCCTTGTCTTAAATTTGATAACTCACTTCTTTATCCACATTAACCCTTCAGCGGCGTCAATTTTATAAGTCATTTCTATCAGTTGCTTCTTAGTTATATTCCAGTTTGTAGAAATGGGTGAAAAACAAAATGGCCTTCCAAATGGATGGACACTCAATGTTACTAGACAAATCTATCAAGATGTCAATGTCACTTGTGTGTCACAGAAGATACAGTCACATGGTTTCTGGCCATAGAAGGTCATAACATTTGTCTGCGCAGAATACTCCCTGACTTTACATTGTTCCTGTTGTCAGTATTCATTGGTATAGGTAGCTTTCCTGTTGGATTCATCTCTCCCCCTTTTGGATCCAGCAGGAGCTCACCTTCTACCCAGCTGCTGATCATCAGTATTCTCTTTGTGCTTAAATACCCCATCTTCCCTAGACTGGTGCTGGTGATATTTTCAGTTCTTTCAAACCTTGGTTGCAATCAGGTGGCTTGTACTCCTCTGTGGTATTATTGCTGAAATGTTGCTGATCTTCTACCTGAGTCATCTGTACATAAGTAGTTCATGCATTTTACTTCTGTGTGTCCTCCTTGTGTCCTCAACAGTATTTGTGGAGTTGACGAAAACCTCATCTCATCCATTCCCTATTTAAAGTCCAGCACTAGGGATAGCTAGGGTCAGGTATCCAGCTCAGCGTATAGGTGCAGAACCTATCTAGGGTGGTGAGGGACCACAGGGACCAGCAGTAGGGATATCTAGGGTCAGGTATCCAGCTCAGCGTATAGGTGCGGAACCTATCTAGGGTGGTGAGGGACCCCAGGGACCAGCACTAGGAATAGCTAGGGTCAGGTATCCAGCTCAGCGTATAGGTGCGGAACCTATCTAGGGTGGTGAGGGACCACAGGGACCAACAGTAGGGATATCTAGGGTCAGGTATTCAGCTCAGCGTATAGGTGCGGAACCTATCTAGGGTGGTGAGGGACCACAGGGACCAGCAGTAGGGATACCTAGGGTCAGGTATCCAGCTCGGCGCATAGGTGCGGAAGCTATCTAGGGTGGTGAGGGACCACAGGGACCAGCAGTAGGTTTGGTCAGGGGTCACCATCTTCGCCTAACCTACGGTAGACACAAGGTTTCTCTTCCCTTCCCTTTCGCCATTCACGTCGCACTTTATAGCACTAGGGATACCTAGGATCAGGTATCCGGCTCAGCTCAGAAGTGCAGAATTTATCTAGAGTGGTGAGGAACCACACTAGCCAGTGATAGACTTGGTCGGAGGTCACCATCTTCCCCTTCCCTAGACACAGAGTTTCCCTTCCCTTTTGCCATTTGCTTGGTACTTTCCTGTACCTAGCACAATAGTTAATGGAAAAGGTCAAATGGAAATTGGTTTCAAGGGCTTAAGACCTAAAGCAATGGTGTCCTAGGTCCTAGGCAAAATCTGTAATTTGGTCCACCAAATATTATGCACCATTCATAACATTGCTTTCAGGGATGGATTAGGCTCTAGGGGTATGGATTTTTGGCAAAGTCCATCAAAACGGTCTTGGCCAGCCAAGAACTATCCAAAGTCTATCACCAACTTACTTAACCTTAACTTAGCTAGCTGATTGACTGCTGAAAATGTATCTGGACCACATTAAACCTTTTACAAAATATCTAGTACATATTTCTCAACTCAAAATAGCTACCAAGGTCTTGGAACGAAATATGGAGCTAAGCTTGTCCCAAGTGCACACTCAAATTCAACAGTCTTTAATTTCTGGGCCTGCTTGGCTGGATCCATGAAGTAGCTGCTGAAAGGTAGAACAAGTTGAGGGAAGAGATATTCATCAACCGGTCTGCTTGGTTGGAGCCATGAAGTATCTGCTGAAAGGTAGAACAAGTTGAGGGAAGAGATGTTCATCAACCGGTCTGCTTGGTTGGAGCCATGAAGTATCTGCTGAAAGGTAGAACAAGTTGAGGGAAGAGATGTTCATCAACCGGTCTGCTTGGTTGGATCCATGAAGTAGCTGCTGGAAGCTAGAACATGGTGAGGGAAGAGATGTTCATCAATCGGTCTGCTTGGTTGGAGCAATGAAGTAGCTGCTGGAAAGTAGAACAAGTTGAGGGTAGAGTTGTTCATCAACCGGTCTGCTTGGTTGGATCCATAAAGTAGCTGCTGGAAGCTAGAACATGTTGAGGGAAGAGATGTTCATCAACCGGTCTGCTTGGTTGGAGCCATGAAATAGCTACTCGTAGGTTGAACAAGTTAAGGGAATAGATGTTCATCAAACGGTCTGCTTGTTTGGAGCCATGAAGTAGCTACTGGAAGGTAGAACAAGTTGAGAGAATAGTTGTTCATCAACTCGTCTGCTTCGCTAGATCCACAAAGTAGCTGCTGGTAGGTTGAACAAGTTGAGGGAATAGATGTTCATCAACAGGTCTGCTTGGTTAGATCCATGATGTAGCTGCTGGTAGGTTGAACAAGTTGAGGGAAGAGATGTTCATCAACCAGGTAAGAACCAAAGAGTTGGAGAAAAAGACAAAATTGGTCTCCAAAAAGGAGCTAAGGGTATAGCTAGGGTCAAGTCCAAAAGGTCAGATTGAGATGGTAGGTTAGGTAATGGGACATCCAAAGGTTAAACAATAGGGTCATGAAAAAATAATAGGGTCAATATGGCTGAAATTAAGGTGATAATTGGCAAGTGATAGTAGAATTACATGTGGCACTATAATTTTTCATTGGTTGATGAACGTTCTGTGCCGTAAGTCTATTGACCAATTCAGTAGAGCAGCAGTCCATTGAAGTTAAGATCCGACTGTACCAATCAGCACGAAAATACACAAAATCCACAAAAAAAAGTTTCTCTACAACACCAACATCACAATCTATGGTCCCCTCCACCTCGATCCAAAGCGACCACGTACCGAGAGACATAATATGAGCAGTCTATCGGCTCTCTCCGGAGACTCGCAACATTATCTCAATTGAATTTACTGCATGCGTTTCAGCGTACTAAATACTCAAGGGCGTTGCAGGGTGGCTCCTCCGCCGTCCAAGGTCAAAGGCAGCTGACACCACAGATTAGTCAGGGTTTTAGTGCATTACAAAATCATTTGTTCTCTAACATAAACTTCGCCCTCGGTGATTGCTTATCTTATTAGTGCACGGTACTGCGCCATCAATGTTCCTGGATAAATCACGTACGTCTAGATAAAAGGATGCTCTGCAGTAGTTGTGAGTGTTATAATAAAGTCCATGTATAATGCATCTCTGGGTGTCACCACGTTTTCCAATCAATTAACTCTCCAACCAAGAAGCTTGCTATCATCTCTTTCAGAAAACCCTTACAAGATATACCACCATTTATATCCATCCGGTACTGAAGGGGTTAAGATCATTTCTATCCTGCAGTGACCTGTCAGGTAGTTGCAACCTCAGCTGCAGCCTCTGCCTTATGCTAAAAATATCTGTTCTTTTCTCCTCCCTATGCTGGCTATAGCTCATACCTATGTTGTCCACTTTGAAGGAGCCTGTCTCTGGAGAAGCTGAGGTGTCACTTCTGTTGCAGCTGAGAAGTTCCTGCAGGAGAAACTGTGGAGTGCTATTTGTTGTATATTTCCTCTCATGTTTGTCTTACCTTCCTCATTTTGTCTTATTGCAGTTTTAAAACTAGAGTTTTGCTGGAGTTAACTGGTTCAGGACCAACAAGGGCCTAGGCATGTGATGATGCACTGTGGAAGGACCCTTCTAAGGACCTAAGGGAGTGCAGGGATCAGCCTCAGGTGATGGTTATGAGATGACTCCGCTCCCCTCTCGCTTGCGTCAGGGCCTTCCATTGTATTGCTACCCTGGAGTTCATTCTGGGTTTCGCCGCTTGTCAGGAGTCCTCTCGTACCTGATGTGACACCTGCAGTCACATCGTGACAAATCCACCATTCTCATGCTTTGGCAGGTGAGAATCCCATATCCAGTGTTTGAATATAAGACTTATCCACAAATAGGCAAGTCCAGTGTAGGGATGAGTCCAAGAAATTGGGCAAATACAACAAACAGAGAGAGTAGTCAGGGAGTACAATTCAAGAAGGCATCCGGAGGTTAACTAGGAGAATTTTCAGGAACATAGATAAGAATCACATTATTCCAATCTAAACATAGGGCAGTAAAGTGGTATAGAAATACAATTTTTCAGATGTTTGAAATTTTTTACAGATTGTGAGATGAAAAATTGATAAAAAAATTATGATTTTTATTATTTAAAACGGTAGTCCAACACTTTTATATTGATGGTCTACCTTTAGGTTAGGTGATCAGTATCTGATCATGGGGGTGAGACTACCACGAGGTATGTAATGACAGGACAGGGGTCTCTAGGCTGGTCCTCAGACTCGAGACCCTGTGCTGTCCCTTATCTCAGAGGTAGGCTTGATGGTAGCAAGGTCCGAGCCCCCAACGTGACCCTAACTCTTGTCTGAGCCCTTTTCTTACTCCTTCTCTCCCCCACCTTCGGGGCGGGCAGGAAATCACAATAACTAAATCCCACAAAACAACATGATAGGAAAACTCATACACACAGCACTGAAAACACACAGAAGAGACAATATTTGTACAGGTGAGCAACGAAAAAGGGAATGAAGTAATGCACAACATGTGAATGCTCTCACCACTCAGAAGCACAACAGAGATTACCATAAACAGGTTCACCAACAAGACCGGAATCGCTGGAGCTATGCTGAAGCTATCATCGGCACTGAGTAGTGAGAACCAGGATCTTATATAGGAAGTAAATGACTTGGCAATTCGCAACCTGATCTCCCAGCCGAGTTCCCCAGGTCAGCAAGAATTAACTCCTGCAGAACTAAAGAACAGAGTACATAAAACAGCCGATGCCCAGCTCTGGCTAAACAACTAGAACAGTGTGAACAGAGCCTGATGCTGCCGTGACACCTAATGAGTCTGGATCTGAAAACTGCATGACAGAGAAACCCGGCACCTTTGCCAATCAGCTGATTGGCGGCTGGATGTGCTCATTTGTTCCACCAAAAGAATAGTGGCCAGGTTCTGCACATCTGCTCCCTATTCAAATCAATGCAGTTAACGAAGCTATTTAACCACCGCCGTCTGTTGCCGGTATTAGGAACCATTGATCAGCGAAGGCGCCAGGTATCACACTGCCACCAATCAGATATGGATGACCTATAGGATAGACTATAAATATAATCCAGTTCAAATCCCATCAAGGTTGACATCAGTAAGAAGAATGCATACTCTTCCTGTGTTTATGTTGGTTTTATGTCTTTTTCCTATGCTCCAAAGGCATTCTGATAGGGATCATAGATAAGGACATATATACCAGGAAGGGGACCAGGATGAGGGACACATATACCAGGGTGGGGTCCATATATACAAGGATGAGGATATGTTTCCAGGAAGGGGATGAGGATGAGGTACATATTTACCAGGATGGGGGATATATACTAGGAAGGGGTCCAGGATGGGGCGATATATACCAGGATGGGAGACATATGTACAAGGAAGGGGCCCAGGGTGAGGGAAATATATACAAGAATGGAAGACCAATATACCAGGAAGGGGTCCAGGATAGGGACATATATACCAAGGTGGGCCCAGATGGGAGATATATGTACCAGGAAGGGGACCAGTGTGAGGGACATACATACGAGGATAGAGGACCTATACACCAGGAAGAGGTCCAGGATGGGGGCACATATACACCAGGAAAGAGTCCAGGATGGGGGGACATATACACCAGGAAAGGGTCCAGAATGGGGGACATATATACCAGGATGGGAAACATATGGTCCAGGATGGGGAGACATATATACTAGGAAGGGGTCCAGGATTGGGGACATATATACCAGGATGGGAGATATATACAAGGAGGGGGGCCAGGGTGAGGGATATACATACCAGAACAGAGGACCTATATACAAGGGAGGGGTCCATGATGGAAGGACATATATACCAGGAAGGGGTATAAGATGGGGGGAATATACCAGGAAAGGGTCCAGGGTGGGGGACATATATACCTGGAAGGGGTCTAGGAATAGGGACCAATATACCAGGAAGAGGTCCAGGATTGGGGACATATATACCAGGATGGGAGATATATGTACCAGGAAGGGGACCAGGGTGAGGGACATGCATACCAGAACAGAGGACCTATATACAAGGAAGGGCTCCAGGATGGGGGGACATATATACCAGGAAAGGGTCCAGGATGGGGGGACATATATACCAGGAAAGGGTCCAGGATGCGGGACATATATGCCAGGATGGGGTCTAGGATAGGGGACCAATATACCAGGAAGGGGTCCAGGATGGAGGACCAATATACCAGGAAGGGGTCTTGGGAGGGGGACATATATACCAGGATGGGAGACATTTGTACCAGGAAGGGGACCAGGTCGAGGGACATTGATGCATTAAAAAACAGGGTGGTTTGTAAGAATGAGTAAAATTACATGAAGGGGGGATGTCAGATGTCAGCAATACTGAAATTTTGGTAAAATTCCTTCAAGAAAACAGGAGAAGAAATAATCTAATGAACGATCTTATTGGGCCGGGTCCAGTATTTCTCAGTAAGTGGCTTCTATGAAGATTTGTAGAATTAGTAATAAAAGTAACATGAATTATGTGGAGTGTTCGGTAATCAGGGGGACGACTTCTTCCAAGGACATTAGTGGGCAATCTCTGGAGCAATGAGGTGATGGAAGAAAACTGATATGGACCATTAGGCTGCGGCGATGTGATGGCCATACCAAGGAGGAAGGCTTCCCTTATATGGTGCAGCCGTGTTTTGATACATTCCATAATATTTGATACATTGTATATTGTTTGTTTGTGTTGTGGTTTCCTTCCTCGACAGATGAGCAGCTGGGACTGAGGTCAGCATTATATTCTCCATATGCTCGGTTTTTACGCGGGGAGGGGATGGATCGTGGGTTTAGCCTTTTTTTTTTTACTTTAAGCTCCTGTGTCTCGCAGATTTCACCTCCAGCTTTCTTCGCAGGAATTTCATTAATTCACGGCCTTTCCTGCTGGGAGATTATAATGTCAGATACACGTGGACGTCTCCACATCTGCATTTCCATCTTCTTCTCACGCTCCCTTCTTTTCATGTTGTGATCTCTTTTTTTATTTCTTCCCACCTCTTTTTTTCCTCCAGCTCATCCTCAATATCCATGTTGTGTATTATGGGTCATGTCGGCTTTAGACATTACACAGCTGGTAATCCCCCCCCAACTAATTCATTAATTTACCAGTTCGCTTGAGATTGATAATCAAGGAATCTTAATGAAGAAATAGAGATAAGTGGCCGCCCGGCAGTTTGTGCACCGCTTATCTCCGGTAAAGCAATGGACCGGACTTCTAAAAAGCCGAGGGTTCAGGAGGAGAATCGGATTATAGATACCAGATTGTTAATGGATCCTAAAGGCCCTCATACATTTTAGATAAAAGTAATAAAAAAACACTGATTACAACAAGATTGACCGATTATCTAATGTTTATGGGAGCCTCCCGACTGTGCCAGGACAAATGAGGTCAGGGGACATAAGGATCCGGTGGATGGAAGTCAATTGACCTATCATTTGTTTGGCTAGGAGATGATAGGAGACACCAAGAGGTGGCTCAGTGGTGGCATGGTGGCTCAGTGGTTAGTACTGTTGCTTTTAAGCACTGGGTTCAAATCCCATCAAGGACAACACCTGTAAGAAGATTGCATATTCTTCTTGATTTTGTGTGGGCTTTATCTGGTTTCCTCCCACACCATGCCACCACTGAGCCACCTCTTGGTGTCTCCTATTGTCTCCTAGCCAAACAAATGATAGGTCAATTGACTTCCATCCATATCTATACTGAGCATAGATGGGGACATATAAACCAGGATGGAGAACATACATACCAGGAAGGGGCCAAGAATGGGAAACATGCATACCAGGAAAGAACCCAGGATTGAGGACATACATACCAGAAAGCGGACCAGAATGGAATCATACATACTAGGACGGGGCCCAGGAAGGGGGGCATATATACCAGGATGAGGACATATATGCCAGGATGAGAACATATATAACTGGAGGCTGGAGGGACCCAGGATGGGGGGCATATGTACCAGGATAGGGACATATTTATCAGGATGGGGGACATATATACCAGGATGGGGACATATTTACCTGGAGGGGACCAGGATGGGGGACATATTTACCGGGATGGAGGACATATTTACCAGGATGGGGTACATATATACCAGGATGAGAACATATATACCAGGATGAGAACATATATAACTGGAGGCTGGAGGGACCCAGGATGGGGGGCATATGTACCAGGATAGGGACATATTTACCTGGAGGGGACCAGGATGGGGGACATATTTACCAGTATGGAGGACATATTTACCAGGATGGGGTACATATATACCAGGATGAGAACATATATACCTGGAGGCTGGAGGGACCCAGTATGGGGGGCATATATACCAGGATAGGGACATATTTATCAGGAAGGGGGAGATATATACCAAGATGGGGGACATATATACCAGGATGGTGACATATATAACAAGAAGGGGCCCAGGATGGTGGACATATATAACAGGATGGGGGGCATATATACTAGGATGGAGGACATTTATACCAGGATGCGAACATATTTAACAGGATGGAGGACATACTGTATATAGCAGGATGAGGGACATATATAACAGGAAGGGGCTTAGGATAGGGGACATATATACCAGGATGTAGGACATATATACCAGGATGGAGGAAATATATACAAGGAAGGGGACCAGGGTGAGTTTCATAAATATCAAGATGAAGGTCAGATACACACCAGGAAGGGGTTCAGGATAAGGACATATATATACCTTAGATTGTGAGCCCCAATGGGGACAGCACTGTATGTAAAGTGCTGTGAAATTAATAGCACTATATAAATGAATAAATTATTATTATTATATCATATATACCAAAATCGGTAACTTATATATCAAGCAGGGGCCCAGGATGGTGGACATAAATACTAGGAATCGGCCCAGGATGGGGGACACTACCAGGATGGGAGTACACATACCAGTTTTGAGGACATATGACATATATACCTGGAAAGGACAGAGGATGAGGGACGTAACTACATAATGAAGAGGGGGGGTGACAACACATGTCTTTATAGAATTTCGGGGGGGGGGGGGGGCGGTCCAAATTTTGCTCTGGGGACCATTTGCCTTTGTTACACCACTGCCCAGAGCTGAACTCCTCCATTTGCATGAACTTCATCACCTGACTATAGCATCCATGCAGAATTATGCCTTCAGAGCTGTATGCAGGATGTTATAATAGAGGCACACAAAGCACCGGCTGATCCATAGTAGCCATAAGAATGTTTAAAAAAAAATAGATTTCTGTTCTTTTGTGTATTGTTATACCGGATTTGTAGGCATTACATGTAAACGTGAGATTTTGGTTTTTAGTGCCTAAGGGGGTGCAAGCTGAACTATTGAACCGGCGCCCGTGAGCCTTTAGCTGTGCCTCTGGTGTAGGTTATTTGACCCAGTGGCTGGTGGAATGGAAGGCCCGGGCTAGGGGGATGCCGCAGATGACAGGCCGGCTGTCTGTGATTTGCCCCGGGGTACTCCAGGCAGCTCTCTCTTTTTTGTTAAATTGAGAATGTAGATTTGAAGGCACAGTTTAGCCGAGGCGATTTAATGTGCCAGGGGAAGAAGTGACAGCTCGAGCCAGTTCATGTTTTTTAATCTTCATTCCCAGCCTAATTTAAAATGCTGCAGCAGCTGCGCCCGCCTGGGTGATCTGAAGGCTGCATGTAAAGCACGGGAAGAAATGACTTATAGGAGAAAGATAATAGAGGTACAAGCATTAGGAAGAATTCTGATGCAAAGTTATCATCACTTTCCAGATCTCTGAACAAAGCCGTAGAGTTATTAACTCCAAGAGCCGAAAACAAACATTAAACCAGTACAGTAAGGGGTGGGGAGATCGGGGCCCCGATGAGAGCGGCGGCGCTTTCCAATCTACCTTCAAGTCTTGGGGGCTTTAAATTGCCAAATAAATAGAAGTTTATGTTTATTCGCAGACATGAAAGGGAATGGAGAATTGCTCGGAAGGTATTGAGCTTTATTGCATTTGATTTCTACATATAAGTGATATATATCGGAGCGGGGAAGGGAGCGCCGGCCAGATAAGGGAGCGGTAAAAGGACCCGGTGATACATCGGCTTTTGATGAATTCCTGCTCCGTCTTTGGCTGGGATTGGAGATTGTCCTCAAATCTGTATTAATCTTCGGGACGTAACGGCGTCCATTGACATCGAGATCAGGAATAATTTATGAGGAGTTACAGAAAAACTCTTAGAAATGATTCCTAAGATATATTATATTCCTTCTCGTCTACGGGTGCGTGAACGCCTTTTCTCTTTATGCATTATTGCTTTTTTACAGTATCATTCACAAAGGCTGGCGGCTGATGCTTCAAGTACATCATTTTGCCTGCAGAGTAAAGCAGATGCAGATAGTACTGCCTCCTGGTCTCTCTTGTTCCTAAGATTTATTATATTCCTTCTCTTCTACGGGTGCGTGAACGCCTTTTCTCTTTATGCATTATTGCTTTTTTATAGTATTATTCACAAAGGCTGGCAGCTGATGCTTCAAGTACATCATTTTGCCTGCAGAGTAAAGCAGATACAGATAGTACTGCCTCCTGGTCTCCCTTGTTCCTAAGATATATTATATTCCTTCTCTTTTACGGGTGCGTGAACGCCTTTTCTCTCTATGCATTATTGCTTTTTTATAATATTATTCACAAAGGCTGGCGGCTGATGCTTCAAGTACATCATTTTGCCTGCAGAGTAAAGTAGATACAGATAGTACTGCCTCCTGGTCTCTCTTGTTCCTAAGATATATTATATTCCTTCTCTTCTAAGGGTGCGTAAATGCCTTTTCTCTTTATGCATTATTGCTTTTTTATAGTATTATTCACAAAGGCTGGCAGCTGATGCTTCAAGTACATCATTTTGCCTGCAGAGTAAAGCAGATACAGATAGTACTGCCTCCTGGTCTCCCTTGTTCCTAAGATATATTATATTCCTTCTCTTCTACAGGTGCGTGAACGCCTTTTCTCTTTATGCATTATTGCTTTCTTATAGTATTATTCACAAAAGCTGGCAGCTGATGCTTCAAGTACATCATTTTGCCTGCACAGTAAAGCAGATACAGATAGTACTGCCTCCTGGTCTCTCTTGTTCCTAAGATATATTATATTCCTTCTCTTCTACGGGTGTGTGAAGGCCTTTTCTCTTTATGCATTATTGCTTTTTTATAGTATCATTCACAAAGGCTGGCAGCTGATGCTTCAAGTACATCATTTTGCTGACAGAGTAAAGTATATACAGATAGTACTGCCTCCTGGTCTCTCTACTAAATAAACATAAAGGTACTGAATACCTTTATTTAGCCAAAGCGACTACTGCGTCCTTGATTCATAAATACTACTGCATCAGTGTCTTTTCTTCTGAATAATACAGGTACAACGTACAGATAGTTCTGCCTCCTGGTCTCTCTTGTAGGAAAGGGTATCAATGATAAATAAACAAAAGTCACTAAATTCCTATAACTTTATATATCATTTAGACAAAGCTAGCACTGTGTCCTTGTTTCATAAATACTACTGTCTCAATGTGGTTTTCTCAGTATAATGTAGATACAGATAGTACTGCCTCCTGGTTTCTCTACTAAATAAACCTAAAGGTACTGAATTTCTGTAACTCTGTATATAATTTAGCCAAAGCAAGTACTGCATCCTTATTTCATAAATACTACTGTCTCAGTGTCTTTTATTCTGAATAAGGCAGGTAAAAGTAGTACTGCCTCCTGGTCTCTCTTGTTCCTAAGATATATTATATTCCTTCTCTTCTATGGGTGCGTGAACGCTTTTTCTCTTTATGCATTATTGCTTTCTTATAGTATTATTCACAAAGGCTGGCAGCTGATGCTTCAAGTACATCATTTTGCCTGCAGAGCAAAGTAGATACAGATAGTACTGCCTCCAGGTCTCTCTTGTTCCTAAGATATATTATATTCCTTCTCTTCTACGGGTGCGTAAACGCCTTTTCTCTTTATGCATTATTGCTTTTTTATAGTATCATTCACAAAGGCTGGCGGCTGATGCTTCAAGTACATCATTTTGCCTGCAGAGTAAAGTAGATACAGATAGTACTGCCTCCTGGTCTCTCTTGTTCCTAAGATATATTATATTCCTTCTCTTCTACGGGTGCGTGAACACCTTTTCTCTTTATGCATTATTGCTTTCTTATAGTATTATTCACAAAGGCTGGCAGCTGATGCTTCAAGTACATCATTTTGCCTGCAGAGTAAAGCAGATACAGATAGGAACAAGAGAGACCAGGAGGCAGTACTAAGATATATTATATTCCTTCTCTTCTACGGGTGTGTGAACGCCTTTTCTCTTTATGCATTATTGCTTTTTTATAGTATCATTCACAAAGTCTGGCAGCTGATGCTTCAAGTACATCATTTTGCCTACAGAGTAAAGTATATACAGATATTACTGCCTCCTGGTCTCTCTACTAAATAAACATAAAGGTACTGAATACCTTTATTTAGCCAAAGTGACTACTGCGTCCTTGATTCATAAATACTACTGCATCAGTGTCTTTTCTTCTGAATAATACAGGTACAACGTACAGATAGTTCTGCCTCCTGGTCTCTCTTGTAGGAAAGGGTATCAATGATAAATAAACAAAAGGCACTAAATTCCTATAACTTTATATATCATTTAGACAAAGCTAGCACTGTGTCCTTGTTTCATAAATACTACTGTCTCAATGTGGTTTTCTCAGTATAATATAGATACAGATAGTACTGCCTCCTGGTCTCTCTACTAAATAAACCTAAAGGTACTGAATTTCTGTAACTCTGTATATAATTTAGCCAAAGCAAGTACTGCATCCTTATTTCATAAATACTACTGTCTCAGTGTCTTTTATTCTGAATAAGGCAGGTAAAAGTAGTACTGCCTCCTGTTCTCTCTTGTTCCTAAGAAATATTATATTCCTTCTCTTCTACATGTGCGTGAACGCCTTTTCTCTTTATGCATTATTGCTTTTCTATAGTATTATTCACAAAGGCTGGTGGCTGATGCTTCAAGTACATAATTTTGCCTGCAGAGTAAAGTAGATACAGATAGTACTGCCTCCTGGTCTCTCTTGTTCCTAAGATATATTACAGTATATTCCTTCTCTTCTGCGTGTGCGTAAACGCCTTTTCTCTTTATGCATTATTGCTATTTTATAGTAGTATTCACAAATGCTGGTGGCTGATGCTTAAAGTACATAATTTTGCCTGCAGAGTAAAGTAGATACAGATAGTACTGCCTCCTGGTCTCTCTTGTTCCTAAGATATATTACAGTATATTCCTTCTCTTCTGCGTGTGCGTGAACACCTTTTCTCTTTATGCATTATTGCTTTTTTATAATATTATTCACAAAGGCTGGCAGCTGATGATTCAAGTACATCATTTTGCCTGCAGAGTAAAGTAGATACAGATAGTACTGCCTCCTGGTCTCTCTTGTTCCTAAGATATATTATATTCCTTCTCTTCTACGGGTGCGTAAACGCCTTTTCTCTTTATGCATTATTTCTTTTTTATAGTATCATTCACAAAGGCTGGCAGCTGATGCTTCAAGTACATAATTTTGCCTACAGCGTAGATAGTACTGCCTCCTGGTCTCTCTTGCAGGAAAGGGCATCATTGATAAATAAACAAAAGGCACTAAATTCCTGTAACTTTATATATCATTTAGACAAAGCTAGCACTGTGTCCTTGTCTCATAAATACTACTGCCGCAATGTCTTTTTTTTAGTATAATGTAGATACAGATAGTTCTGCCTCCTGGTCTCTCTTGTAGGAAAAGGTATCAATGATAAATAAACAAAAGGTACTTGTACCCTCCCCCGTTCATCTGCTCGTCCTGTTCTCTGACTACCCGTGCCTGTCTGCTGTTTTTCCCTGTTCTAACCTGTTTGTCCTCCTCCCTTATCTGTATTGGGACTTCCAGGCTGCTGACCTGTATCCTCGCTCCTGACTACGTCATTCGTCTCTCCCTTTTGATTTGTACGCTTCTCTTCGGCTCTTGACTCTTTGCTAGCTTCTGACCATGATTTGTCTCTTCCCGAGCTTCTGTCTTAGAACTCTTGCTGCTGACTCGGACTACTGACTACTCTGCTGACATCTAGTGGTTGCTTGCTAAACTGCACTCTGGAGCTACATTACCTATGGCTTCAGTAACTTCAATAGTGCAGCCTGATAACTACTACCTCAGTGTCTTTTCATCTGAATAATGCAGATACAGATAGTACTGCCTCCTGTTCTCTCTTTTAGGAAAGGGTATCAATGATAAATAAAAGTTACAGAATGCCTGTAACTCTGTATATAATTTAGCCAAAGATAGTAGTTCATCCTTGTCTCATAAATACTACTGCCTCAATGTCTTTTCTTCTGAATAATGCAGGTACAGATTGTACTGTCTCCTGCTCTCTTTTATAGGAAAGGGTATCATTGATAAATAAACAAAAAGGTATTGAATTCCTGTAACTCTATATAGCATTTCGCCAAAGCTAGTACTGCAGGAAAGGGTATCAATGATAAATAAACAAAAGGCACTGATTTATCCAGAGATAGTACTGCCTCCTGGTATCTCTTGTAGGAAATAGTATCAATGATAAACAAACAAAAGGTACTGAATTTCTGTATCTCTGTGGATTTATTTAGAGATAGTAGTACCTCCTAGTCTCTCTTGTAGGAAAGGGTATCAATGATAAATAAACAAAAGTTACTGAGTTCTGAGATCTCTGTGGATTTATTCAGAGATATTACTGCCTCCTGGTCTCTCTTGTAGGAATGGGTATCAATGATAAATAAACCAAAGGCACTGAATTCCTGTAACTTTATATATCATTTAGCCAAAGCTAGTACTGTGTCCTTTCATAAATACTATTACCTCAGTGTCTTTTCTTCTGAATAATGCAGGTACAGATGGTACTGCCTCCTGGTCTCTCTTATAGGAAAGGGTATCAATGATAAATAAACAAAAGGTACTGAATTACTGTATCTCTATGGATTTATCCAGAGATAGTACTGCCTCCTGGTCTCTGTGTAGGAAAGGATATCAATGATAAATAAACAAAAGGTACTGAATCCCTGTAACTGTATATAATTTAGCCAAAGATAGTACTGTGTCCTTGTCTCATAAATACTACTACCTCAGTGTATTTTCAATAGAACAAATATCCAAAACACCATTTTTAGAAATATTGGCAAAGAGTACCAAACCAAGGTCCCTTAAAAGCCAGCACAAACTCTATATTGAACATTCAAAGAACAGGAGGAGAAGGGAATTTTTGGATGCATCCAAAAACTCCCTTCTCCTCCTGTTCTTTGAATTATCAGTGTATTTTCTTCAGAATAATGCAGGTACAGATAGTACTGCCTCCTCGTCTCTCTTGTAGGAAAGGGTATCAATGATAAATAAACAAAAGGTACTAAAATACAGTATCTCCTGGTCTCTCTGCAGGAAAGGATATCAATGATAAATAAACAAAAGGTACTGAATCCCTGTAACCGTATATCATTTAGCCAAAGATAGTACTGTGTCCATGTCTCATAAATACTACTACCTCAGTGTCTTTTCTTCTGAATAATGCAGGTACAGATACTACTGCCTCCTGCTCTCTCTTGTAGAAAAGGGTATCAATGATACATAAGCAAAAAGTTCTGAATTCCTGTAATTCTGTATATAATTTAGCAAAAGATAGTACTGTGTTCTTGACTCCTAAATACTATTGCCTCAGTGTCTTTTCTTCTGAATAATTCAGGTACAGATAGTACTGCCTTCAGCTCTCTCTTGTAGGAAAGGGTATCAATGATAAATAAACAAAAGGTACTGAATCCCTGTAACTATGTATATAATTTAGCCAAAGCGAGTACTGCGTCCATGTCTCATAAATACTACTCTTTCAGTGAATAATGCAGGTACAGATACTACTGCCTTCTGGTCTGTCTGCAGGAAAGGGTATCAATGATAAATAAACCAAAGGCACTGAATTCCAGTAACTCTATATATCATTTTGCTAAAGCTAGTACTGTGTCCTTGTTTCATAAATAATACTACCTCAGTGTCTTTTCTTCTGAATAATGCAGGTACGGATAGTATTGCCTCTTGGTCTCTCTGCAGGAAAGGGTATCAATGATAAATGAACAAAAGTTTCTGAATTTCTGTATCTCTGTGGATTTATCCAGAGATAGTACTGCCTCCTAGTCTCTCTGCAGGAAAGGGTATAAACAATAAATAAACAAAAGGCACTTAATTCCTGTAACTTTATATATCATTTAGACAAAGCTAGCACTGTGTCCTTGTCTCATAAATACAATTGCCTCAATGTCTTTTTTCAGTATAATGTAGATACAGATAGTTCTGCCTCCTGGTCTCTCTTGTAGGAAAGGGTATCGATGATAAATAAACAAAAAGCACTGAATGCCTGTAACATCATTATTTAGCCAACGCTAGTACTGCATCCTTGTCTCATTGTAAATAATATACATACAAATACTACTGCCTCAGTGCCTATTTTTCTGAATAATGCAGGTACAAATAGTACTGCCTCCTAGTCTCTCTGTAGGAAAGGGTATCCATGGCACAAAAGGTCCTGAATTCCTGTATCTCTATTTATAATTTATCCAACGCTAGTACTGTCTCTTAGTCTCTCTTGTAGGAAAGGGTATCAATGATAAATAAAAGGTACTGAATTCCTGTAACTCTATATATAATTAAGTCAAGGATAGTACTGTGTCCTTGTCTCACTGTAAATAATATACATACAAATACTACTACCTCAGTGTCTCTTCTTCTGATTTATGCAAGTACAAATAGTACTGCCTCCTAGTTTCTCTGTAAAAGGGTATCAATGATGCATGAACGAAAAAGCGCAGAATTTCTATAAATATATATATAATTTAGCCAACGCTAGTGCTGTGTTCTTGTCTCCTTATAAATAATATACATACAAATACTACTGCTTTAGTGTCTCTTCGTCTGAATAATATAATGTAATTTATATTTGAATTTTGCATGTAAACCCCTTTTCACATGAACAGCACCATTGAATTAACAATGCTCTAAAAATAAATGATAAAATGATAATATGTAGAAAATAGTACTGCTTCCAACTTTCCCTGTGGAAAAATTCAGCCAATGGTGCAACCATGAATGTTGCTGAGAAATATGCAGACACAGATATTATATTACGGTTTCTCCCTGTAAATGATATCGGTACAGATAGTAATGTTTCAATGTGTTTTCCTATACATAATGTATGGACAGTTAGTACTGCCTGCCTGTCTCTGATTGCAAAATATGTGGGTAAAAATAAGATTGCCTTTCTTTCGCTCTTTATAAATGATCTTGGTACAGATAGTACTGTCTCCTTGCATCTCCTGGCATTTTGTAGCGGCTGACAGTAATAGCTCCCTGGCTCTTCCTGTAAATTGTCTAGGTACTGATAGTACTACCTCCCAATCTCTTAGAGTAAAATATTTAAGTACAGATAGCATTACCTTCCTGGATCTTCCTGTATATTATGTAGGTCCTAATAGTACTATCTCTCAGTTCCTGTAAATTATGTATGGGCTGATAGTACTAGCTCCCTGTCTCTTCCTGTAAATTATGTACGGGCTGATAGTACTAGCTCCCTGTCTCTTCCTGTAAATTATGTACGGGCTGATAGTACTAGCTCCCTGTCTCTTCCTGTAAATTATGTAAGAATTATTAGAACTACCTCACAATCTCTTAAGAGTATTTAATTACAGATAGTATTCTCTGCTACTTTCTGAATGTTATGTAAGCACTGATAGTATTATCTCCCTGTCTCTTCCAGTATATTATATAGGTACTGATATTAATAGCTCACTGTCTCTTCCTGTATATTATACAGGCACTCAAAGTACTAGCTCCCTGCCTCTTCCAGTTTAATATATAGGCTCTGATAGTACTATGTCTCTGTCTCTTCCTGTATATTATACAGGCTCTGATAATACTATTTCCCTGTTTCTTCCTGTATATTATATAACTACTGAAGGTATTATCGCCCTGTCTCTTCCTGTATATTATACAGGCACTCATAGTACTATGTACCTGTCTCTTCCTGTATATTATATAGGTAGTAATAGTACTAGCTCCCTTTCTCTTCCTGTATATTACACAGGCACTCAAAAGTACTAGCTCTCTGCCTCTTCCTGTATATTATGTAGGCTTTGAAAGTACTATGTCCCTGTCTTTTCATGTATATTATATAGGCTCTGATAGTACTATCTCCCTGTCTCTTCTTGTATATTATACAGGCACTCAAAGTACTAACTCCCTGCCTCTTCCTGCATATTATATAGGCTCTGATAGTATTATGTCCCTGTCTCTTCATGTATATCATACAGGCACTCAAAGAACTAGCTCCCTGCCTGCTCCTGTATATTATATAGGCCCTGATAATACTATTTCCTTGTCTCTTCCTGTATATTATATAGGTACTGATATTATTACCTCCCTGTCACTTCCTGTATGTTATACAGGCTCTCATAGTACTATATCCCTGTCTCTTCCTGTATATTATATAGGTAGTAATAGTACTATCTCCATGCCTCTTCCTATATACTATACAGGCACTCAAAGTACTAGCTCCCTGCCTCTTCATGTATATTATATAGGCTTTAGTAGTACTATCTACCTGTCTTTTCCTGTATATGATATAGGTACTGATAGTATTATCTCCCTGTCTCTTCCTGTATATGATATAGGTACTAATAGTACTATATCCCTGTCTCTTCTTTTAAATTACGTAGGACTTTGAAAAGATGGCTTGAAGTTTGCTCGATAGTTGACCAACTTTTCCAAATACAGGAGAGACTGAGAAAAGAGGATTCAAGAACGTAATTGCACTGTTGTCCTCTGCTATGCACAGATTATTCCATGATGTAAACCTATGTAGGGTGTAAGAAGTGTGAGATCTACTCCTGTGACTGCGTGATATTCTAACACTGCCCCTGGTCCGTGACATTAGAATTTGCTTGTACGTCAAAGATTAGCTTTCTTGTTAATTATCCCTTCCTATACCAGAGAGTTCAAACAGTGTTAATTAACTTCTGCTGGAAAAGTGCTCACATGGTATACGTGTCAATTATAGATAAATGTAGCACTAATGCCCGCGATGCAATCAGCACATTGCACAAGCAAAATGAATGCAGCCCTTCGTTGCGTACCTGCCGACATGGCTGCTTCCCGCTGCTCTGTTTTCCATTTCTACAGTCATTTTCCATTTGCAATAACCGTAGATATATTTGATAACAGATGTTAAATTGAGATCATTAGCGTTTCCCCGGCAGCTGGAACACAAAAGGGGAGCGTTAGCCTGCGGCGAAACGTCAACTGATTCCAACGGGACCGTAGATGCAATGATCACCGTTAACAATCTGACCGTCGATAATCGCCACGTCTGTGCCACGGGAAATATTCTCTACAGCCGCTGATTTCTCACTATTCAGCCGTGCTTGTAGTTGCTATTGGTGGGGGATATCTTACCAGCTATAGGACCAGTGGAAAGACGACAAAAAGTAACCCCTCATATCTCAGCCCCTCGGACTCACATTCGTGTGACACAAGGGAACCAAGGGTTTGAGATCTACTGCAGTCATACAGTACATTTCAATGATAGGAACTTTTAGGAACTTCGGAGATGCAACGTGGGAGAGGATTTGGGACTACTTGCAATGTCACGAATGGAAAGGTACATGAGATTCACTTGGGCAAATTATGTTCTTCTTCAGGATGTGCTTTGTCTTGCTTTCAGAGAGGGTCATCGTAGAGAAAACCATGCATCGTGAATATTTCAGAATTTGGTGAAAACACTGGTGGATGTCATGATGACTTTGGGATAGCTCCTAAGCTGTCCGTCAAGCTAAAAGACCCTATGCTATTCCTAATCTCAGGGATACTCCTGATGGTGGAGAGGCCTGGGTCTCCTTCCTGGTCCTCCACCTGACCAGCCCTGATCTGATAGCCCTTCCCCCAGGGATGGACAGGACAGGATTGTGTAGAAACTCACAGATAAAGACATACAAGGGAAAACCAAAACTTTGTCAGATGGCATGCACACACAAAGGAAAAGAAAATAAGAGATTCAGGAGGAAAATCAAGAGCAGGAAGGAAGCTACAAAACAACAGGGGTAAACTCTACAACCGCACCAAGCAATGAGCACAACTTTCACCAGAGAGTTTGTGACACCACACCTCACAAGCCAACATAAAATAAGCTATAGATAGCATGAGTAGAAGAATTCCACCAGCATAAATAGGAGGAGAACAGATGTGATAGGCCTCCCTACAACATATGATTAAAGAAGCAAGTAGATAAGCAGAGATTAACTCTTGCTAGCCTGCCTATGAATCAGCACACAGCAGGTTGTCACTCGAGTCTGGCTGTGTTGATCTCAGACACCAGAGAAACCATTGGGCATTGTGTCAGAATCTGCAATCTGAACAGAGTCCAATGTCGCCATGACAGTCGGCAAAGTTTGAGCAGAGCTACGTGTGACAGCATGATTCCAGAGCACAGAATCACATCACTACACTGTCTTGGAGTTCCAGATGCTTTCACTCCTTAACATCAATAAGGAAAAGGAGTTTTGGAAATCACAGGATTGATTGTCACTTTAGTATACAGACATAGTCAATGTCAGGAATGATTAATACATTCAGATGGAGAGTTGGCATAGATGTGTTCTTTATTTTGTGCGTACCAGGTGATACGGATGCTAATAAGGAAATTGTGACTTATGTGTGGATGTACTAGTCCCTGAAAAAGCCAATCTCGGCGAAACTTGATTCAAACATCATGTCATACATATGCCTGTACAATGTTGTTTTTATTAGATCTGTAATGCGTATGATACATATCTAGCATGGAATAACTTAATTATATAGTATTTCTTGATTGTGAGTCACAAATTGTGTTCCTTTGTCTTTACAGGATGAAGAGAAGAGATAACAAATACAGTCTCATCTTTAGTCTCCTAACAGAGAAAATTGCTTTGTTTAGGATTTATATGGAACATCATTAATTGTATTTGTCTTCCAAGAGTTTGGAAAAGTTTAATGTCACATCACATAGTTGTTGCCATCTACTTGTCATACGTGCCACTCTTTACCAATTGCAGCTAATGCTCTCCTTGGCTCACCTTCATTGTTCCCGCTGTCCCTGCTCATCCTTGCAGCCCTGGGGGCTCTCTTGCCCTGCCGGCAACCTGGCTCTCTGAATGTCAGGAGCGCCGCCATGTCCTAGCCTGCTTTTTCCACCAGCTCCCGAGGCCCGCGCATGCACAGTAGGGCTCTAGGGAGCGCACTTAGGGCGCGGCCGAGCTGTTCTCCCTTTTCTTTAAGTGCTAATGCAGCCTTACCCGGAAGTGGTTCCCTGTCCCCTCCATTAGGTCCAATATATATAAGGCATCCTCCCCCATTGGGGGGTGCCTGTTCAACGTATCCCAGTAGCTTAGTCTGTCCGTACTAGTTGTCAGTTCCCCTTGCTACTCCGCACTCCATCTTGGCATCTTACCCTGTCTCTGTTCTTGTCCAGTAGTGCACATGTTCCTGTCCTGTCCATCTGGTTACCTCCAGTCCCTGCAAGTACCCTTGTCTGCCTGTTACCACCAGTACCAGCCAGTTTCAGACCACTTTAACATCTGTCCCTGCTCCCAGTCTACGTCCTGTGGCATTAGCTTCTGAGGTATCGGGATCCCCTGGGGCTGCCTCCGGGCAGGAACTTACCAGCATGAGTACCTGCTACCACCTGGTAGTAGTAAAGACTCAGTGGTTGCTCGAGTCCACTCCTCCGGGTCAGTGAACGGTACCATGATCCATTGGAACCACTTTAACCTCGCCAGGCAACCCAGGTGTGACACTGGATACAGTTCAAACATGGAATCCCAAATTGTTGGCTTATTCTCATCTTGCTTGGGATAACTGATAAATAATCTGGTTCCTTGAAGGTTTTCACCCCATTTTTATGACTCATAAAAGAAAAAAATGAGCAGCCATACTTCTTAAGAGTCAACAAATGTTGAATATCAACCCATGGAATGGTGGATTTGGTCTTAATGGAGATGACCCAGTTTCACCATCTTTCTCTACGTGGCTGATGACCAATTTGGATGTAGTTCTGAATCTCAAGGGGCTAGAAATGTTGAGTATCAACCCAAGGAATGGAGGATCTGGTCTAAATTCTGATGACCTGGTTTCACCAACTTTCTCTACGTGGCTGTAAACGAATTTGGATGTAGTTCAGATTTTCAATTGCCTAGAAATGTTGAGTATCAACCCAAGGAATGGAGGGTCTGATCCTAATGGAGATAACCTGGTTTCACCATCTTTCTCTACTTGACTGTAGACCAATTTGGATGTAGTTCTGAATCTCATGAGGTTAGAAATGTTGAGTATCAACGCACGCAATGGAGCACGTGGTCCTAAAGGAGATGGCGTGATTTCACCATCTGTCTCTTCATTGCAGATGACCAATTTGGATGTGGTTCTGAATTTCAAGAGGTTAGAAATGTTGAGCATCAATCCATGGAATGTAAGATCTGGTCATAATGGAGATGACTTGGTTTTACCATCTTTCTCTACGTGGCTGATGACTAATTTGGATGAGATTCTGAATCTCAAGGGGTTTGATTAACATTACAGACTTTCGAGAATCCAGAAAGTTTTGTAAACCAGAGAAAGGGTCTCCACCTACTTCTTATATTTATCGTGTTCTGGGAAAAGTCAAACCTTCATATAATATTCCTCCTACCCATCTAGGAATAACCTAGAAGTCATGATTAACCCTTCCATTACCATTGATGGAACAATCTCATTACGTGACGTTCCTGTAATTTCCTGACTCACGATATCCAGAGGATTAACCTTCAGAGATGTGATTCATCGTCAGCATTTATATTGTTACTATATTAACCCTAACCCTAACCCTAATGGACGATCTGATCCTAATGGAGATGACCTGGTTTCACCATCTTTCTGTAAGTGGCTGATGACCAATTTGGATGTAGTTCTGAATCTCAAGGGGTTGGAAATGTTGAGTATCAACGCATGCAATGGAGCACCTGGTCGTAATGGAGATGACCTGGTTTCACCATCTTTCTCTTCGTGGCTGATGACCAATTTGGATGTAGTTCTGAATCTCAAGGGGCTAGAAATGTTGAGCATCAATCCATGAAATGGAGGATCTGGTCCTAATGGAGATGACTTGGTTTTACCATCTTTCTCTACGTGGCTGATGACCAATTTGGATGTAGTTCTGAATCTCAAGGGGTTGGAAATGTTGAGTATCAATGCATGTAATGGAGGACCTGGTCCTAATGGAGATGACCTGGTTTCACTATCTTTCTCTACTTGGCTGATGACCAATTTGGATGTAGTTCTGAATCTCAAGGGGTTGGAAATGTTGAGTATCAACGCATGTAATGGAGCACCTGGTCCTAATGGAGATGACCTGGTTTCACCATCTTTCTCTTCGTGGCTGATGACCAATTTGGATGTGGTTCTGAATCTCAAGAGGTTAGAAATGTTGAGCATCAATCCATGAAATGGAGGATCTGGTCCTAATGGAGATGACTTGGTTTTACCATCTTTCTCTACGTAGCTGATGACCAATTTGGATGTTATTCTGAATCTCAAGGGGTTTGATTTAAAATTACAGACTTTCAAGAAACCGGAGAAGTTTGGTAAACCTGATAAAGGGTCTCCACCTACTTTTTATACTCATCGTGTTCTCAGAAAAGTCAAACCTTCATATCATATTCCTCCTACCCATCTAGGAATAACCTAGACATCATGACTAACCCTTCCACTGCCGTTGATGGAACAATCTATTCTCATTGCATGACGTTCCTGTAATTCCCTGACTCACGATTTCCAGAGGATTAACCTTCGTGGATGTGATTCATCTTAGATTGTCAGCATTTATGTTGTTACTATATGAGGCCTTCACTAAAGAGTCAACGACAGGATGAAGACTTCAGCTGCGTAAAAGCATCAGGGTAATTTATATAAAGCGACGAGAGTCACAATCCCACCCGATGCACCAGGTCATGGGAAGACGCCACCACTGGTTACCACTAATGGAAGAACTTCCATGTCAGCAGTGGGGAGTTTTGTGTGGGAGATTTCCCCAGGGGAAATGTATTTCTCTGGATACATTTAAAGAGGAATCGCACAAATGTGGCAATGGAGGAAGATCGCCCCAGTAGGTTCCCACACTCTCCGGGAGCGCAGAGGTCACAGGTCACTAATATCTACTAGGACAGCAGTTCTATGATACGGAAGTGGTGGCCGGTGAGACCTCGATGGGACCTTTCCTTTGAATGGAAAATAATATCCGAAAATGTTTGTGTTTTTCCATATTATGATTATATCTGGTCAGAATGGCTAATATTACTAATGCATCTTGTTTTGTACAGAAGACCTTTCAGTATTCTCATTATCTTCACAGATAGGTTAACATTAAAATGTAACACCCTAATGAACAATGGTTGACGCAGGATGCCCCATGCACAGTAGGGGATGTCACAGCTTACCTCCTCCTCTTCCTGCATAATAGAGGTATTATCAGTTATGTACAAGAGATAACACAGGATCCTCCATTCACAAAAGGTGATATCACAGCTCACCTCCTCCTGTATAATGACTAATAACACTTCTATATATAGTAGATAGCACTGGATCCACCAATCACAATAGGTGATATCACAGCTCACCTCCTCCTCCTGTATAATGACTGATCACACCTCTATATACAGTAGATAGCACAGGATGCACCATTCACAATAGGTGATGTCACAGCTCACCTCTTCCTCCTGTACAATGACTGATTACATCTCTATACACAGTAGATAACACAGCATCCATCATTTACAATAGGTGATTTCACAGCTCACCTCCTCCTCCTGTACAATGACTGATCACACCTCTATATACAGTAGATAGCAAAGGATGCACCATTCACAATAGTTGATGTCACAGCTCACCTCCTCCTCCTGTACAATGACTGATTACATCTCTATACACAGTAGATAACACAGCATCCATCATTTACAATAGGCGATGTCACAGCTCACCTCCTCCTCCTGTATAATGACTGATCACACCTCTATATACAGTAGATAACACAGGATGCACCATTCACAATAGGTGATGTCACAGCTCACCTCTTCCTCCTCCTATGCAAAGATTGATAACACCTCCATATTCAGTAGATAACACAGGATCCACCGTTCACAATAGGTGATGTCACAGCTCACCTCCTCCTTCTGTACAATGACTGATGACACCTCTATATACTCTAGATAACACAGGATCCACCATTCACAATAGATAATGTCACAGCTCACCTCCTCCTCATTTACAATGACTGATAACACCTCTATATACAGTAGATAATATAGGATCCGCCATTCACAATAAATTATGTCACACCTCACCTCCTCCTCCTCCTGTACAATGACTGATAACAACTCTATATACAGTAGATATCACAGTATCCAACATTCACAATAGATGATGTCACAGCTCACCTCTTCCTCCTCTACAATGACTGATAACACCTCTATATAAAGTAAATATCACAAGATCCACCATTCACAATAGGTGATGTCACAGCTCACCTCCTCCTCCTGTGCAATGACTGATAACACCTGTATATACAGTAGATAACACAGGATGCACCAGTCACAACAGATTATGTCACAGCTCACCTCCTCCTCCTGTACAATGACTGATAACACCTGTATGTACAGTAGATAACACAGCATCCATGATTCACAATAGGTGATGTCACAGCTCACCTCCTCCTCCTGTATAATGACTGATAACACCTCTATATACAGTAGATAACACAGGATCCACCATTCACAATAGGTGATGTCACAGCTCACCTCCTCCTCCTGTACAATGACTGATAACACCTCTATATACAGTTGATAACACTGGTTCCCAGTGCTGCAATGGAGAAAGTCCTGTTCTCTTCTCAGGGTGTAACTTTTGTAAATGGCGGCCGGAGAAGGAGCCTGAGATGTTCCAGAATTGTCGTCATAGGGAAGAGCGAGGCCGGTGAGACGTCTTCATTATCTGCGTGTACTGGTGACGGTGCAATCAGAGAGGAGATAGTGGCGACAATTAATTAGGAAGTGATAAGGTGCCGTATCTGGGCCCCACTTCTTTCCAGCCATAGTGACCTGGGTTTAATTAAATAATTGATGCTTGAAAACAACCAGGGTCACGGAGGAAGGAGCCTCGCTCCCGGAGCGTCTGTGGTACGGCGGCCCGCAGTGCTAAACTAATATTAGTCTGAAATATGGTAATAAGTAAATAATTCTAATATGTTCTGATTTTCAAGCAGAAGTAATAATATCTGCATTTCACAGACTTCGGTGGCCCCATGACAACACTTTTTGTCGAAGAAGTACCATTTACTGCCATATTTCCCATTGACTTCCATTTTACTCTGATACTTCAGTTGCGCCTGACTGCTTTCCTTGTATAGCGGAGCCAATGTGAAGCCCCTCCAGTGTTGTGTCGGTGCATTACCTTCAGGGACTCCACGTAGCTGGATCTTGTCACAGGTAGGAGATCTTCTATTTAGGATTGTCGTGACGCCACTCTCAGAATTGCGGTCAGTGGGGACCGCCACTGCAGGTTAAGGGATGCCTGGGGCTGATGGTGGGTGCAGCCAGTTGTAATAGCCTCCTGAGAGTGAGGCAAGCCCCAGGGCCCTGTGTAGGTGTGTAGAACCACAAGGCGCAGAATAACTCCACACAAGCAGGATGTCTTTCAGGGGTTTTACTCACTGTTGATGGCAGAGTGAGTAACCCGGGCGTAGCTGGGATGAACCAGGCTGGAACCAGGTATCCTTCAGGCTGACTGATGAGGGTGGCTACCGACTCGCCTTCCTTAGCCCTTCTGTGGTTTGTGGTAACCCCGACTTTTAGTCCCTATGGGGGTCACCCAGGGAAGTAACTGCTCCCCTCGTTTGTTTGCCGTTTGCTTGTCGCCTGGACCAGATCACTCCAGCTGCTTGCCTCCTGTGAACTATGGGCCCTAACTGTGGCTACGTGGCTGCGGCTTTTGGGATGTTGTGGCGTGGGCGTTAAGGGCCCCACACCGGCAGGTTTAGCAAGGAAAGGTGGATCTATCCCCGCATCGGGATCTGCCGCCCGTTTGGGCCTGGTACTCCCTGACAGTCTCCGTACTTTCCACTACGCGGCTCTCTCTCCAGCTGTGTGTGGAGTTCGGGCAGCACTACCAGGTGACCGTTCTCCCCCGTCGGTAGTCACTGCGCGGACGCTGTTAGACTGCAACAGCTCCAGGGTCTGCTTCTGCTCTTCCTGAGCTGCACACTAAACTGGCTCACTCGTGGGACCTGCACTGCTGCTCCTGTCTGAGCTCCACTTCCATGCTCCTCACTCCTCCACACTCTGCTTCAGACTGTTTACTCCTCCTTCTCTTTTCCCCTTGTGCCTGCCTACGCCACCTAGCAACCAGGCTCTCTACCACACCCCTTGAGTGGAGATGGAGGCTTCGCCCCCTCCACTCCTCAAGTGGAGGTGAAGGCTTTGCCCCCTCCTGGGATCCCCAGGGGTCCTCTCAAAGGTACATGTGTGAGACCTGATCACTATGCGCCTGTGTAGTCACACCTCGGTCAGCCTTCTGGATTACCTGTATTGTACTGTCCCCAGCATGGGTGCAGTACTCAGTGGTGCCTGACCAGGTCAGGGGCGCCACATTCCCCCTTAGTTATCACCAGCACGTCCTCGGGCTGCAAGACAACATTTTAAAATGCATAAAACATTAAAACATGGTAAAACGTTTTAAAACCACCAGGTACCATTCATCACCACCCTCCACCCACAAGTCCGTTAACCCACCCAAAACCCTTTCAGGAGGCAGGTCACCGGTTTCTTTTGGTAACCAGGTCTGGGCCATCCACTTCCCCAGACCTTTCCTCCAATCTTCCTCTCCCGTTGGCCGCGCCTTCAGCCACTTCTGGCAGGATGTAGAGGCGGCTTTCATGGGCTGGTGGTTTCAGGGTATACCTGGCCTGGTGGAGCCGCGCCTTCAGCCTCTTCTGGCAGGATGTAGAGGCGGCCTCCACAGTTGGTGCTGACCAGGTACCCTCTCTGTGGTGGAGAGCCATGCCCCATAAACAGGCGTGCTCTCTGGTTGCAGGTGAGCCAGGCCCCATAAACAGGCGTGCTCCCTGGTTGCAGGCGAGCCAGGCCCCATAAACAGGCTGGCTCTGGTGGTGGTACCTCTGGGGTAACCATTTACACTGCGAGAGTTTGTGGCTATAGCCAGTTCATAGCCTTAAGGTTCATGGGTTTCTCACACTAGTTTATGTGGGCACATTTCTTGAACATTAACGTTGCAAACTTTTCAAAACTTTAACTTGCTGTACTTCTTACTTTTCTCTACATAGATTCCTCCTCACCAGGGCTTGGGCCTGTAGGGCTGCGGCACCTGTTGTTTTCTCCATCTCTGTCTTTTCCTTCTTCTTCTGTATCTGTTTCTTTTTCTGTATCTGTTTCTTTTTCTGTTGAGACCGCAGGTTCACTGTAGGGATGTCTGGGACATGGTGTAACATCCAATGCATACCATCCCCTTTCTCCTTGGTGCATGGTGAATTCCACTGAATCTCCTGTCCGTAGGTTCCTTCCTGGATGTCCTCTGGGCAAATGGGCTCTAACGTCTCTTCTGTTAACAAAGATGCCTTCCTTCATACCAGGAGCTACTATGAAGCCATATCCTGATTTCAAGCTGAAGTCTTCTACCACACGACGACAAAGTGGACCTCTAACCTGGGATTTGGCCCTTCTCAGGAACCGTTTCTCTTCCAAGTCTCTGGCCATGACTTCGTCTTTCTGCTCTGGAGACTGCGGTGCAGGGGAAAGCTTGGTTCTGCTACGGCGCCGTGTCCTACGGGCTGGATTCTGCTGGGCTGTTACTTCACTGCCTGCAGGCCCCCAGGTGAGGTTTCTAGGCAACTCTTCCTCTTCATCCCAGCGGGAATACGGCAGCATCTCTGGCTCTGGGCATGGATCCACTGCTGATGGCTCCGGGGTCAGCTCCTCAGCTTCCTGGCCTCCTCTCCCCCTTAGTTCTTCGGAGCACTCCTGTTGTGGCAGCGCCGGGGATGGGTGGTCATCAGCAGGCCCGGGCGGGGGACTCTTTGGCGTGGTTGCTGCAGAAGTCGCCTTGGGGGTGTGCGGAGGGAGCAGGTACCGATCCACCATCTCCTGTGGGAACTGGGCCTCTAGGTCAGCCTTCAGCTTCCAGTATTCGGGGTCCTCTCCTATCAGGGACTTCCTAGTAGGGACTTCCTTAGACTGGGGAGCGGTGTCTGCTCTGGCCTTGCAGGCCGGGGTAAACAGAGGTACATTCTTGTCTTGGCGGGCCGGACCTAGCATGGCGGCGGCCTGGGTCAGCGTCACACCTGTGGCGTGGATGAGGGTCGCAGCGGCAGCCGGATCTTTGCGGGCCGGGCAGGGCATCTCTGCGGCGGCCTGGGCTTGGCGGGCCGCACCTGGCGTGGCTGCGGCCTGGTACAGCGTCGCCGCGCCGGGCGCCTCTTCAGGGACCGCGGGCGTGGCAGCAGGGGTCGGGGCACTCGCGCTGGCAGGGGCAACACTGGACTCACCCATCGGTGGCACCATCGGGGTCTGAGTCGTCGCCGTCCGGTCTGGCACTCGTCGCGCAGCTTTTTCCTCATAGGCCTGCACCGCGGCAGCCATCTCCAGAAGCTCCATGCGTTCCTCTCTGATCTGCTCCACGACCCGGGTCTCCAGTCGGTCGCAGAACTGGGCAAGCTCCCGATACCACCAGGCAGCGGAGCCTGGTTCTGGGTCTCTGCGTTCAGACGCCATTTCCTCTGCGCCTTCTTCTGCACGATTTCCCAGCAGCGGACTCGTCGCTGCCTCCAGTAGCAGGCTCTTCAGTTTCTGCTCTGCCTCTTCCAGCAGCAGGCTTCTGGCTCCCTTTCTGTCCCGACGTCTCTGAACGCCTCCGCTCTCTTCACTCGCGAGGACAGGACTCTGCAGGGGATCTCTGGGTAGCCACACCTCTTCGTGGGCGGTAACTTCTCCCAGCGCGGGCTGCTGTTGTTTTTCAGCGCGCTTTTCATGGTGGCAATATGGCGGCGCTTCCAATTTTCCAAGCGGACCGCCCAGGCACATGGTCACCTGTTTGGACAGGTCTAGTCCTTATCCTGTTCGTGACGCCAGATGTGAAGCCCCTCCAGTGTTGTGTCGGTGCATTACCTTCAGGGACTCCACGTAGCTGGATCTTGTCACAGGTAGGAGATCTTCTATTTAGGATTGTCGTGACGCCACTCTCAGAATTGCGGTCAGTGGGGACCGCCACTGCAGGTTAAGGGATGCCTGGGGCTGATGGTGGGTGCAGCCAGTTGTAATAGCCTCCTGAGAGTGAGGCAAGCCCCAGGGCCCTGTGTAGGTGTGTAGAACCACAAGGCGCAGAATAACTGCACACAAGCAGAATGTCTTTCAGGGGTTTTACTCACTGTTGATGGCAGGGTGAGTAACCCGGGCGTAGCTGGGATGAACCAGGCTGGAACCAGGTATCCTTCAGGCTGACTGATGAGGGTGGCTACCGACTCGCCTTCCTTAGCCCTTCTGTGGTTTGTGATAACCCCGACTTTTAGTCCCTATGGGGGTCACCCAGGAAAGTAACTGCTCCCCTCGTTTGTTTGCCGTTTGCTTGTCGCCTGGACCAGATCACTCCAGCTGCTTGCCTCCTGTGAACTATGGGCCCTAACTGTGGCTACGTGGCTGCGGCTTTTGTGGTGTTGTGGCGTGGGCGTTAAGGGCCCCACACCGGCAGGTTTAGCAAGGAAAGGTGGATCTATCCCCGCACCGGGATCTGCCGCCCGTTTGGGCCTGGTACTCCCTGACAGTCTCCGTACTTTCCACTACGCGGCTCTCTCTCCAGCTGTGTGTGGAGTTCGGGCAGCACTACCAGGTGACCGTTCTCCCCCGTCGGTAGTCACTGCGCGGACGCTGTTAGACTGCAACAGCTCCAGGGTCTGCTTCTGCTCTTCCTGAGCTGCACACTAAACTGGCTCACTCGTGGGACCTGCACTGCTGCTCCTGTCTGAGCTCCACTTCCATGCTCCTCACTCCTCCACACTCTGCTTCAGACTGTTTACTCCTCCTTCTCTTTTCCCCTTGTGCCTGCCTACGCCACCTAGCAACCAGGCTCTCTACCACACCCCTTGAGTGGAGATGGAGGCTTCGCCCCCTCCACTCCTCAAGTGGAGGTGAAGGCTTTGCCCCCTCCTGGGATCCCCAGGGGTCCTCTCAAAGGTACATGTGTGAGACCTGATCACTATGCGCCTGTGTAGTCACACCTCGGTCAGCCTTCTGGATTACCTGTATTGTACTGTCCCCAGCATGGGTGCAGTACTCAGTGGTGCCTGACCAGGTCAGGGGCGCCACACCAATAATTGCAATCTGACATGTCTTTTGCCACTAAAAAGTCTAAAAATGAAAGTGGCTAAGTCTTAAAGGAAACCGTTCACATTGAACATTGTGTCAGATCTGATTATCCCTTTTTATAGAGCAGGATGAGCTGAGTAGATTGATATATAACTTTGTGGGAAAAGATTGAGCAGAACTTGTATTAATCATGTAAAAGTCGGCTTCTTCTAAGGAGTCCAGTGGGCGGTTCTACCTTGTGAAAGAACCGCCCACTGGACTCCTTGTTAAAAAGAAGATTCAATTAAAAAAAAAATGTTATACTAAATCTTTTCCTATAAAGTTATATATCAATCTGCTCGTCTTCTCCGGCTCTTTAATCTGCTGCCTTCAGTTAGAACTACTTATGTTATGGCATGTGCCAAATTTCCTAAAAATATATTAACTGTCTGTTTCTGGGAACAGTTGCAAGTATCAAGCACCTGAGCAAGGTAGTGCTCGCCCATCACTAGTTATGAGTACTGAGCACCCGAGCATGGTAGTGCCCGCCCATCACTAGTTATGAGTACCGAGCACCCGAGCATGGTAGTGCCCGCTCATCACTAGTTATGAGTACCGAGCACCTGAGCATGGTAGTGCCCGCTCATCACTAGTTACCAGTACTGAGCACCTGAGCATGGTAGTGCCCGCTCATCACTAGTTACCAGTACAGAGCACCCGAGCATGGTAGTGCCCGCTCATCACTAGTTACCAGTACAGAGCACCCGAGCATGGTAGTGCCCGCTCCTCTCTAGTTACCAGTACTGAGCACCCGAGCATGGTAGTGCCCGCTCATCACTAGTTATGAGTACCGAGCACCCGAGCATGGTAGAGCCCGCTCATCACTAGTTACCAGTACCGAGCACCCGAGCATGGTAGTGCCCGCTCATCACTAGTTACCAGTACCGAGCACCCGAGCATGGTAGTGCCCGCTCATCACTAGTTACCAGTACTGAGCACCCGAGCATGGTAGTGCCCGCTCATCACTAGTTATGAGTACCGAGCACCCGAGCATGGTAGTGCCTGCTCATCACTTTTTACCAGCTATAGAAAAGTGTCATCTGCATCCTTTTACTGCCATATTAACTTAACTGAAACAGTCAAGAAAATGTAACATTTTCTTGTGATGACAATCATCAATATACCAAAAGGGAAACTCAACTTTCCTTTTATATGAAAGCCATTATTTGGAATCTGACATCAATTTTGCCTTTAAGAAGCCTAAAAAATAAGCGGATAAGCATTAAAGGTAATGTTCACATTGAACATTGTGACAGATCTGATTGTTCCTTTTTATAGAGCAGGTTGAGCTGAGCAGATTGATATATAACTTTGTGGGAAAAGATTGAGTAGAACTTGTATTATTCATGTAAACATCTGCTCTTTCTAAGGAGTCCAGTGGGCGGTCCTACCTTGTAATAGAACCGCCCACTGGACTCCTAGACAAAAAAAGAAGATTCAAATAAAAAACATGTTATACTAAATATTTTCCTATAAACTTATATATCAATCTGCTCGTATTTGGAATCTGACGTCCCTTTTGCCTTTACGAAGCCTAAAAAACAAGCTGATAAGCCTTAAAGGTAATGTTCACATTGAACATGCTGTCAGATCTGATTGTTCCTTTTTATAGAGCAGTTTGAACTGAGTAGATTAATATATAACTTTGTGGAAAAAGATTTAGTAGAACTTGTATTATTCATGTAAACATCTGCTCTTTCTACGGAGTCCAGTGGGCGGTTCTACCTTATAATAGATCCGCCCACTGGACTACTAGGCAAAAAGGAAAATTCAAATAAAAAACATGTTATACTAAATATTTTCCTACAAAGTTATATATCAATCTGCTCGTCTTCTACTGCTCTTTAAATTACAATCTCCACTATTCCAAAATGGGAAACTCAACTTTCCTTTTACATGAAAGCCATTATTTCCAATCTGACATCCCTTTTGCCCTTAAGAAACCTAAAAAAATAAGCTTTAAAGGTAATCTTCACATTGAACATGCTGCCAGATCTGATTGTCCCTTTTTATAGAGCAGGTTGAGCTGAGCAGATTAATATATAACTATGTGCGAAAAGATTGAGTAGAACTTGTATTATTCATGTAAATTTCTGCTCTTTTTAAGGAGTCCAGTGGGTGGTTCTACCTTGTGAAAGAACCGCCCACTGGACTCCTAGGCAAAAAAAAGAAAATTCAAATAAAAAACATGTTATACTAAATCTTTTCCTATAAAGTTATATATCAATCTGCTCGTCTTCTCCTGCTCTTTAATCTACCGCCTTCAGGTAGAACTATTTATATTATGGTATTTGCCAAATTTCCTAAAAATATATTAGTTGACTGTTTCTGGGACGGTTGAGTAACCCGATATGGCTCATGAAGGTTTACCAGACCCCTGCTTAGTAATAATAATGGGGTCATGTTACCAAACAGATGAGAATGATGGGGGATTTATTTTTTTAGAGCGGAAGCTGTTGCTGCAGAGAGGACTAAGGGTGTATTTAGGGCGGCAGGAGGTCATGTACAAATTAATGAGTTAAGGAGGTGAGTACATCGTCTACCTATTAAAACGCCATCGTCCGGCAGTTTATGTCTCCCAGTCTCCTTGTCACATCGATGTCCTTCAGGAGGCAATGATGCTTCCCTCCCCTCCCCGGATCCCGGTTGTTGCTCGCTCCTTCGCCCGCTATGGGGTCACTCAACCATTTGATAACTCGTAAATGATTTTATTGGTTGCAGTTTAAAACATAAGCCAACTGAGCAATTAATTAGGACCAGAGCCGATGAGAAGCTGCAAAACGGACAATCCGTCAAAGTCTTCCTGCTCCGTATCGATCCCCATAGGTGTAAGAACGACCCTTTAATAATCGAAGGACAATTCAATCGAACTCGCCCATCCCCCGACCTCCATTTTTTTCTTCCTCCTATACGGTAGTACAGAGCGTTGCATAATAACCCATGATTCTTGATGAAAAATTGAGGTATGGAATGAGTTTTTAACCGTTTGTCGGTGACCGAGCCTCTTCGCGAGACTTGACACGGCAGATTGCGGTGGGTAATGAATCCACTTTTTTTCTATATGTATGCAGATGTAATGTGTGTATTATTGCGGAGCATATCTGGCGATGTGTACACATTACCATTGATTATTGTTCTCTTCTCCCCCCCTTTAATAAGGCGTTGCCATAGCAATGGAACTGTATCACACCTCAGAGTTCCGTTCAGCAATATGGTAGGAACATACATCACTCTCGTGGGAAGCTGACAGACTGAAAATTGTCCTTAAGGGGCCGCTGTCTGTGTGATTTACAGGCTTTTAATTTGTCGGTGACAGTGTTACTTTTTTCCAATCTAGAAGACCCTCTTTACCGTGTCAGAACGGGAGCCAGATCTTCTCCGGACCACCCCTAAGCTCGTTACACTTTGGATTTAAGGGCTTTGATTTAAAGGTTCACTAAACTCGAAATTGAAACTATTAAAATGTTTTGGGTTTGTTCTTTTTTTTTTTAGAGAGAGATGTCCTGTGCGCCTCTGCTTGTTTGATCTTCAGATTGCACCTCAAGTCTTGCTGGAAAGGTGGAGACGTCTTCATGGGAATCCGTCAAGTCGTTTCAGATAATGGTTTCCAAGTCTTTGACCTTTCTTGACCAAGAGACTAAAGGCCTCTTTACACACTGCGATATCGGTACCGATATCGCTAGTGTGGGTACCCGCCCCCATCTGTTGTGCGGCACGGGCAAATCGCTGCCCATGGCACACAACATTGCCCAGAGCTGTCACACTACTTACCTGCCTAGCGACGTCGCTGTGACCGGTGAACCGCCTCCTTTCTAAGGGGGCGGTTCGTTCAGCGTCACAGCGACGTCACAGAACTGCCGCCCAATAGCAGAGGAGGGGCGGAGATGAGCGGGACATAACATCCCGCCCACCTCCTTTCTTCTGCATTGCAGCTGGAAGTAGTGATGGGCAGTCCGGCTCCTTTTGGTGATCCGGTTCCTATGGCTCTGTTCACCAAAAAGAGCCGGATCTTTAAGCTCGTTCTCGGCTCCTTATTAAATATGTGTTCACCCCAGGTGAACACATATTTAAGATTATAGAAACGCTGCCAAAACCCCACCCACCCGCGGCTAAGCCCCGCCCACTTACAAGCGGCCAATTAGATTGCTGAGTAGGCGGAGTTTAGCCGCGGGTGGGCGGGGTTTTAACGGCGAAAAGAGCCGTTTAGATATTTCAGCGGCTCACACTAGTGATCCGGTTCCTGTCGTTCACAGCAGGGAGCGGATCTTTGTGTCGGATCGTTCGCGACCGACACATCACTAGCCGGGAGGCAGGTAAGGAGAGCTTCCTTGTTCCTGCGGCGTCACACGGAGCGATGTGTGCTGCCGCAGGAACGAGGAACAACTTCGCTACTGCTGCAGTAACGATATTTGAGAATGGACCCCCATGTCACCGATGAACGATTTTGCACGTTTTTGCGACGATGCAAAATCGCTCATAGGTGTCACACGCAACGGCATCGCTAATGCGGCCGGATGTGCGTCACAAATTCCTTGACCCCAACGACAACGCATTAGCAATGTCGTAGTGTGTAAAGCCCCCTTTACACAAGTGGGCTGCACATCACATTCATATACCAGCGTTTGTACTTCCAAAGCCTATGTTGAACCAGATCCCATGTTCTACCTGAACCTACGTTCTGCCAACATCCATGTTCTACCAAAGCCTCTGTTGTACGAAATTCTTTATTGTACCAGATCACATGTTCTACCCAAACCCAGGTACTACAACACCCATGTTCTGCCGGAACCTATATTCTACCAACATCCATGTTCTACCAAAGCCTCTGTTGTACAAGATTCTTTATTGCACCAAATTCCATGTTCTATTCAAACCAATATACTACCAACAACCATGTTGTACCAGAACCTATGTTCTACCAAATGTTGCACCAGATTCTTTATTGTAACAGATGCCATATTCTACCTGAACCTATGTTCTACCAACACCAATGTTTTATTGGAACATATGTTTTTCCAACAACCATGTTCTAGTGGAACTTAAGTTCTACCAACATCCATTTTCTACCATAGCCTGTGTTGTACGAGATTCTTTATAGTACCAGATCCCATGTTCTACCCAAACCTATGTTCTACCAACATCTATGTTCTACTGGAACCTATGTTCTACCAAATGTTGTACCAGATTCTTTATTGTAACAGATCCCATGTTCTACCTGAACCTTTGTTATACCAACACCCATGTTCTATTGGAACGTATGTTCTACCAACATCCATGTTCTACCAAAACATATGTTCCACCAACATCCATGCTCTAGTGGAACTTATGTTCTACCAACATCCATGTTCTACCATAGCCTGTGGTGTACGAGATTCCTTATAGTACCAGATCCCATGTTCTACCCAAACCTATGTTCTACCAAAATCCATGTTCTACCGGAACCTATGTTCTACTAAATTTTGTACCAGATTCTTTATTGTAACAGATCCTATGTTCTACCCAAACTTTTGTTCTACCAACACCCATGTTCCATTGGAACTTATGTTCTACCAACATCCATGTTTTACTGGAAACCGGAACATATGTTCTTCCAACATCCATGTTCTACCAAAACATATGTTCTACCAACATCCATGTTCTACTAAAACATTTGTTCTACCAACATCAATGTTCTAGTGGAACTTATGTTCTACCAACATCCATTTTCTAGCATAGCCTGTGTTGTACGAAATTCGTTATAGTACCAGATCCCATGTTCTACCCAAGCCTATGTTCTACCAACATCCATGTTCTACTGGAACCTATGTTCTACCAAATGTAACAGATCCTTTATAGTGCCAGATCCCATGTTCTACTCAAACCTATGTTTTACCAACATCCATGTTCGACCGAAACATATGTTTTATCAAAGCCTATGTTGTGCCAGATCCTATATTGTATTCATAGGCAGATTATAATCAGAGCATTCTGGTCTACAGCCCGGTGGCCCATAGATCCGGGGGCTCTAGGCCAGATTACCCTCATTGTAATGTTGTGTGTGGCAACACAAGCTCACATGAGTAATTGTTTTTGTTTGTTGTTTTATGTGTATGGGATGTGTGGGGGCTCATACTGTATATTCGGGGTTTTGTGAGTGCTCATTCTATATATAGTAGACTATGTGGGCACTTACACCATATATAGGAGGCTATATAGGGGCTCAGACTGTATATAAGGGCATGTATGGGGGCTCAGACTGTATATAGAGGCTATTTGGAGGCTCATTCTATATATGGAGCTATGTGTGGGCTTATGCATTATATAGGAGGTTATGTGGGGGCTCATATTGTATATTGGGAGCTATGTGGGGGCTCATGCTTTATATAGTAGGTTATGTGGGGGCTTATGCTTTATATAGGAGGCTATGTGGGGCTCATACTGCATACAGGGAACTATTTGGGGGTTCATATTGTATATAGGAGACTATGTGGGGGCTCATACTGTATATAGGTGTTATGGGAAGGCTCATATTGTATATAGGGGGCTTTGTGGGGGCTCATACTGTATGTAAGAGGCTGTGTGGGGGTTCATACTGTATATAGGAGACTATGTGGGGTTTCATACTGTATATAGGAGGCTATGTGGGGGCTCATACTGTATATAGAAGGCAATGTAGGGGCTCATGTGGTATATAGAAGGCTTTGTGAGACTCATACTGTATATAGGAGACTATGTGGGGGCTCATACTCTATATATGTGCTATGGGGAGGCTTGTACTGTATATAGGAGCTATTTGGGGCCTCATACTGTGGCTGTGTGGGAGCACATACTGTATATAGAGGCTATGTAGGGACTAATACTGTATATAGAGGCTATGCAGGGACTCATACTGTATATAGGAGACTATGTGAGGCTCATGCTGTATATAGGAGGCTATGTAGGGACTCACTGTATATAGAAGGCTATGTGAGGCTCATGTTGTATATAGAAGGCTATGTGGGGGCTCATACTGTATATTGGAGGCAATGTGAGGCTTATGCTGTATATAGGAGACTATGTGAGGCTTATGCTGTATATTGGAGGCAATGTGAGGGCTCATGCTTTATATAACGGCTATATGCCACAGTTTCTGCATGATATGGAAAATAGCAATTTCCCCTGAAAGTTATTAAAACGTTTTCATTTTTAAAAAAACAACAACTCTGCTTTACTCCCCCTCCCCAGGTCCAGCACTGAGTCTCCACTTCTGATCCTGATGTAATTTATTGTCTGCAGTCAATCAGTGGGAACAAAGGCGTTAAGCTCACTGTTTGGCTGCAGCGCTGCAGACAGTAACAGACACCAGGAGCAGCAGAGGAGACTCAGCCCTGGACCTGGTGAGGGGGAGGGAAGCACAGTTTTGTTTTTGTAAAGCAAAATGCAGCCAGAGACAGGGCTTTTCTGTAACTGGAAAAACTCTTTACATTTCATATATTCACCCAAGCTGCTGATTTATGCAGAAGAAAAAAAAAAGGATAACATTAAGTATGCTCTAAATTGGGTCTGCGGTAGAGGAAAGCAGCGTTTATCTGCATGCGAGCAGGATCACTAACAAGAATGTATTGTGCAGACAGGCCGGGTTATGTGATTGTAATCATGTCACCTTGGAGGCGATTAGACTGATGTTTTATCCTATCGGGACAAGGTTATAAACCGGCTGCGGTATGGATCGGGTGCCCTGGTGCGCGATCCATCATCATTGACACTATATGTAAGTGTAAAGCATCATCCGCCACTGAGAAGACATTCCTCTCCGCCGCCGCCGCGCCGCTCGACCCTCCGGAATTATCTATAAAATTTACATCAATTGAATTCCTAGTCTTCCCATAAATAGAGTGTGGTGCGGAGTGATGGGGGTTTCATTTACAAACAGTGGATGTGCACGCTGGGATATTAATAGGAGAGCAGAAGTTAGATGACCTGTTAACGCGGCGGCACAGGCCCCGGATGCGCGGCGCATATACACAGGTCTACACACAAATTGGTTGTCAGACAAATGCAGAGTAATTTATCAAACCTAGTAAAGTCCAGGGTCGAAATTATCATTGCACAGGCACCGTCAGATTTATGAAGTGCTGTCATGGAACTCTGACATCAGTAAGCACCCTCTCCTCTGCTCGCTGCCACCATCTGATTACGCTGCCGGCCTCGGCTGTTCCCGCAAAGTAACGGGTCCGGAGAACGCTGCAAAACCATGATGTAGACCGATGTCTTTATGTTACCGCTTTTACACATCGCGGGCGCGTTCAGACCAACAGATGTCCGCCGCATGCCAAAAACACCCCACGATTACACCACAAGCAACACTATAATAACGGTAGGCCATTGCGCTAGTGAGAGGGTAGATGGACACCTCCTGACTTTACCTGCCACTGTACCCTATACAGGCTCTGCACCTGTCAACAAGTAGGAACCTGAAGCCCTGAAAAGACCCTTGAATAGTCCTGGCTAGTGAGTGGGAAGGTAAGGCCCACTGCTGCACTAATGCAACAAGAGTGTAGGTGAGACAAATAGTGGAATAACAACCAAAATGGAGAAGATAAAACACAGCAGCTCCTTCCACCAAGGTAAGGCCTACTGCTGCACTAATACAACAAGAGAGTGGGTGAGACAAACAGTGCAATAATAACCAAAATGGTGAATATATGACAGAGCAGCTCCTTCCACCAAGGTAATACCCATTGCTGCACTAATACAAAAAGAAAGTGGATGAGACAACCAGTGGAATAGCAACCAAGATGGAGAAGATATGACACAGCAGCTCCTTCCACCAAGGTAAGGCCCACTGCTGCACTAATACAAAAAGAAAGTGGGTGAGACAACCAGTGGAATAGCAACCAAGGTGGAGAAGATATGACACAGCAGCTCCTTCCACCAAGGTAAGGCCTACTGCTGCACTAATACAACAAGAGAGTGGGTGAGACAAACAGTGCAATAATAACCAAAATGGTGAAGATATGACACAGCAGCTCCTTCCACCAAGGTAATACCCATTGCTGCACTAATACAAAAAGAAAGTGGGTGAGACAACCAGTGGAATAGCAACCAAGATGGAGAAGATATGATACAGCAGCTCCTTCCACCAAGGTAAGGCCCACTGCTGCACTAATATAACAAGAGAGTGGGTGAGACAAACAGTGGAAAAGCAACCAAGATGGAGAAGATATGACACAGCAGCTCCTTCCACCAAGGTAATACCCACTGCTGCACTAATACAAAAAGAAAGTGGATGAGACAACCAGTGGAATAGCAACCAAGATGGAGAAGATATGACACAGCAGCTCCTTCCACCAAGGTAAGGCCCACTGCTGCACTAATACAACAAGAGAGTGGGTGAGACAAACAGTGCAATAATAACCAAAATGGTGAAGATATGACACAGCAGCTCCTTCCACCAAGGTAATACCCATTGCTGCACTAATACAAAAAGAAAGTGGTTGAGACAACCAGTGGAATAACAACCAAAATGGAGAAGATAGGACACAGCAGCTCCTTCCACCAAGGTAAGGCCCACTGCTGCACTAATACAACAAGAGAGTGGGTGAGACAAACAGTGGAATAACAACCAAAATGGAGAAGATATGACACAGCAGCTCCTTCCACCAAGGTAAGGCCCACTGCTACACTGACACAACAAGAGAGTGGGTGAGACAAACAGTGGAATAACAACCAAAATGGAGACGATACGACTTCAGGACAAATACATGGCAGCTCCTTCCACCAAGGCGTATCTCGTAACTTGTGTTTAAAGACAGGGAAACATAAATATATGTCATAGACATGTAAGCCATAGAGTTACAGTTGCTGCTGTAGGGCTGCAGCTAGATTTTACATTTTGCAGCCTTAGGGCTCCAAAACTAGAGGCTTTGCATCCCTAGAGCTGCTAAAACTAGACGCCTGCAGCCCTAGGGCTGCAAAGGTCAACCTCACTAGGCCCACTGATGCACTAAAATAATAAGAGAGTGGGTGAGACAAACAGTGGAACAACAACCAAAATGAAGAAGATAAAACTTAAGGACGAATACACGGCAGCTCCTTCCACCAAGGCGGCCAGAATATAAGTGGTTTTGTATAATCAAAGATTGCTAGGAAACCCTGCTACTTAAGCAGAAAGGGTTGTGGATACAGCAATTGCAGCTATCCTGCACTGCTTGGAAGTTGCTAGTAGCAAAACTGACAATTGATTCAGCAGCAAGAAAAATGAAACAACATTTATATGTAGAGTCCCAGATGAAGGTGAGAGGCTCCAGTCCTAAAGCTGTCACTAGTCTCTAAAACCAGGGAGATGACAGAGACACTTTATATTAGTTATGGAGGTCTGGATGATGCCACTGAAAATTAACAGCAAATACTCCTGGGGACAATATAGCCTCGAATGGATGAACCCTGCCCATCATGTCCAAACATAGACACGTACCAGCACCATTGGACAGGCCTCCGAGCTTTGTAAGAAATTCCAGCAAAGTCCAGTACCATTCAGCACACCTGAAGACCATTCTGTAGTCATTAGCTCTTTTAGGAGACTCCAAAATACCCCAGCACCCTAGAGCAAACCCCATCATAGACACTGTCATGATTCGGCTGCAGGATAGTGAGGGATAGGGGGCACCTTTACTGTCCTGCACCCTAGGGGACCCTAAGCTATCCTTACCTCTGGATTACCCCTGAAAGTGGAGACACCGGAGTCCTGTGCCTAAAGGGGGCTTTACACACTACAACATCGCTAATGCATTGTCGTTGGGGTCACGGAATTTGTGACGCACATCCGGCCGCAATAGCGATGCCGTTGCGTGTGACACCTATGAGCGATTTTGCATAGTCGCAAAAACGTGCAAAATCGCTCATCGGTGACATGGGGGTCCATTCTCAAATATCGTTACTGCAGCAGTAACGAAGTTGTTCCTCGTTCCTGAGGCAGCACACATCGCTCCGTGTGACGCCGCAGGAACGAGGAAGCTCTCCTTACCTGCCTCCCGGCCACAATGCAGAAGGAAGGAGGTGGGAGAGATGTTACATCCCGCTCATCTCCGCCCCTCCGCTGCTATTGGGCGGCGGTTCAGTGACGCTGCTGTGACGTCGCTGTGAAGCTGAACGAACCGCCCCCTTAGAAAGGAGGCGGTTCGCCGGTCACAGCGACGTCGCCGGGCAGGTAAGTATGTGTGACGGGTCTGGGCGATGTTGTGTCGCACAACAGATGGAGGCGGGTACCCACACTAGCGATATCGGTACCGATATCGCAGTGTGTAAAGCGGCCTTTACTGTTCTCCAAAACAGATCTGTTACTCTCTCAGGGAAGGAAGGGGCAGGAGTATGATGGAAACACAAATTAAGACAAACAGGGGAAAACCAAAACTCATACACACTGCAAACTCACGGGAATCAAGAGTAAGAAACTAAGAAGAAAAGCAAGAGCAGGAAGGTAGCAACAAAAGGACAACAAAGGTTAACACCACAACTGCTTACAGCAATAAAGCACAACAACCACTATTAAGTTTTGGATCACAACACCTCATCAGACCAGTATAGCTAAGTTATAGCTGGCATTAATGGAATAGACCAGCCAACAAATTGGAGGGGAGCGAATGTAACTGGCTTCCCCACACCATGTGATCAACAAGACTAGCATGCAGCCTAGCAGAAAGTCTATGGGTTGACAACTTTGTCTCTTTGCACTGATCACAGACATCAGAGAAGTTAGCAGGCAGAGTGCTAGAATCTGTTGTTTCCACAGATCCTGTGCCACCATGACACGTTGTGATACACCAGCACTCCTTATTGCCTTATCACACCCTAGCGCCAAATCTGCCCTACAATAAATCCTGGATTTTCTACAGACTCAAGTCCTCTGAGCAGAATTCCATGGACCTCAACAAATGCAAGCACACAACAGACTCCATCACTAATTAACAGGTTTGAACTAAGGCCAGAACATTTCAGTAGATCCATGCATCTTTCATTGACCAAAGGCCAGAACGTTTCAGTAGATCCATCCATTTTTCATCAGACCATAGCACCCTTCAGCAGACAACATCAACCTTTAATGGACACCAAAGGTCCCAGCACCACTCAATAGACTCCATTACAATGGCGCAGACACAGAACCTGTAATGCTTGTGGCTGGTGTAGTGGCAGCGAGCAAGATTAGTAGACCCTAGGACCACAGGGGGGACCTGGGCTTACCCTTTAGTGGTAGGAGCTTAACTAAGCACCCACCACAAGGCAAACACCAGGTACCACTCACGGGGGAAGTGACCGGGACTGTGGCAGCTGACGCCCAGGGCTGGTGATAGACTCAGGAATATACGGATACAGGAGGGGTGCCTGAGGCAGGCAGGAACGGAGGGTGCAGATAGGAATGCTGGGCATTGCAGGGATAGACAGGTATGGAAAGTCAGGTACTGGAGAAGACCACACGGATAACAGTACAGGAGCTAAGGAACTGGCGACTAGCTAGGTAGCAGACTGGAGACTGACTGACTAAATAGAAACGTTGTGCAGGCACCTGCCATAATGGGAGGGTGCCTTAAATACACAGTGCTATGGCTGAGATGCATTCCTGGAAATGGCATGCCGGTCCTTTAAGAGGAGGGACAGTGTGTACGTGTGTGTCTTAGGTGCACTCTCGGGAACCATGTGCAGCATGTACAGGGCCTGGGAGAGGAAGGAGGCCGCAGCACACGTTGATGGCCGGGGGAGTGTGGGAGAACGCGACCCAGTCGGGGTGCTGAGTAGGTCGGTGTCTCTGCAGACTTCAGTGGACTACAGCATTCTTCAAAAGACTCAATAAAGACCCCAGCACAAAATAACAGGCTTCAACAGACCCCTGTACATTTCAGCAAATCCCCACACTCTTCAATAGACCACATCACCCTTTATCACTCTCCTAAAGACTACAGCACCATTCAGCAGACAACAGGCCCCAACATCACTCAACAGATCACAGTATCATTCATCAGACGTCAACAGACCTGCGCGCCTTTCAGCAGACCCCAGCACCATTTAGTAGACCATAACAAAACTCTTCAACAGACTCTAGCATCCTTCAGCAGACATCAATACCCTATAATAGATCCTAGCACACGTTAACGGGCTTCCATAGATTTCAACGAAGGATCACATGCTTCAATAGACCACTTGTCACGCAGTGATTACTGTTGCTCCTCTAGGTGAAAGGGAACAACCCCTGAGCACCACAATACACAGGGCACACAGGAAACATGATACAATGGTGAGACCTGGTGCAATGGAGAAGGGCACAGAGTCACCTCCTGCCACTGACCTGAGGCTAATCTCGGCATTCCCCAACGTGCCTAGACATGTCCTTCCCTCCTTCGCTGATCACATTCCCATGCCCTTGCTTGCTCTGAACTCACCCTGGCTAGTGAGAAGGCAAGCAAGAGCACTAGTCTCATCACTACCATTATACAACACAAGGGAAGGGAGACAGAAAGAGGGAAAATAGACACCAAAAGGAAAACACTCTAAGTTCCTCCAATGCAGCTCAACACCACTGCTACAATTGTCACAGCACCTCAGCTTTTTCCAAAGGCTGGCTCCTTCCAAAGTGGTCAGCATAAGAACGATGAATTTCTATATCTGGCATACTGGCATCAGATGATAAGACACGTGACTGCTTATAGATGAGGGGGGTGGTCAGACCGAGCTGCACCTGAGATTAATGCTACAAAGACTAGCCGAATAAGAAATAATACTTAACTCCAACAGCACCAAAAGAAATTAGACATACACATAATAAGGCATTGTGACCTTCTGGCCCCAGATTTGCCAGAGGTCACCCCAAAACGGGGCATACCCATGACAACACTGCACCCTTTAGTACACTTCAGCAGACTACATCACTGAAAAGCCAAAAACGAGCTTCAAAAGATCCCTTCATCAATCAGCCAATTTCCTTACCCTCTAACAGACCTGAACACCTTTCAGAAGAACCCACCACTATTTAGTAGACCCCAACATCTTTCTAACAAAGTTCAACAGAAGATTGGATCCATCAGTAGACCATAACACCCATTCAGGAAACAAGAATACGGTTCTGCACTACCTTGCTGAGCTCTTTACAGTGCCAGGGAGGAGTAAGCTGGTCGGTTCCTTCCATTGAGTGGGTCTCGGGTGCACGTAGAAAGAAGGCAGATGAAGTTACAAGCATCCATAGAAGTAGAAAGTCCACGGCACATCCAGTGAGTTTTCCAAAAGTGCTTTTTATTTTAATTCCATAAGTGCATTAAAAAAGCGGGCAGAGAACCGAGTGCAAGTCTCTAAGGGACGACGACCGTTTCGTACCTCTTGGTACTTCGACGGGTCCACCTGGACCCGTCGAAGTACCAAGAGACCATAACACCGATCAACAGACCAGATCATTGTTTAGGAGACTCCTACAAAACCCAACAGCCTTCAGAAGACTTTGGCACTCTACAGCACTTCAAGGAACCCTAAGCTAAAACACTTCTGAGGAAGCCAAAAAGTTTTCAGCATGTAGGACCTGCTAACCCCTGGACATAAACTCCCACCCATATACAGACTGGAACCTCAAAGAGTTGGATTCAACATTTTGCTGAACGTAAACCATCTAAGCTTTGTGCGCATTTTTGTGCCAAGTAAGTGAGATATCGGCTAACCTCAAACTGTTCAGCTCATTCCATATTTTGATTGCTCCTCTGGATGTGGTTAGAGTACAAAAAACAATATGGCTTGAATCAGTTTAAAAAGAACAAACAAAATATTTGCAAAGCTCCTAAACATTTTGTGAAGAAAGGATATTTAAGTAGGCGTAAATAAATATTGTTCGAAAATGAAGTGGACCTCCAAGGGTCACGTAGACATCACTTCTGGTAGTGTAGGTGAGATATAAAGTGTATAAAGTCTACATGTGCCGGGATCAACGTACATTTCATTTCTTGTAGGCCACAGGCTTAGACACAATCAGCATGTGTCTTGTAGACAGCGGAACATGTGGCCACGGGGAATCCTTCGCAAGTATCACCTACCGTAGAAAAATTATGCTGTCTACTAAGTGACTGATTGAGGTTCTTAGCTAAGGCAAGACTTTCCTTAAAGAGGTGGATCATTGCCGATATATTATCACTGCAGGTTCTCCGAAGCCTGCTCCTCTTAATTCATCAAGGTTGTCCACATGAAATAATGTTTAACGCGTCTGTCTGTGGGGAAGAATGTCATTTCCCGGAGCTTAACAATAATGTCTTTAGAAATTTCTGCCATGTGATTGCTTCTCTTTTCCTCATCATATCCACTGCCTCGCAATTTGCTCTTCACATTTTGTCAGCCAAAAGGGCAACTAGCTCAAAGCAAAATTGCAGACAACTGGGAGTACGGGGGCAAGTCTCCAATACTGAGGCTGGTCTCATGATGTCATGGTCCAGCAGCTACGTACGTGACACAGAGTAGTGTCGATAGAGCATGAAGGACTCCGAAACCCAAAGCAGGGTCCTTCAATAGTTCAAGCTATCATTGTCCAATGTTCTACAGGTGGTGAGCCCAAAGCTTGTTGACCATCTTACCATTTTGCATCCATTGTAGAAGAGGAGGGTGGTAGGAAACTGTTTCTGGTTCAGATCCATATATATGGATAGTAAAATGGAATGGGATGACCTATAGTTGGGTCTTCTTAGACTTGTCTTTATCTATCTAACCATCTATCTTTTTGGTCTTGCAGTGGAGTTTGTCACTAGGACACATTACCTTGAGAACAGGATTTACAGGTAATAAGGATGATCCAGGGTTCTTTTTACTTCAAAAAACAAATTTCATTGTAACACCCCTACCGGTGTCCCCGTACTGTCCTGCCCCTCGCCCCCGTGGTGATGGCAGCAGTCTCACTTTCCAGGCCACCCAATAGTGACTGCTCTGTCCAGATTCCCTGCTGCTGTCTCCTAGGGCATGCGCATGCTGCACATGCCTCTTGGAAGTGCCCGCAGGGTGCCCGCGTGGAAGTGCCCCTTTTATTAAAGGGCCAGTACGCCCTGACCTGGAAATGCCTCTCAGCATGGATGGGAGGAATCAGGATTTTTAAGGCACCTTCCCTTTAAGGGAGGTGCCTGAGCAACAAATTCTATATGTTGATAGTTCTCGGGTCCTGTTGTGCTGCTGCTGTCATTGTACTGTGTGCTGTTGCTGATCCCTATCTGCGGTTCAGCGCATGACAAGTACGCTGCTGCTGAAACTATCCACGCCGGTTGCCTTCTATGATATCCGCTGCCACAATTATCCACACTGGCTGCCTCCTATGATATCCGCTCCTGTGGCGTTTACAACCATACACTATTGGGTCCATGGCGCCAGCTGTCGAGGTACCATTGATGCCCTGGGACAGCCCTCTCTCATCTACCTTCCAGTGTGTGTCTCTACCACCACCTCCAGTGGCTTTAGTGAAGACTCAGTAGCCGTTCTAGTTTGCTCCTCCAGGCCAGTGATCTGTACCTTCAGTCCAGTGGATCCATTAATCCCATGCTCACCTGGCGAGCATTACATGCACAAGATCTTTTGGGGTCTTCTGGATCCGCTGGGGTTAGTAAGAAAGTTTGAATTTGATGGTCATATACTGTAAAATCTTTCAACCTATTTCATAATGATAGTCAACCAAAATTGATCTAATGTCACCGATACATACAGTATTTGATGAATATGGGACAAATGCTTTGATTTGTGATGAACAGAAACATGATTTGTTTGCGGGTGTCCCGACTCTACTCTAATGACATGTCGGGGAAAAAAAAGGATTGGGCATATTGAAGTTCAACATGCCTGATGCCATTTTTCTACAGGCTCCCATACACATTAGTTGAATGTGGGCCAAACCTGTAGATTTTGTGAGAATAGATGACTAACTAATGTGTTTGTCCCACTCTTCTCGATGTTGTGAAAAAAAGGATTGTGCATATTGAAGTTCAACATGTTTAATCTTTTTGTTTTAAAGCCACCCATACACAATAGATGAGAGTGGGCCCAGCCTGCTGACCAAGTTCACCATATAATGTGTTTGGGGGTGTCACAACTTTCTCCTATATTTGATGTAAAGAAAAGAAGGACTGTGCATATTGAAATTCAACATTCCTGATTGTACCGGTCCATCCTGGCCGTGCTATCTGCCTCAGCCGTGTCGGTGGTACCTGTCTACACTAGAGACTCTATCTGTTTGCATCTGCGCCCGTCCTTGCCCTAGGGGTCAACTGCCACAGTCCCGGTCACTACCCTGGGAGATGCACCTGGCATCCACCTTGCTGTGGGTGCTTAGTCAAGCCCTTCCCACTAAAGGGTAGGCCCGGGTCCCTATTGTGATCCAGTGAGTCCTCTACTGGTTGCTACTTTGCCATCTCCAGTGGCGAGCATTCCACAGATAAGAAGATCCCCATAAATATGTCATGCATTATTGCTGTAACGCTGTGTCCCTGCACTCTTTGCTCTCACCACCGCAGCCGGCTCCTTCCACGCTGCCTTGTGTCCCTGCCTCCCGGAGACTGCGTGGGCATCACAGGCCCTCCGGGAGCGCTCCTAAGGAGTGAGCGTGTGCCGCTGTCTCTCTATTAAAGAGCCAGCGTGCCACTCCTAGCAAGTTACTCTCAGCTTATCGCTGAGAAGTGCTGGGCATTTAAGGCAAGCTCCCACTAGGGCAGGTGCCTGTTCAACACCCTCAGTTCTATTAGCCAATTGATTCTGTCTAGTTCGTTGTCAGGTCAGTCTTTCCATTCTGTTCTGTTTTTACCTGTCTTTGCTCGCTTCCTGTGTACCTTATCTGACTTCCTGGCTTCTGACCTCCGGCTTGTACCCGGTCCCATCCTGTACTTGGCTACCAGCCTGTCCTACCTGCTGGCACCTGAGTCCGGCCTGTCCCTGCCCATACCTGCTGCCTATCCCTGCCCATACCTGCTGCCTATCCCTGCCCATACCTGCTGCCTGTTCCTGCCCATAGCTGCTGCCTGTTCCTGCCCATACCTGCCTCCTGTCTCTGCCTGTACCTGCTGCCTGTCCCTGCCTGTACCTGCTGCCTGTCCCTGCAGTGTGCCTGCTGCCTGTCCATCCTACATGCTGGTACCTGAGTCCAGTTCTATACCACCCGTACCTGTTGAATGTCCGTCCCAGCTTGTTGGTACTAGTGACTTTGCCTATCCGTTTTCCCTGTTGGTGCTAGAAACTCTGCCTGTCCATCCGAGCCCTGCTTCCTGCCTTGCTAATGAGTTTGCCTATCTGTTCTTCCCTGTTGATGCTAGAGACTCGGCCTATGCGTCCTGGCCTTGCTTTCTGCCTTGCTAATGAGTTTGCCTATCCGTTCTTCCCTGTTGGCCCTGCTTTCTGCCTTGCTAATGAGTTTGCCTATCCGTTCTTCCCTGTTGGCCTTGCTTTCTGCCTTGCTAATGAGTTTGCCTATCCGTTCTTGCCTGTTGGCCCTGCTTTCTGCCTTGCTAATGAGTTTGCCTATCCGTTCTTCCCTGTTGGCCCTGCTTTCTGCCTTGCTAATGAGTTTGCCTATCCGTTCTTCCCTGTTGGCCCTGCTTTCTGCCTTGCTAATGAGTTTGCCTATCCGTTCTTCCGTTGGCCCTGCTTTCTGCCTTGCTAATGAGTTTGCCTATCCATTCTTCCCTGTTGGCCCTGCTTTCTGCCTTGCTAATGAGTTTGCCTATCCGTTCTTCCCTGTTGGCCCTGCTTTCTGCCTTGCTAATGAGTTTGCCTATCCGTTCTTCCCTGTTGGCCCTGCATTCTGCCTTGCTAATGAGTTTGTCTATCCGTTCTTCCCTGTTGGCAGTGCTTTTTGCCTTGCTAATGAGTTTGCCTATCCGTTCTTCCCTGTTGGCCTTGCTTTCTGCCTTGCTAATGAGTTTGCCTATCCGTTCTTCCCTGTTGGCCCTGCTTTCTGCCTTGCTAATGAGTTTGCCTATCCGTTCTTCCCTGTTGGCCCTGCTTTCTGACTTGCTAATGAGTTTGCCTATCTGTTCTTCCCTGTTGGCCTTGCTTTCTGCCTTGCTAATGAGTTTGCCTATCCGTTCTTCCCTGTTGGCCCTGCTTTCTGACTTGCTAATGAGTTTGCCTATCTGTTCTTCCCTGTTGGTGCTAGAGACTCTGCCTATATGTCCCGCCTGTGTTGTCTGTCCCCCTGTTGGTCCCTTTTCGCACATGAGACTCTCAGTCCTGTCTGCTCATGTGTCCACCCCTGTCCTGGGGTCAGCTGCCACAGTTCCGGTCCTCTACCCCATGTTAGGGTAGGCCAGGGGTCTGCTTCTAGCTCGGCGCCGCACCATCTCCGGCGGCGAGCATTACAATTGCCTTGCAATCTGACAACCGATCTCGAGCTTCTTGCGCAAACCCAACTCCTTGGACGATTCGGTAGCCTGGGGTAAAATACGAAGATTAAAAATAAATTAAATACAAAACAAAAATGTAATATCTCCTTACCCTATGTGCATCCCCCTCCCCCATTACCGTCATGAATAACTACTTTCTTCTCGCAAATTGAATAAAAAATTCATAAACATGTAGGGAAAAAAAAATCCTTGGCGGCAAACACGAGGTTCACACAAAGGGCTTTTGTAAACAATATTGTATAATAAGATTGCAGTCGACCGATACAAGTTTAGTATCGATCAGATGTATTAATATACGTCGCCTCGGGCGAGGGGACAAAAATGGAGGTCATAAAGGGAGGGGTGGTGTCGCCGCTCGCCCGATCCATATTCTCTCCGTCTACGAGGAAAGTACATTCCGGATAAATGAGAAGGCAACGTGTCACCGTCTTAATGACATGTATTAAATTGCGCACAAGATGTATCAGAATTCTTTGTTAGGCTTTTTTCTCTTTTCTCTATTTAGTGTCAGGCGCCGCGGTTGCTCTGACAGGTCTCGGATTCTACCTCCGAACAATCTACAGCAAATTAAACATGATTACGGCGTCTTCCCATATTTGACATAATTTCAATGCATAAAGGTGCGCTCATTATCCGGCCGCCTCTTGTCTGCGGGGCTCCTCGGGACTCGAGCTCCAAGTTTGTGCTGGGTGAACTTATGAGCGAGCCGTCATGTTTTTGATGTGAGCTGTATCTAATTGTGTTGTGCAGCCGGGGATGTGCCGTGAATGGGAAAGCGTGGGGTTTTTTTTTTAATAGTTTTATCGATCCGTTGTACATCTTTGTAGGAATCCATTTTGTCTTCGACTTGGTTCACTGAAGAGTGAATGAGCGAGAACTCCTGGATACATATCATTTTATCGCCCTTCGCTGGAAGTCCTGCGAATATGAAATGACTGATTTTCCTTGATGAGGCTTTTTAAATGCCGATGGCTTTCCAAATGATATCGAAAATTTGCCAGTCACAGGGCTCTTTACGGCTTCAAATAAAAATGTAAAAGCGGACACAGGGGGCTCATGGTGGAACCTTTTCTGTGGCTTGTTGATGTTGCTATTTTCCGACTTCCAAAGTTTACGCAATATTGGGCTCAAACATCGAGCAGAAGACCACCCTATTTGGAGATGACTTTCAAGTCAAATACTGACTATTAGGGTCTATTTTTTATAAACCTTATCTTGGCGCGAGTTACGTTCGCCAACGCTACCGGAAAGGCCATGCACTCTTCATGATTAACAATTTGAGCTAGCGTCAAAGTTGTGCCACTGAGTTTTCAACGTATCTTTACTTCTGCAATACTGAAGGAGCATGGGGGCATCAAAGCTGGGATCCAGTCATCCTTCCAGCATCAGAGTAGAGCTTGCAAGCTCCATAACATAGATCTTGTAAGCATTCCTCCTCTTGCCTCAAAGACCATCCATCGTTGATAGACTGTAGAGGTAGCCGCCTCCATAACATAGATCTTGTAAGCATTCCTCCTCTTGCCTCAAAGACCATCCATCGTTGATAGACTGTAGACTTAGCCGACTCCATAACAGATCTTGTAAGCATTTCTCCTCTTGCCTCAAAGACCATCCATCGTTGATAGACTGTAGAGGTAGCCGGCTCTATAACAGATCTTGTAAGCATTCCTCCTCTTGCCTGAAACAAAATCCATCGTTGATAGATTGTAGAGGTAGCCGACTCTATAACAGATCTTGTAAGACTTCCTCCTCTTGCCTGAAAGACCATCCATCGTTGATAGACTGAAGCGGTAGCCGGCTCTATAACAGATATTGTAAGCATTCCTCCTCTTGCCTGAAAGACCATCCATCATCGATTTACTGTAGAGGTAGCCGACTCTATAACAGATCTTGTAAGCATTGCTCCTCTTGCCTCAAAGACCATCCATCGTTGATAGACTGTAGAGGTGGCCGGCAACTTAGACAATGAGAAATACACAATTAAACTACAAATCCTTCCACTCTTGAAAGTGGAGGCACCACCCAAGGCAAATCAATGAATTCATCATCCACCAAGGTAAGGAGAACCAACACCTGAGGCAAATCAATGAAGCCATCATCCAGCAAGGTAAGGAGAGCCAGCACCCAAGGCATACCAATAAAGCCCCAATTGATAATTGTTGGGTGAACCCCTACACAAAGCAAAGTAATGAAAGTAAAAAGAGTAACCATCGAAAACAATTCAATGAAACCACGATTCACAAATGTTGGAAGAGCCACCACCCAAGGCAAGCCAATGAATCCAACATTCATCAAGGTAAGGAGAGCCACCACACAAGGCAATTGAATGAAGCCACTATTCACAAATGTTTGTAGAGCCATTATCCAAGGCAAATCAATGAAGTTATCCACCAAGGTAAGAAAAGCTACCACCCAAGGCAAACCAATGGAGCCACCATTCCCAATGTTGAGAGAGAAACCAAAGGAGACATCATCCACCAGGGCAAGGAGAGCCATCACCCAAGGCAAACGAAATGAACCACCATTCCCAAATGTTGAGAGAGCTATTAACCAGGGAAAAGCAATGGAGCCATCATCCACTGAGGTAAGGAGAGCCACGACCCAATGCAAACCAATGAAGCCACTATTTGTAAATATTGGGAAAACCACTACCCAAACCAAAGGAAAGGAGCTATCATTCAGCAAGGTAAGGAAAGCTATTACCCAATGCAAACCAATGAAGTAGCAATTCACAAATGTTGCAAGGCAAAGCAATGGAGCCATCATCCACCAGGGAAAGGAAAGCCACCACCCAATGCAAACCAATGAAGCCACCATTTTACAAATGTTGGGAAAACCACTACCCAAAGCAAAGCAAAGGAGCCCTCATTCATGAAGGTAAGGAAAGCTATTTCCCAATGCAAACCAATGAAATAACAATTCACAAATGTTGTCAGAGCTACTACCCAAGGCAAAGCAATGGAGCCATCATCCATCAGGGCAAGGAAAGCCACTACCCAATGCAAACCAATGAAGCCACCATTCCAATTTCTAATGCTGGTAGAGCTACTACCGAAGGCAAAGAACAGAGCCATCATCCACAAAAGGTAAGGAGAGCCACCACCCAAGGCAATTTAATGAAGCTATCATTCACAAATGTTCTGAGAGCCACTACTCAAGTCAAAACAATGGAGCCATAATTCACCAGGGTAAGGAAAACCACTACCCCAGACAAACCAATAAAGCCACCATTCTCAAATGTTGAGAGAGTCACTACCCAAGGAAAAAGAATGGAGCCATCATCCACGATGGTAAGGAAAACTACTACCCAAGACAAACCAATGAAGCCACCATTCACAAATGTTGGGAGAGCCACTATCCAAGGTAAGGAAAGCCACTATCTGTCACGCTCCCCGGGCCCCGACGCCGTTCCCCACTTACCGCTCTGGCCCCGGGTCCCCTACCTCCAGCCACACGTCCTCCTCGGCACCCTCCAGGCTCCCGGGCTCCCATTCCCGGCGCTCCTCTGCGACCCAGGACACCCTGTCTGTCTCCCCTGCATCCTCGGCACCGCTCCCTGCTCTGGCCTCCGGCACCCGGGCATCGCGCATGCGCATTAGGGCGCGCGCGCGGTCACTGACCTCCTCTTAAAGACCCAGCACTCCTAAACAGGATATTGCATCAGTCAGGGTCAGGTATATTAGGAGCTTCCTGCCTCTAGGGCATCGCCTGTTCTACGAGTTCTGTAGCAAGGAGTTCAGGTCCCCTTTGCTGTGCCTCGTTCTCACTTTATGTCTTCCACAGAACCAGTTCTACCAAGCAAACCTGGTCCTGACCATAACCTGTCCGAGTGGTCCTACGGGGACTGTCAGCTGAGACGCCACCATCTTCTGCAGTCTGAACCTGCCTTCTACCCTCAGCTTCACCTGGTGACCTCAGCCTCCTCTACCGGTTGGACTCTGCTCACGTCTGACGTCTCTACCTGCCACCGGTACCCGGGCACCGTCATCACACCTGGCACCAGGAACTCTTTGTCCCCAGGGACTTCCTCATTCCAGCTTCCGGAAAGGACTCTGACCTTATCCCGCTTAGCGCTCCGGCAACCGTGCACCTAGGCCCTCTGGTGGGGTGACCGGACAGTCCCTGTATAGGGGTTAGCTCTGTGTTGCTTCACTGGGGGAGTCCGGTGCACGGCCCAGAGGATCCACCACCCGGGCGTAACACTATCCAAGAAGAAGGAAAGCCACTATCCAAGGTAAGGAAAGCCACTATCCAAGACAAACCAATGAAGCCACCATTCACAAATGTTGGGAGAGCCCAACAAGGCAAACTAATGGAGTCATCATCTACAGTAAGGAGAGACACTATCCAAGGTAAGGAAAGCCACTATCCAAGGTAAGGAAAGCCACTATCCAAGACAAACCAATGAAGCCACCATTCACAAATCTTGAGAGAGCAACTACTCAAGACAAAGGAATGGAGCCATCATCCATGAAGGTAAGGAGAGCCACCACCCAAGGCAATTCAATGAAGCCACCCTTCACAACGTTTTGGAGAGCCACCACCGAAGGCAAATTAATGGAGCCACAATTCACGTATATGGAATGCCACAAATCTCTTCTAATGGTGGCTGTAGGATCATGGAGGCTACATTGTATTTTATGTTCTATATCTGAGGATCTCTGTACCAGAAAAACAAAATTCTGCCCGGTATAAAAATAAAAGATATCCCAATGATAAACCAAAAAGTGTAAAGCGCTGTATATCTTCTCTAAGACTCTCTGGCTGCATTTTGCTTACACCGCGCTGATCTTCCTGTCCCCATGTATATGGATGATCTTTTAGGATTCATTTCGCTCCTCGTCGCAGGCCTGGCTCCAGCGCACATGGCTGGCCAGAAGGTCTTGCTCCTACATGCAGATCCGAATGAAAGAGACTTCCATTTAAGATTCTTTTTCCATGTAGATACAATCGGGTTGGGGATGTGGCTTTAAATATGCATTGCTTTGCCAAATGAAGCATATGGGCAGTAATTCAATATGTGGGAGGTTATTATTTCTACCGTTGTGCTTCCATGGGTCATGTAAACTTCGATATTTCCTTCCCTGGGATATGACTACATCAGGGGGCGGCGGTGGGGGATGCTCGGATATTTGTATGCAGGATCTGTGGGAACGGTACAGTAAGTCATGGGCGAAGAACGAAGAACAAAACCAGTGTTCTGTAATAATTCAATTAAAATGAAGTGAAGACACGAGTAAGGTGACTCCATGGTATAGACGTCTGCTGCGGGAGAATGGGAGACTAGTTCCTGGACATCTTAAGGTCATCGCTACATCTTGTACTGAAAAGTCTCTATCGGGTCCTTTCTGCTTCATATCATGCTGAAAAGTCAGGTTACTTGGCTCGTAGAATACATGTGGAGAAATTACTCTCCATTACCACTTTATTTATAATGTTTATAGGGTGGATCAGTGGTTAAGATTATCATTAATAAAAAATGCACTAAGTTTAGTGAGACACAGCCATTAGGATTACTGCTCATTGCCACTTTTCTTATATTGTATATGAGGTGGCTCAGTGGTTAAGACTGTAATTATTAAAACATTTATTAATGTTGGTTTTAGCGAGACAACCATTAGGATTACTGTTCATTTCCACTTTTCTTATATTGTATATAGGGTGGATCAGTGGTTAAGATTACTAATAAATAAAAACTGGATCAAGGTTAGTGAGACACAGCCATTAGGATTGCTGTTCACTTCCACTTTTCTTATATTGTATATGTGGTGGCTCAGTGGTTAAGACTAATATAAAACAAACTGCATTAATATTGGTTTTAGTGAGACATAGCCTTTAGTATTATTGTTCATTTCTACTTTTCTTATATTGTATATACGGTGGCTTAGTGGATAACATTACAATTAATACAAACTGGAGCAAGGTTAGTGAGACACAGCCATTTGGATTAGTGTTCATTTTCACTTTTCTTAAATTGTATATGGGATGGCTCAGTGGTTAAGATTATCATTAATAAAAACTGGACCGAGGTTAGTGAGACACATCCATTTGGGTTACTGTTCATTTCCATTTTTCTTATATTGTATATAGGGTGGTTCAGTGGTTAAGATTACCATTAATAAAAACTGCACCAAGGTTAGTGAGACAGCCATTAGGATTACTGGTCATTGCCACTTTTCTGATATTGTATATGGGGTGGGTCAGTGGTTAAGACTACCACTAATAAAAACTGCATTATTGTTAGTTTTAGTAAGAGACTGCTATTAGGATTACTGTTCGTTTCCACTTTTCTTATATTGTATATGGGGTTTGTTACGGTTGCTGCGAGCACTGGAGACTATGTCCAGATTTCTTGCTACTGCACATGTGCGAGCGCTGGAGACTAAGTCCAGATTTCTTGCTACTGCACATGTGCGAGCGCTGGAGACTAAGTCCAGATTTCTTGCTACTGCACATGTGCGAGCGCTGGAGACTAAGTCCAGATTTCTTGCTACTGCACATGTGCGAGCGCCGGAGACTAAGTCCAATCTTGGAGCCATTGCACATGTGCGGGTGACATCATCGCTGACACGAGGTCACATGTCTCTGACACCTTCTATGCCGATTGGTCGCTGGTCATGTGCTTGTGACGTCTTGCTCGGTGATAGGCCAGCATGACGTCACTCCTGTCGTTCTGGCAGCGGATTGGCTCTGGTGTCCTCCATCTTGGATGAGGCACAGAGTCTATATAAGACCCTGACACACGCCGCATGGTGCTCAGTCCTCTTGGTTCATTCATATGAGTAGACGCTCTGTGCGCGTTCCTCTAGGCATTCCTCTGTCTATGCTAGGTGAGCGCTACCGGCAGGGTAGCGTTCTTATACCTTACAGCTTCGGCTGCTGTCCGTATCCTTACCTCTTAGGGGAGCGGACATAGGCAGGTGCCTGAGGCACATGGTCTGGCTGGGCCTTGTGATTCTACTCGTAGGTGGACGTTGCCGCTAGGGTAACGTTCCTTATACTGCGACTAGCAGTTGTTCGTATCCTCGCACACTAGGGGAGCGAACAGAGGTAGGAGCTTTGTGCGGCTTACGCTGCTGTTCGTCTCTTTTGCACCACTAGAAGAGCGGACCTAGGCAGGTGCCATATCTAGTGGTTCGTGTCCTCGCACACTAGTGGAGCGAACGCAGGTAGGAGCTTTGTGCGGCTTATGCTGCTGTTCGTCTCTTTTGCACCACTAGAAGAGCGGACCTAGGTAGGTGCCATTTCGCACACATTGCCTTTGTCTCTGTGATTATTAACAGAGATCATTCCACACACCCTCCAAGTAAGGGAGGAATTGCTTTACTTACTTATTATATCCTTCTGTGAGTTAACAGAGGTATTGCACTCTGCCATAGTCTGCAGCAAAGTCTTTGCACGGTGGACCCTGACTGTCTGATACTCCTTTCGGTTATTATCAGACAGCCCCCCGTAACATTAGGACTGAGCCAAGGGTCTGGCAGTTATGGCAGAATATCAGCAGTTACACCGTTACATACAAGTACTTGAGTCACGGCTCAAGAGTATAGAGGATAAACCTCAGACCATGGTGACATCTGCACATGATCCTCGACTTGCTCTGCCAAACAGATATTCTGGCGATGCCAGATCATGTCGTGGTTTCATTAGTCAGTGTCAGATACACCTAGAGGTCAACTCTTCTCGCTTCTCTACGGAGAGGTCCAGGGTAGGCTTTATCATCTCCTTACTTCAGGACAAAGCCTTAGAATGGGCGACTCCCCTATGGGAGCGCTCTGATGTGGTTACTCTGAGACATCAAGACTTTCTTGATGCTCTTAAGGCGGTATTCATGGGTCCGCAGGTTACCCATGATGCGGCCCTGAGACTGTTAGATCTATCTCAGGGTTCGTTATCCACTAGTTCTTATGCCATTGCTTTTAGAACTCTGGTGGCAGAACTAGATTGGCCAGAGAAGGTGTTGATTCCTATCTTCTGGAGAGGGTTGGCAGGCTATGTCAAGGATGCCCTTGCTACTCGTGAGGTCCCTGCTTCTCTGGAGGACTTGATCACAGTAGCAACGAGGATCGATGTACGCCATAAGGAACGTAGACTCGAGGTCTCTTCCTCACGCCTTAAGCATCGGGCTATTCCAGTTGTTGAGGGTCCACTACCATCTTCCTCAGCATCTGAAACATCTCCCACTCCTATGGAGTTAGGTCATACGTTCTCCAGACTACGCAAGTCTGGTCCTCCTATGTGTTACGTATGTCGTCAGGCTGGGCACTATGCCAACAAGTGTCCTAGTCGTCAGGGAAACTCCCTGGCCTAGTAACCATTAGAGGGGGGTTACTAGAGACGTCTTCTGCACCCTCTAAGTGTTGTATCCCAGGTCAGCTCTCGTTATCTGAGAATACATGGCCTATTATGGCTTTTGTGGATTCCGGAGCTGACGGGATTTTTGTGTCCTCAGGATTTGTAAAGGGACACAATATTCCCTCTATCATGTTAGAGGCGCCTATTCCTGTCCGTGTTGTTAATGGAACTATGTTGTCTGACTCCATTACATTGAGGACAGTTCCCTTGCGCCTTTCCCTGTCTCAGGGTCACATAGAGGAGATTTCTTTTCTTGTTTTGCCTGAGGGTATAGACGACGTCCTTCTGGGTCTTCCATGGCTTCGGACTCATGCTCCTCACATTGACTGGGAGTCTGACAGCATTATTAGTTGGGGTTCGAAATGTCAGTCCCGATGTCTTCCCTTACCACCTAAGGTCGTTGCGGTTGCATCAACTGATCTCTCTCCCATACCTACACCCTATTTGGATTTCGCTGACGTGTTCTCCAAACAGGGTGCTGAGGTTCTTCCACCCCATAGGCCGTATGACTGTGCCATAGACCTTATCCCAGGTTCGGTTCCACCTAAAGGCAGGGTTTACCCCCTGTCGATACCTGAGTCGGAGGCCATGTCGACCTATATAAGAGAGAGTTTAGAGAAGGGGTTCATTCGTAAGTCTGTCTCTCCCGCGGGAGCTGGGTTTTTCTTTGTTCGGAAGAAAGAGGGTGATTTGCGTCCCTGCATAGATTACAGGGGTCTCAACGCAATCACAATAAAGAACAAATACCCATTACCTTTAATTTCGGAGCTCTTTGACAGACTGAGAGGAGCTCAAGTTTTTACGAAGTTGGATCTGCGGGGTGCGTATAACTTGGTACGAATTCGAAAGGGTGACGAATGGAAGACCGCTTTTAACACCCGAGACGGTCACTATGAATACCTCGTCATGCCTTTTGGGTTATGTAATGCACCCGCAGTATTTCAGGACTTCGTAAACGATGTGTTCAGGGATTTACTGTTATCCTCAGTAGTGGTGTATCTAGACGACATCCTGATTTTTTCTCCTGATCTGGAGACTCATCGTCAGGATGTCGTTCGTGTCCTTTCCCGTTTAAGGGAGCACTCATTGTTTGCTAAACTCGAGAAATGTGTATTCGAGCAGTCCTCATTGCCTTTTTTGGGTTACATTATCTCACAAGAGGGTCTGGCTATGGATCCTGCGAAGCTCTCTGCTGTCCTGCAATGGTCCGAACCTCATTCCTTGAAGGCGGTGCAACGCTTCTTAGGATTCATAAATTATTACAGGCAGTTCATACCCCATTTTTCTACTTTGGTGGCCCCTTTGGTGGCCTTGACTAAGAAAGGTGCTAATCCCAAAGCCTGGTCTACTGAGACATCTCAGGCTTTTGAGGCAGTAAAAAGACACTTTTCAACTGCTCCCGTTCTTCAAAGACCCGATGAGAATAAGCCCTTCCTCTTAGAGGTTGATGCCTCTTCAGTGGGTGCTGGTGCGGTCTTGTATCAAAAGAACGGTGCAGGTAGAAAAAGGCCGTGTTTCTTCTTTGCTAAAACCTTTTCACCGGCAGAGAGAAACTATACCATTGGGGATAGGGAACTGCTCGCCTTGAGATTAGCCTTGGAGGAGTGGCGTCACTTGCTGGAAGGAGCGAAACATCCTTTCCAGGTCTATACAGACCATAAGAATCTGACGTACTTACAAACCGCTCAGCGTCTGAATCCTCGCCAAGCCCGCTGGTCCTTGTTTTTCTCCCGCTTTCACTTCTCCATCAACTATCTGTCTGGGAGTAAGAATAACAAGGCAGACGCCCTGTCTCGCTCTATGCTTTCTACCCAGGAAGAGATTGACGAACCTCGTCTTATCCTTCCCTCCAGGGTTTTTCATACGCTCTCCCCTGTGACGTTAGACCAAATCCCACCGGGCAAGACCTTTGTTCCGCCTGATCGACAGAATGATATACTGTCATGGGCCCACACCTCAAAGGTGGGTGGGCATTTTGGTATTAGGCGGACACGAGAGTTACTGGAGAGGTGGTATTGGTGGCCACACTTAGCCAGCCACGTCAAGAGATATGTCGGTTCCTGCTACTCGTGTGCTCGCAACCGTCCATTACGGCAGAGACCGGCTGGGCTCTTGCATCCTTTACCAGTGCCAGATAGACCATGGGAGGTGGTAGGCATGGACTTTGTGGGTGATCTTCCATGTTCACAGGGACATAGATTTGTGTGGGTCATTACGGACCATTTCTCCCGGATGGTTCATCTCGTACCGTTATCGAGAATCCCATCTTCCAGGGTACTAGCCAAACTATTCCTCAAGCATGTCTTTAGGCTTCACGGGATGCCAGATCGTATCATTTGTGATAGAGGCCCGCAATTTACTTCCCGTTTCTGGCGAGATCTTTGTAGCCTTCTGCAAATTGAGTTGAATCTCTCTTCGGCATACCATCCGGAGACTAATGGTTTGGTTGAACGTACCAATCAATCTATGATTATATACCTTCGACACTTTGTTGCTGAGAACCACAATAACTGGTCCTCCCTCCTACCCTGGGCAGAATTTGCCCTTAACAATTCGCTGGCTGAGGCCACTGGGCAGACACCGTTCGTACTCAATAATGGGCAACACCCTAGGGTACCGGTACCGTTTCCCGCTGCTGCACCTCCTCCTCTTGTGGCCGACTGGGCAACTAATGCCAGAGAGGTTTGGGATCGGACTCAAGAGTCGATCCAAGCAGCTAAGGACCGTATGAAGACGGTGTCCGATCGGTTTCGTCGCCCGGCTCCTGTCTTTTCTCCAGGGGACTTTGTGTGGCTCTCTGCAAAACACGTGAGACTTAGAGTGAGCTCTGTCAAATTTGCTCCTCGCTTCCTGGGTCCTTATGAGGTTCTTCGACAGGTAAATCCTGTAGTCTATCAATTGAAGTTACCTGTCCATCTTAGGATTCATGACAAATTCCATGTCTCACTGCTAAAGCCGGCTATTTTACCTCACACTCGTGAAGTGCACTCTCCTGCCTCTGATTCCTCTCGCTCTAGCTATGAGGTCCGAGCCATAGTTGGTTCTAAGATGGTTAGAGGGCGCAGGTTCTTCTTGATAGATTGGGAGGGCTATGGTCCGGAACATCGCTCTTGGGAGCCTGAGGAGGCTGTCCATGCTCCCGACTTAGTTGCCGATTACCTGCGTCGCCGGGAGGGGGGTCCTTGAGGGGGAGGTACTGTTACGGTTGCTGCGAGCACTGGAGACTATGTCCAGATTTCTTGCTACTGCACATGTGCGAGCGCTGGAGACTAAGTCCAGATTTCTTGCTACTGCACATGTGCGAGCGCTGGAGACTAAGTCCAGATTTCTTGCTACTGCACATGTACGAGCGCCGGAGACTAAGTCCAGATTTCTTGCTACTGCACATGTGCGAGCGCCGGAGACTAAGTCCAATCTTGGAGCCATTGCACATGTGCGGGTGACATCATCGCTGACACGAGGTCACATGTCTCTGACACCTTCTATGCCGATTGGTCGCTGGTCATGTGCTTGTGACGTCTTGCTCGGTGATAGGCCAGCATGACATCACTCCTGTCGTTCTGGCAGCGGATTGGCTCTGGTGTCCTCCATCTTGGATGAGGCACAGAGTCTATATAAGACCCTGACACACGCCGCATGGTGCTCAGTCCTCTTGGTTCATGCATATGAGTAGACGCTCTGTGCGCGTTCCTCTAGGCATTCCTCTGTCTATGCTAGGTGAGCGCTACCGGCAGGGTAGCGTTCTTATACCTTACAGCTTCGGCTGCTGTCCGTATCCTTACCTCTTAGGGGAGCGGACATAGGCAGGTGCCTGAGGCACATGGTCTGGCTGGGCCTTGTGATTCTACTCGTAGGTGGACGTTGCCGCTAGGGTAACGTTCCTTATACTGCGTCTGGCAGTTGTTCGTATCCTCGCACACTAGGGGAGCGAACAGAGGTAGGAGCTTTGTGCGGCTTACGCTGCTGTCCGTCTCTTTTGCACCACTAGAAGAGCGGACCTAGGCAGGTGCCATATCTAGTGGTTCGTGTCCTCGCACACTAGTGGAGCGAACGCAGGTAGGAGCTTTGTGCGGCTTATGCTGCTGTTCGTCTCTTTTGCACCACTAGAAGAGCGGACCTAGGTAGGTGCCATTTCGCACACATTGCCTTTGTCTCTGTGATTATTAACAGAGATCATTCCACACACCCTCCAAGTAAGGGAGGAATTGCTTTACTTACTTATTATATTTACTTACTTATTATATCCTTCTGTGAGTTAACAGAGGTATTGCACTCTGCCATAGTCTGCAGCAAAGTCTTTGCACGGTGGACCCTGACTGTCTGATACTCCTTTCGGTTATTATCAGACAGCCCCCCGTAACAGGGTTGCTCAGTGGTTAGGATTACCATTAATGAAAAATGCACGAAGGTTAGTGAGACACAGCCATTAGGATTACTGGTCATTGCCACTTTTCTTATATTGTATATGGGATGGCTCAGTGGTTAAGACTTTCATTTAAAAAAAACTCCATTAATGTTGGTTTTAGTGAGACACAGCCATTAGGATTAAGATTCATGTCAGCTTTAATGATATTGTATATGGGGTGGCACAGTGGTTAAGATGAACATTAATGAAAATTGCATTAATGTTGGTTTTAGTGAGATACTGCCATTAGGTTTACTGTCCATTTCAACTTTATATTGCAAACAGGGTGGCACAGTGGTTAAGATGACTATTAATACACAATGCACTAATATTGTATTTAGTAAGACACCGCCATAAGGATTATTGTCCATGTGTACTATATTTACATTCTATGGTTTGGAAGAGTGGTTAAGATCACCACTACCATCAATACATACTTGTGATAGGGAACTTGTAAAATGTTATAGACGTCTCTGTATATTGGACATATCTAACGTCATATTGAAACATATTTGATTAATTAAAACGGAGGAAGAAGAGAGAGGTAGCACAACATTTGGCCCCAGTTCAGCTAGGACCTCCTGGTATGGACAGGTAATTGTATTTCTTATCTGCTGGGAAACAGATACAAGGTCTGGGATCTGTATACTGATAGCTTGAAAAATGTCAAATGTGTCACCTCTGGAGTCAACTCTGCTGAATTTCAAAGGAACCAACCGGACTTTTTGGCGCTGGCAGACAGTAATGAATATGGGGTTTGTATTGATCTGATATTTATGGGAGATACATTTTGAGCTTCGTGATTTTGAGGAGAAGAACATGCATATTTTCATATAATTGTGCAATCAGCGCATCAGCCCCAAATTAATATCAGTTGGAAGGATGATGCTACCCATGCTATGTCTCTTTTCTACAGAAAGGTAAAATCGGGATAAAAAACATGACTTGTGTCAAGTAAGAAACCGTTCCTGTGTCCTGGTACCAATCTGAGTTCCTTAATCCGTTCCTGTGTCCCGGTACCAGCCTGAGTTCCTGAGTCTGCTCCTGCATCTTCGTTCCAGCCTGAGTTGCTGCATCTGTCCTTTTGTCCTGGTACCAGCCTGAGTTCCTGAATTCATTCCTGTGTCCTGGAACCAACCCAAGTTCCTGAATCCATTCCTGTGTCCCGGTACCAGCCTGAGTTCCTGAATCTGTCCCTTTGTCCCGGTACCAGCCTGAGTCCCTGAATCCGTTCCAGTGTCCCGGTACCAGCCTGAGTTCCTGAATCTGTTCCTGTGTCCCGGTACCTGCCTGAGTTCCTGAATCTGTTCCCGTGTCCCGGTACCTGCCTGAGTTCCTGAATCTGTTCCCGTGTCCCGGTACCTGCCTGAGTTCATGAAACTGTTCCCGTGTCCCGGTACCTGCCTGAGTTCCTGAATCAGTTCCCATGTCCCGGTACCTGCCTGAGTTCCTGAATCAGTTCCCATGTCCCGGTACCTGCCTGAGTTCCTGAATCAGTTCCCATGTCCCGGTACCTGCCTGAGTTCCTGAATCTGTTCCCGTGTCCCGGTACCTGCCTGAGTTCCTGAATCTGTTCCCGTGTCCCGGTACCTGCCTGAGTTCCTGAATCCGTTCCCCTGTCCCGGTACCTGCCTGAGTTCCTGAATCCATTCCTGTGTCCCGGTACCAGCCTTAGTTCCTGAATCTGTTCCTGTGTCCCGGTACCAGCCTGAGTTCCTGAATCCGTTCTAGTGTCCCGGTACCAGCCTGAGTTCCTGAATCTGTTCCTGTGTCCCGGTACCAGCCTGAGTTCCTGAATCTGTTCCTGTGTCCCGGTACCAGCCTGAGTTCCTTATGCTGTTCCTGTGTCCCGGTACCTGCCTGAGTTCTTGAATCTATTCTTGTATCCTGGTACCTGCCTGAGTTCCTCTATCCATTCCTGTGTCCTGCTACCTACCTGAGTTCCTGAATCCGTTCCTGAATCTGTTCCTGTGTCCCGGTACCTGCCTGTGGTCCTGAATCCTCTCTGAACCAGAACCTATCCTATCTGTATCAGCTATCCTTTCTGCACCTGAACCTTAATTTGAACCTGAACCTGTTCTGTCGGTATCAGCCGCCCCATCTGTACCTGTACCACCATCCACCCTCCCAGTGATCCCGTTCCTGTCCCGCTGTGGCGCAGTCTCGAATGCTAGTGTTGGGGTCAGCTTCTTCAGATCCAGAGACTGCCCTGGAGTGGTACCTGGCGGTTACTTGCAACACAACCCTAACATCACCACCAGAGAAGACCAGGTAGCGGTAGCCCCTTTAGTCTCACCCGTCTGTGGTCCAGTAGGTCTGTTCAACCGGCTCGGTCTTTATGGTCACGGCCGTAACACACGCTTTTGGAATGTGACTATTGAGTAAACAAAGATATTGAAAAAAATTAAGACATTGATAAATAAAGAATGTTAGAAAGTAGTTGAAATTCTGATTACATACCCAATAGGCTTTATTTATATAAAACTTGAAAAACATGAAAAGTAGAATCGGATATAAGTCGGCACAGTGGGTAAGAGTAAAACATCATCAATCATTGTTAAATCGGGTGTTATATTGTTGCAAATTTGCCTTGAAGCACGATCTCGGCTAATGACTTCAGTAAGCGCGTTGGGCTGGGGAGACGTCTCAGCTTCTCTCCATCATTTCCCGCGTCTTTCCTGCGCTCTCCACTCTCTCGCTCGGGGAGTGGTCTCTGCAGACCTGACAGCCTGCCAGCCACCATATTTCAGCCGGACAGAGAAAATGAATATTGATTTTATGTTTCTTTCATGCTGGTTAATGCTGCGGCGTGCATAAGCTCTCACCTCAGCATACTTGCCAACAAACTTACAGTCATTAGGGATTTGGTACAGTCCGGGCTTTTTAACTCCATTTTTCTAAATATTCCAGGATCTGCCGTCTCTTTGAATAGAGAAGCGTCTCGGATGAGGGTCACGCAGGCGACAATGTGGCCAGAAGCTGAATGGTCTGGAACGAGCCCAGAGGAAATTAATCAATGTGCAATGGCCATTTGGAAGGGGTCACGGTGGCAGTCTTAAAGAAGATATCCAATAAACCTTGGTTTACAACTGTAGCTACTCGGGCAAACAAACAGTTTTCTTATGGCTCCTGGTTTATGGATGATATTTTTTTTTCCAATAATCTATTATATTTTAAGAATGACAGTTTACTTATTTTTTGCATCTAAATCTATTCATTTAAAAGGGTAGAATGAAATATTAGGATTAAGCGGGAATTTAACAGTCCACCAGTGATGGAAGCGTAAACATTCCGTAAGTGATATATTGTCACATGGAATCTCAGGGGTGGAGAAGAACACATGATTCCACGTAAACATTACGTAAGGGATTCATTGTCACATGGAATTTAACAGTCCACCAGTGATGGAAGCGTAAACATTTCGTAAACATTCCGTAAGCGATACATTGTCACATGGAGTCTCAGGGGTGGAGAAGAACACATGGTTCCACGTAAACATTACGTAAGTGATTCATTGTCACATGGAATTTAACAGTCCACCAGTGATGGAAGCGTAAACATTTCGTAAACATTCCGTAAGCGATACATTGTCACATGGAGTCTCAGGGGTGGAGAAGAGCTCATAGTGCCACGTAAACATTCCGTAAGTGATACATTGTCACATGGAATTTAATAGTCCACCAGTGATGGAAGAGTAAATATTCCGTAAACATTCCATAAGTGATACATTGTCACATGGAATTTAACAGTCCACCAGGGATGGAAGCGTAAACATACCGTAAACATTCCGTAAGTGATACATTGTCACATGGAATCTCAGGGGTGGAGAAGAACACATGATGCCACATAAATATTCCGTAAGTGATACATTGTCACATGGAATTTAACAGTCCACCAGAAATGGAAGAGTAAATATTCCGTAAACATTCCGTAAGTGATATATTGTCACATGGAATTTCAGGGGTGGAGAAGAACATATGGTGCCCAGTAAATATTCCATAAGTGATACATTGTCACATGAAATTTAACAGTTCACCAGTGATAGAAGTGTAAACATTCCGTAAATATTCCGTAAGTGATATATTGTCACATGGAATCTCAGGGGTGGAGAAGAACACATGGTGCCATGTAAACATTCCGTAAGTGATACATTGTCAAATGGAATTTAACAGTCCACCAGTGATGGTAGCGTAAATATTCCATAAACATTCCGTAAACATTCCGTAAGTGATACATTGTCACATGGAATTTAACAGTCCACCAGTGATGGAAGTGTAAACATTCCGTTAGTGATACATTGTCACATAGAATCTCAGGGCTGGAGAAGAACACATGGTGCCATGTAAACATTCCGTAAGTGATACATTGTCACATGGAATTGAACAGTCCACCAGTGATGAAGCGTAAACATTCCGTAAGTGATACATTGTCACATGGAATTGAACAGTCCACCAGTGATGAAGCGTAAACATTCCGTAAGTGATACATTGTCACATGGAATTTAACAGTCCACCAGTGATGGAAGTGTAAACATTCCGTTAGTGATACATTGTCACATAGAATCTCAGGGCTGGAGAAGAACACATGGTGCCACGTAAACATTCCGTAAGTGATACATTGTCACATGGAATTGAACAGTCCACCAGTGATGAAGCGTAAACATTCCGTAAGTGATACATTGTCACATGGAATTTAACAGTCCACCAGTGATGGAAGCGTAAACATTCCGTAAACCTTCTGTAACTAATACATTGTCACAATTAATTTAACAGTCCACCAGTGATGGAAGCGTAAACATTCTGTAAACATTCTGTAAACATTGCGTAAGTGATACATTGTCACATGGAATTTAGCAGTCCACCAGTGATGAAGCGTAAACATTCCGTAAGTGATACATTGTCACATGGAATCTTAGGGGCGCAGCAGAACACATGGTGCCATGTACCAACTCTGAAAGGCATATAATAAATCATCCTTGTTTTTACAGAGTTTCCCTTTAGCCTTTTCATTTATTTTTTTGAGACCTACCTAGTGTACGATTTTTTTCTGGCTTTTTTAACTCCAAAAATGCAAGAAAAGGCAAACAAAACACTGATTGATACCTACCTAGTGTACACATTTTTTTGTGGCTTTATACACTCCAAAAATGCAAGAAAAAGGCAAATGAAACACTGTAAAGAATGGAAAAACTACTTTTTCCGGCTTTCACAAATGCCAATTGATTCAAAGCAATGTCATATCTAGTCTTCAGGCATTGTTTGCACCCCAATCCTTAAGAATGAATATAAATCAATGGCAAAGCTAAAATGATGCCCTGATGATGACTGTTTAAAAAAAAAAAAAGAGAGAGAAAGAGTAGGGTGTGTGCAGTTTCTCATTATATGAGATATGCCTTGATGTGGCTACTGGGTGGATATAGAAATGGCCATTTTTTTATGCAAAGTATCTCAATTTTTCCTAGATTTCCTTAAGAAAAAATGCATATCTATATTTTTGTATTCATTATTTGCATGCTTTAACATTTCAGAGTGTAACTGTCTTTTTTTTATTATTACGTCGTGTTACGTTTTGCACCTGTTCAGACTACATTTTGGGAGTGCCATCAGTCTTCTTGTCTAGATCTATAGCAACAGGTGATTTTATTCTCTAACATCAGGTTCCTACTCTCCCATACACATGGAGGTTTGTAACCCAAAGAGAGGTTTCAGTTTAGTGTAGGTTCCCAGTATACGAGATATGCCTTGACGTGGTTACTGGGCAGATATAGAAATGGCCATTTTTGTAAGCTAAATATCTCAATTTTTTCTAGATTTCCTTAAGCAGAAATGCATGTCTATAGTATTTCTTTCATTGCTTGCATGCTTTAGCACTTCAGAGTGCAACTGTCTTTTAGTTTATCTGTCATGTTCAGTTTTGCACCTGTTCAGACTACATTTTGGTAGTGCCATCAGTCTTTTTGTCTAGATCATGGAGTCATGTCCTTTGACTGTGCACCCCTCCCCCATTAGCCACAGGTGATTTTATTCTCTAGTACCAGGTTCCTACTTGCCTATACGCATGGATGTTTGTAACCCAAAGAGAGATTTGAGTTCATAATAGGATCCCAGGATATGAGATATGCCTTGATGTGGCTACTGGGCAGATATAGAAATGGCCATTTTTGTTTTTCCTAGATTTCCTTAAGCAGTATTGGATATCTATATTCTTTCATTCATTGCTTGCATGCTTTAGCATTCCAGTGCAACTTTCTTGTTTTGTTATGCAGCTGTTCAGACTATTTTGGGAGTGCCATCAGTCTTTTTATCTAGATTATGGAGTTATGCCCTCTTACTGTGCACCCTTCTCCCATTAGCCACAGGTGATTTTATTCTCTAGTAGCAAATTCCTACTCGCCCATACACATGGAGGTTTGTAACCCAGAGAGAAGGAGGCTTCAGTTTAGTGTAGGTTCAAAGTAACAAGATATGCCTTGACGTGGCTACTGGGCAGATATAGAAATGGCCATTTTTGTGCTAAATATCTCAATTTTTCCTACATTTCCTTAAGCAGTAATGCATATCTATCTTCTAGCATTCATTGATTGCATGCTTTAGCATTTCAGAGTGCAGCTGTCTTTTTTTATTATTATATGTCATGTTTAGTTTTGCAACTGTTCAGATTGCATTTTGGGAGTGCCATCAGTCTTTTTGTCTAGATTTTTAGCCACAGGTGATTTTATTCTCTAATAGCAGGTTCCTACTTGCCCATACACATGGAAGTTTGTAACCCAGAGAGAGGTTTTAGTTTAGTGTAGGTTCAAAGTAACAAGATAAGATATGCCTTGACGTGGCTACTGGGCAGATATAGAAATGGCCATTTTTGTGCTATATATCTCAATGTTTCCTACATTTCCTAAGCAGTAATGCATATCTATATTCTAGCATTCATTGTGTGCATGCTTTAGCATTTCAAAATGCAACTTTTTTGTAATTAAAAAAGGCTAGCAATTTTTCTTGAATTTAAAAAAAAATCCAAAAGTCAAAATAAAAACAATACAAAACATTACAAGACAAATGACTAAAAAACTCCGGAGATAATGAGCGATTCTTGAAGAAGTGTCTCTTGCTTAGAAAATGGATGTTTTTGACCGGAAACAGTGTGAACACAGCTTTAGATGAGATTGAGAATAGAGGGACCGAAGGCACGAGACACCTAGTCCTGTACTGATAACTTCCCTTTGATAAAACACTGATTTTAGTGACACAAAAGTGTACAGCTCAGTATGTGACACATTGCTGTTTATTAGTGATGAGCGAGCATGCTTGTAACTACTCGGTACTCGCACGAGTATCGCTGTACTCGGGCTGCTCGGCGGGGACCGAGTAATCTCGCGATACTCGTGCTGTACTCGTGGTCTTCATTTCTGCATGTTGGCGCTCTTTTGAGAGCCAGCCCTCATGCAGGGATTGGCTGGCAGACCACTGCAATGCCACAGCCCTGTTAGTTGTGGAATTGCAGTGATTGGCCGGCCTGCACAGCGTGACCGAGCCTTTATACCGGCCGGCGCGCTGTGCTCTGCTCACAGCTATCCAGACAGTCAGTGCAGGGAGAGTGTCGCTGATTCAGGGAAAGCTTTGCGGCCCTTTATAGCTTTTTCAGTTGCAGGGCTGCAAACAGTGTGACCAAAAGTCCTTCTCAGGACTATTCTAGTTGTATACAGGCAGGCAGGGTATAGCCAGGTCGGAGTACAGTAGCAGAGTCCTTCTCAGGACTATTGTTGCTATATACAGGCAGGGTATAGCCAGGTCTGAATACAGGCTAGTGACCAAAAGAGTCCTTGTCAGGACTATTGTACCAGTATACAGGCAGGCAGGCAGGCAGGGTAGTGGTGACCGTATACCAGCCTTCATCATATCTGGGGCTGGTGTACACAGTGTAAAACAGTCCAGATAGTGTCTGACTTGTCTGTAATTGTCGCTCCCCAAAAAAACCTGTTAGGTTATTATTGCGTCCGTGCTTGGTTTTTAAAACCGCACGTGTGTGCCTGTTGGTGGCAGCGTACAGGTGCACTTGTGTGCAATTTCCACACACTTTGATATAACGCACAAGTAGTGAATATACACGTCAGCAGTGCACAGCATTGCAAAATGCGCAAGGGCATTGGCAAGGAACAAGGAAGTGGACGTGATGGTGGTGCAGGCAGAGGCCGAGGTCGTGGGCAAGCTCTAATTTCGCCACAACAAAGGGCCACATCTAGTCACTCGCACGTCCTGTCCCAAATTCTTGGGGACCGCAGCAGTACACCGCTCTTGAACCAAGACCAGTGTCAACAGGTTGTTAGTTGGATAGCAGATAATGCTTCCAGTCAGATTGGCACCACCACAAACACTCTGTCTTCCACACGGTCAAGTGTCAGTAGCCGTGATACTGCACCGCACATTTCTGAACCTGATCCTCCTTCCTACCACCAGGCTGAGTACACGTCCTCCTCGGACATTAATGATCCCACACTTGGACACTCGGAAGAGCTGTTCACGTTTCCATTCACACATTCTGGCCTCTCGCCAGCTCATATTGAAGTGGGTCATGAGGAGATCGTCTGTACAGATGGCCAAATATTTGAGCAGCCACGTTCTCACGAAGTTGGCAACGTGTCTCAACAAGTGGTGGACGATGATGAGACACAATTGTCAGGAAGTCAGGAGGAGGAGCAGGGTGCGGAAGAGGAAGACGACGTGGTGGATGATCCAGTAACTGACCCAACCTGGCAGGAGGATATGCAGAGCGAGGACAGCAGTGCACAGGGGGAGGGAGGCGTAGCATCACAACAGGCAGTAAGAAGCAGGGTGGTGGCCCCAGGCAGAAGTCAGGCAACCGTTCCCCGGAACAACACGACGACACAAGGTGCCTGTACAAATGTTAGGTCTTCCCGAGTCTGGCAGTTTTTTAAGTTGGATCCAGATGATTCAAAAAAGGCCATTTGCAACACCTGCCGTGCCAGCATCAGCAGGGGTACCAAAACTAGCAGCCTGACCACCACCAGCATGATCAGGCACATGTCAGCCAAGCACCCGACTTTGTGGGAAGTACAACAGAGTCGAGGAGCAGTGCTTGCTGATGTCACTGCTACGTCTTCGCTGGTTGTGCATGCGAGCCAATCCTCTGTCCATGCTGCCTGCGAACAAGCCTCCTCCACTCCTGCACCTGCAGTTGCCTACGCAGAAAGAACACCATCATCAAGCACGTCCTTGTCCCAGCGCAGCGTTCAGTTATCCATTCAGCAAACCTTTGAACGCAGGCGCAAATACACTGCCAACACCCCACATGCCACAGTTCTAAATGCTAACATTTCGCGACTGCTTGCGCTGGAAATGTTGCCTTTTAGGCTGGTGGAGACAGAAGCATTCCGTGACCTGATGGTGGCAGCTGTCCCACGTTACTCGGTCCCCAGCCGCCACTATTTCTCCCGGTGTGCCGTCCCCGCGTTGCATAACCACGTGTCACAAAACATCACACGTGCCCTGAACAACGCTGTTTCACCCAAGGTCCACCTAACCACAGACACGTGGACAAGTGCTTGTGGGCAAGGCCGCTACATCTCGTTGACGGCACACTGGGTTAATATTGTGGAAGCTGGGACCCAGTCTGAGCGAGGGACGGAACACGTCCTTCCCACACCAAGGTTTGCAGGCCCTACCTCAGTCAGTGTTTCACCCACACTCTACAGCTCCGGAATGTCATGCTCTTCAGCCTCCTCCTCCTCCTGCGCATCCTCATCCACTGTGCCCTCCACACCAGTCACAAGCTGGAAGCACTGCATCACTGCCTCGGCGAAGCGGCAACAGGCTGTGCTGAAGCTAATCTGCATAGGTGACAAACCCCACAATGCAGAAGAGCTGTGGACAGCTCTGAAACAGCAGGCAGATCACTGGCTCACACCTCTGAACCTAAAGCCAGGAAAGGTCGTGTGTGACAATGGCCGGAACCTGGTGGCGGCTTTGAGGCGAGGCCAGCTGACACATGTTCCATGCGTGGCCCATGTGCTCAACCTCGTGGTTCAGCGGTTTATAAAGTCATACCCAGAGCTGTCTGATCTGCTGGTAAAAGTTCGCCGCCTGTCTGCACATTTTCGAAAGTCACCTATTGCTTCAGCCGGCCTTGCCGGCTTTCAGCGCCGTTTGCATCTTCCGGCTCACAGACTGGTGTGTGATGTCCCCACGCGTTGGAATTCAACTCTGCACATGTTGGTCAGGATATGTGAGCAGAAGAGGGCAGTTGTTGAGTACCTGCATCACCTAAGCCGTCGGGAAATGGGTCAAACTCCACACAACACCTGAGGAGTGGAGATGGATGTCAGACCTATGTACCATCCTCCAAAACTTTGAGGACTCCACCAAGATGGTGAGTGGTGATGACGCCATTATTAGCGTCACCATACCGCTACTCTGCCTTCTAAAACGGTCTCTGCTGAAAAACAAACATGATGCATTGCAGGCGGAGCGCGATGAGTTGCAGCAAGAAACAGTAGTGGGTGTGGGTGATAACACACAGCCCAGCCTCGTCTCATTACAACGTGCAGTGGAGGACTATGACGAGGAGGAGGATGAAGACATGGAGCAACTCTCCGGCCAAATTGAGGATATGACATGCACACCAGTCATATCCTCGGTTCAGCGTGGCTGGCCAGAGGACAGGGTAGATGAGGAGGAGGAGGAGGAGGAGGAGGAGGACAGCATGTTCAGTCATCTTGTTGGTCAGGCTACTGAAGTCCTGGCTGTTAAGAGTCTGGCGCACATGGCTGACTTTATGGTAAGCTGCCTGTCTCGTGACCCTCGCGTTAAGAACATCTTGGCCGACAATCATTACTGGTTGGTAACACTGTTAGACCCACGCTACAAGGAGAACTTTTTGTCTCTTATTCCCGTGGAGGAGAGGTCAACCAAAATGCAGCAGTTCCGGAAGGCCATACTCACGGAAGTAGGCAAAGCATTCCCCTCACAAAACGCTAGCGGCATAGGTCAGGAATCAGTGGACAACCGAGGCGTACAGCCGAGAGAGGCACAAGTCCAATCCGCCAGAGGTAGGGGAACAGTCTTTAAGATGTGGAACAGTTTTCTCAGCCCCTCACGTACCACAGCCCCTGAGGTGCGGGGTAGTGCCACAAGAAATCCTAAGTTTGCCCAGATGCTGAAGGAGTACCTTGCAGATCGAACAACTGTACTCCGACATTCCTCTGTGCCTTACAATTATTGGGTATCCAAGCTGGACACGTGGCATGAATTGGCTCTCTACGCCTTGGAAGTCCTGGCCTGCCCTGCCGCTAGCGTTTTGTCAGAGCGTGTTTTTAGTGCCGCAGGTGGAATCATTACAGATAAACGCACCCGCCTGTCAACTGAAAATGCTGACAGGCTGACTCTGATCAAGATGAACAAGGGTTGGATTGGGCCAGACTTCACCACACCACCAGCAAATGAGAGCGGAATTTAAAGTTTGCCATGTACCTACACTCACCCATGGGTACACACTTCTGGACTTTGGATAATCGCTGGACTCCTCCTCCTTCTCCTCATGCGCCACCATGATGATGACCGTTACAAATTGCAATACTTAGGCCTTTGTTTCAGGTATACCCCCAGTGGTAAATTTTTTCGCCCATTCTTTGCAGAATGGACATTACAACGACAGGAGACCCGCTCCTTTGCAATGGGAACAATGTTTTGAGGCCCTCATGCACGTCTCTACCCAGGGACAACATGGAGCCTCCCAATTTTTGGCTGCCCTGCCTAAGGGCTATACTATAATACACCCACTTCCTTAAAATGGACACTTAATGTTTTGAGGCCCTCATGCACGTCTCTACCCAGGGACAACGTGGAGCCTCCCAATTTTTGGCTGCCCTGCCTAAGGGCTATACTATAATACACCCACTTCCTTAAAATGGACACTTAATGTTTTGAGGCCCTCATGCACGTCTCTACCCAGGGACAACGTGGAGCCTCCCAATTTTTGGCTGCCCTGCCTAAGGGCTATACTATAATACACCCACTTCCTTAAAATGGACACTTAATGTTTTGAGGCCCTCATGCACGTCTCTACCCAGGGACAACGTGGAGCCTCCCAATTTTTGGATGCCCTGCCTAAGGGCTATACTATAATACACCCACTTCCTTAAAATGGACACTTAATGTTTTGAGGCCCTCATGCACGTCTCTACCCAGGGACAACGTGGAGCCTCCCAATTTTTGGCTGCCCTGCCTAAGGGCTATACTATAATACACCCACTTCCTTAAAATGGACACTTAATGTTTTGAGGCCCTCATGCACGTCTCTACCCAGGGACAATGTGGAGCCTCCCAATTTTTGGCTGCCCTGGCAAAGGGCTATACTGAAATAGACCCACTTCCTTACAATGGGCACTTCAGGTTTACAGGCCATCATGCACGTCTCTATCCAGGGACAATGTGGAGCCTCCCAATTTTTGGCTGCCCTGGCAAAGGGCTATACTGAAATAGACCCACTTCCTTACAATGGGCACTTCAGGTTTACAGGCCATCATGCACGTCTCTATCCAGGGACAATGTGGAGCCTCCCAATTTTTGGCTGCCCTGGCAAAGGGCTATACTGAAATAGACCCACTTCCTTACAATGGGCACTTCAGGTTTACAGGCCATCATGCACGTCTCTATCCAGGGACAATGTGGAGCCTCCCAATTTTTGGCTGCCCTGGCAAAGGGCTATACTGAAATAGACCCACTTCCTTACAATGGGCACTTCAGGTTTACAGGCCATCATGCACGTCTCTATCCAGGGACAATGTGGAGCCTCCCAATTTTTGGCTGCCCTGGCAAAGGGCTATACTGAAATAGACCCACTTCCTTACAATGGGCACTTCAGGTTTACAGGCCCTCATGCACGTCTGTATGCAGGGGCATTGGTGAACCTCACAATTTTGGACTTCCCTGGCAAAGGAAAATACTACAAAGACTCACTTCCTCAAAATGGGCACATTAGACTCAAGAGGCCTTCATGTACGTCTCTTCTCAGGGACATCGGAGTGCCACACAATGTTTTCACGTAAAATCTTTCATGTATTAATCTCAAAAAGTAACATACACCAGCTCTATCTCACTATTGGGTATGTGCCCTTAACATTTCTGCCATGAAAAATCATTTTGGGGTCATTTTGGAAGGTTTTCTGGTGAGTCCGTAAAAATGGCGTGAAACGCGGACAAAATTGTTCACAGCTGTGACTTTTGAGTGATAAATGCTTCAAGGGGTCTTCCCCATGCTGTTGCCATGTCATTTGAGCACTCTTCTGAGACTTTTGTGACATTTTTAGGGTTTCTCCATGCTGCCGGGGGGTCATTTCACAAAAATACTCGGGTCTCCCATAGGATAACATTGGGCTCGTTGCTCAGCCCGAGTACACGAGTATCTTGGGAGGCTCGGCCCGAGCTTCGAGCACCCGAGCTTTTTAGTACTCGCTCATCACTACTGTTTATGTGCCCTCAGTATCTTTGGCTTTCGAGACCCCTTCATTACAGAGGTCGAAGGGTCTTTGCTCCTCATCTCCTGATGGATAAATAGACAGAAGTCATAACCACATGAAAAGTCTCTAATATGCGTTGGTTCCAATTCAGTTCTTTTGCATCTTTTTATTTTTTAGTCTCTGCCTGTTTTTCATTGCTCTTTTTTGTCTATTTTTATGTTTGCCTGTTTTGTTTTTTTATGTTGATCGTTATAGATGGAATTGTTGTTTTTTTACACCTATAATTAACTGATTCAAAAAATTGCAACTTTTCAAATAGTCATAACATTTGACAAAATTTGCTCCAGCCTCTCTCTGGAGTGATTTTACGTGCGTAACTTATTGCGATGCAAACGTTGCCCCAATTTAGCAAGACTTTTTGCATTTCAAAATTTCACAAAAAGGGTCAAAGTCTAAAAATAAAGTTTTTTTTTATTTTGCACAAATTTCATGTAGATGTATTTTGAAAAAAAAAAGACAAAAAAATGACTTAAAAATTGCAAATGATCAATCGGGCCCTTTGTATTTCAGTGAATTAGATCATTTTAATTCACATCCAACAACTTGTCACAGCCACTCAAGTTCAGGCATGATTCTTTTTAATACTTAGTCACACTCCACCACTGGGTTCAGTCACAGTCCCTCAAGTTCAGGCACGATTCTTTTTAATACTTAGTCACACTCCACCACTGGGTTCAGTCACAGTCACTCAAGTTCAGGCACGATTCTTTTAATACTTAGTCACACTCCACCACCACTGGGTTCAGTCACAGTCCCTCAAGTTCAGGCACGATTCTTTTTAATACTTAGTCACGCTCCACCACCACTGGGTTCAGTCACAGTCACTCAAGTTCAGGCACATTTTTTTGTAATACTTAATCACACCCAACCACCACTGGGTTCAGTCACAGTCACTCAATTTGAGGCACGATTCTTTTTAATACTTAGTCACACTCCACCACTGGGTTCAGTCACAGTCACTCAAGTGCAGGCACAATTCTTTTTAATTCTCAGTCACACTCCACCACCATTTAGTTCAGTCACTGTCACTCAAGTTCAGGCAAGATTTTTTTTTAATACTTAATCATACTCCACCACTGAGTTCAGTCACAGTCACTCAACTCCAGGCATGATTCTTTTTAATACTTAGTCACACTCCACCACTGAGTTCAGTCACAGTCACTCAAGTGTAGGTACGATTCTTTTTAATACTTCGTCACACCCCAACACCACTGGGTTCAGTCACAGTCATTCAATTAAGGCATGATTCTTTTTAATACTTAGTCACACTCCACCACCACTGGTATCAGTCACTCAAGTTCAGGTACGATTATTTTTAATACTTAGTCACACTCTACCACCATTTAGTTCAGTCACAGTCACTCAAGTTAAGGCACGATTCTTTTTAATTCTCAGTCACACTCCACCACCACCACTGGGTTCAGTCACAGTCCCTCAAGTTCAGGCACGATTCTTTTTAATACTTAGTCACACTCCACCACCACTGGGTTCAGTCACAGTCCCTCAAGTTCAGGCACGATTCTTTTTAATTCTTCGTCACACCCCACCTCCACTGGGTTCAGTCACAGTCATTCAATTAAGGCATGATTCTTTTTAGTACTTAGTCAAACGCCACCATCACTGGGTTCAGTCACCGTCACTCAATTTCAGGCACAATTCTTTTAATACTCAGTCAAACCCCACCAACACTTCTCCTCTGCTGAGTTCCACTCATTATAGTCACATGGTTGTGACATAACCACAAGTCCAGAACCCTCACGTCTTCTCTGCTGAGCTCCGTCCATCATGGTCAAATGGTCATGACATCTCCGCAGGACCTGCACCACCACTTCTCTGCCGAGCTACAGAGATAAAGCAGAGAAGTGATGGTGCAGGACCTTTTGTGATGTCACGACTATGCAACCATAGTGGACGGAGCTCAGCAGAGAAGTTGTGTTGCAGGACCTGGGGTGGTGTCACGACCATGTGACCGTAATGGTCAGAACTCAGCAGAAAAGAAGTGGTGGTGAGGCATTACTAAGTTAAAAAAAAGAATTGTGCCAGACCTTGAGTGACTGACTGAACTCCGTAAAAACTGCACCCCTATGACTGAAACTTATGGTGTGTACTGCATTCATCTAGGTATATAAAGTCCTTTTTAGGATAAATACATGGAATTTTTTGTTTTTAAAACCTTCTTAGTGATGCCCATTTCCTCATTTAAAACACATGGGGGGGTAGTTTCATATCGAAAAATGACATGACATGTTCCCTTTAAGCAACTGGACTCGAGACTGATACATGTTTGTTGAATTGATACATTGTAACAATCTTTCAAACACGAGATTTGGGGAGGGTAAAAAGAATGTTCCTCTTTGTTGACAGCACACAGAAACTTGAAAATGGCGACAAACTGAAACCAAAAACAAAACTGAAACAAAACTGAAAAACAAAACTGAAACAAAACTGAAAAACAAAACTGAAACAAAAAAAGATTTTTTTGTGTAAATTTTACAATTTGTTGTGATGCATTTTGGTGCATTTTGATATAATGATGGATCTCTCAGAAATGAATGAAATCCAGACTGGTGTGAACGGTGCCCGATCTCCTCCACCAGAGCTGACCCCTTCCTTACTCTTCTGCTGCATTGACCGGTTTTGGGCTCCGGTATGACACAGGAATACATAACAGCACAATTACGCTGCGTCGTGCCCGGCCAGTGGCGGTTTGTACTGAGTGATAGTGTGGTTGGGTGACTATGGACATGAATCAGGCTCTGGGCTGCCCAAGACAAACCATTTGCGAGCAGGCTTTGCTTGTAATTGCCATGCTGAGTATCAATTATCTGCAGTGAGCCTATCTGTGTGTAATCATATCTACGGCAGTGACAGAGGCCAGGGGTACCGGCAGAACTGATGACTACACAGTATCCGCTGCTGCAATCACGGGGCGCTGATTAGGATGATTAGCCCATGACTTTGCAGTGACATTGAGAACACTTAAGGACTAAATGTGTCTGAGATAAATGCTCAAGGTCACCCGTCTCATCCCATAGACAGGTCCAATGACTCTAAAATGCCTTTAAAGACGCTCTGTGCTCGGGGAGTACAATATCTTTTGTTGCAAAGTGAAAACTATGTCTCTTTTTGTATTTTTGAATATAACTATTTTTTTTAAGGTTTCTTGCTTTGGAAATTTGGAGTTCTTGAGTTTTCAAGGTCATCTTCTGACATGTTCGGGAGGAGTTCATCTTCATTCCCATTTTAGTGAGATATGCAAAAACTCGAATGATTTATAAAGAAAAATAATTATATAACCATATAGATGCCCATGATTGTCAACCAAAAAATTCCACAAATCTGACAGCCACAAATCACCGCAAATGTGCCAGTCACACGAGAACCGAAGTGTGCTATCCACAGGAGAACCCAAATGTGCCAGCCACAGGTTACCCCAAATGTGACAGCCACAGGAGAACCCAAGTGTGCTATCCACAGGAGAACCCAAATGTGCCAGCCACTGGTCACCCCAAATGTGACAGCCACAGGAGAACCCAAGTGTGCTATCCACAGGAGAACCCAAGTGTGCCAGCCACAGGTTACCCCAAATGTGACAGCCACAGGAGAACCCAAATGTGTCACCCACAGACCACCCCAAATGTGCTAGCCACAGATAACCCCAAATGTACCAGTGACAGACCCCCCCCAAATGTGACAGCCACAGATGAACCCAAATGTGACAGCCACAGATGAACCCAAATGTGACAGCCACAGATGAACCCAAATGTGACAGCCACAGGTCACCCCAAATGTGCCAGCCAGAAATCATCCCAAATGTGCCAGCCACAGATGAACCCAAATGTGACAGCCACAGGTCACCCCAAACGTGACAGCCACAGATGAACCCAAATGTGACAGCCACAGATGAACCCAAATGTGACAGCCACAGGTCACCCCAAACGTGACAGCCACAGATGAACCCAAATGTGACAGCCACAGATGAACCCAAATGTGACAGCCACAGGTCACCCCAAACGTGTCAGCCACAGATGAACCCAAATGTGCCAGCCACAGGTCACCCCAAATGTGCCAGCCAGAAGTCATCCCAAATGTGCCAGCCACAAGTCATCCCAAATGTGCCAGCCATAGGTCATCCCAAATGTGCCAGCCAGAAGTCATCCCAAATGTGCCAGCCATAGGTCATCCCAAATGTGCCAGCCACAGGTCACCCCAAATGTGCCAGGAACAGATCAACCACAAATGTGCCAGCCACAGATTAACCCAAATGTCAGCCACAGACCACCTCAAATGTGCTAGCCACAGATAACCCCAAATGTGCTAGCCACAGATAACCCCAAATGTCACGGTAACAGATCACCCCAAATGTGCCAGCCACAGATGAAACCATATGTGCCATCCACAGATCACCAGAAATATGCCACCCATAGATCACCCAAAATGTCACAGCTACAGATGATACCAAATGTGCCAGCCACAGATGATACTAAATGTGCCAGCCACAGATGAACCCACATGTGCCAGTTACAGATGAACCCAAATGTGACAGCCACAGAACATCCCAACTGTGCCTATATCTGTGAGTCATAATTACCAGCCACATGGAACATTTTAAATATCAACCACTGGTGGGTTGTCCATGTTTTGGATTTGGGGCAATGTAGACACTTTTAGGATCTGATAACACCTGTCCCCCTGTAATTTCTTATCAGTGGCAATAAGGAAATTACTTGAGATTGCATGAAACTATGGATATGGGAAGATATCTTGATAGAAGATGACGCTTCAGTGTAGACCACCAATGAATGGCAAGTGGGGGTCCAGTCACCTATTCATATTGTCGTGACCATGCCTGGTACTCCACGTTAGGGGTTATCTGGTTGGTTTGGGTTGGCACGGGCTCTCCACATCAGGGGTTATCTGGTTGGTTTTGGTTTGCACAGGCTCTCCACGTCAGGTAGTATCTGGTTGGTTTGTGTTTGCATAGGCTGTCCATGTCAGAGGGGTATCTAGTTGGTTTGGATTGGTACGGGCTCTCCACGTCCGGGGGGATCTCGTTTGGGTTGGCACGGGCTCTCCACGTCAGGGGATATCTGGCTGGTTTGGGTAGGCACGGGCTCTTCACGTCAGGGGGTATCTGGTTGGTTTGGGTAGGCACGGGCTCTTCACGTCAGGGGGTATCTGGTTGGTTTGGGTAGGCACGGGCTCTTCACGTCAGGGGGTATCTGGTTGGTTTGGGTTGGCACAGACTCTCCATGTCAGGGGGTATTGGTTGGTTTGGGTTTGCACAGGCTCTCCACGTCAGGGGGTATCTGGTTAGTTTGGGTTGGCCCGGGCATGAGTCATGTCAGACTTACTTGACCTTAGGATATCTCATCCATCTTGCTTTCGACTGGTGATCATTTTATGTTTCTGTCAAGATATTTTAAGGCCAGAGAGACGAATTGTGAATTATTCAGGTCCGGATAGAGGACATTTACTTGAATGGTTGATTCCAGGTGAGTGCTGCTTTCCATCCCTTACATCATCGCACAATGCAGAGCGGCCAAACAGACAAACAGTCTCCCATAAAAGTTTCTTTCCTGCAGGAAAAGCCATAAATAATGGATCACTCAGAAAGCCTGCGTTAGCATTAAAAATTGCTTACCCCCTCAATCCCAGTCCATCAGTACCAGACTAACGAGCTTAATTAATTAACCGGCTCTTTCTCAATGCCATATCTAGTTTTCGACGTCCTAGAGCTTGATGCATTTTGAGATCTGTACTTTTTACGCTCGCCTCTTAGGAAAGTGTTTATTGCAAAGCGAGACGCGGCGTCTGTCACTGCGATTATGCACACAAATAATTACAGAGTAGTTCGGATTCATTTATCTGTGAAAACAAGTTGACATCCAGCATTTACAGTGGAGGAGATGCGGTAGATTATTTGATTAGCCTATAGATCAACATCTAAATCCTTCCGGAAAATATCATCTGTTTGGCTAAAATACTAAATGAACTCTTTGTGGTGGTAATTAAAGGAGAATTTCATCCTTCCCTGAGCTCCGGAATTAGATAGTCTACTGAAAAACAAAAATATTTGGGCAAAAATGTCAACTCTCTTCCAACATTCAGCCAGTGGCCTCCAGTGGTGGACATTGGCATGAAGACTTTTTGTTGGTCTTGGAAAAATTGTCCAATTGGAGTCATTAAATATATTTATGCATTGGTTTGTGTGAAAGAAACATATTTGGCCAAAAAGTTTCAACTCTTTCAAGTCTTTGACAGTGTAGTTTTCCATTGCCCCTGTAGACTCGTAGCCGAATTGAGTAATGTCTTTGTCATTAAGAATACTTTTGCATTGGACTGTCAATAGAAATCAAACATATTTTACTTTGAATCCAAGATGTTCAATGGTGGTCATTTGAAAGAAGACACTTGGCTGATTCTTGAGAAGTTGGCCAAATTCAATGGACATTAAAAACACATGGTTCTGATTTTCTTCCTTCTTTTGACCAGAGATGTCCAGTGGTGGCTATTGGAAAGAAGACCGTTATCTGAGCCTTGAGAAGGTGGCACAATTCAATGGCCTTTAAACAAATGGTTCCGACTTTCTTCCAAGCTTTGACCAGAGATGTCTAGTAGTGGCCATTTCTAAGGAGACCGTTGGGTAATCCTCAAGAAGTTGGCCAAATTCAATGGTCATTAAACAAATGGTTTCGACTTTCTTGTTTCTGTTGAGCAAAGATGTTCAGTGGTGGCTATTGGTAAGAAGACATTTGGCTGATCCTTGTAAAGTTTGCCAAATTCAATGGTCATTAAACAAATGGTTCTGACTTTCTTCCATCCTTTGACAAAAGATGTCCAGTAGTGGCCATTGGTAAGAAGACACTTGGCTGATCCTTGAAAAGTTGGCCAAATTCATTGGTCATTATATGGTTCCAACATTCCTCCTTCTGTTGACAAGAGATGTTCAGTCATGGACAATGATCTGAGGACTGTTGGATGATACTGCAGAAATTGGCTGCATTGAGTGTTTTTCTTGGCATTAAAAATATTTTTGCACCAGATTGTTTGTGGAAACCCCCCCAAAATTGGGTAAAAACTTAACTTTCGATCAGTGATGTCCAATGGTGGCCATTGGCATTAAAGGGTACTTTACATGCTGTGATATCGCTAACGATTTATCGGCGGGGTCACGGTGTTTGTGAAGCACTTCCGGCGTCGTTAGTGACATTGCAGCGTGTGACACGTACGAGCAACCTTAAACAATCGCAAAACAGACAAAAATCGTTGGTGTTGGAGAGATAGTCCAAAAATCAAATATCGTTGTCTGCTTAGTTGCGATGTTGTTCGTCGCTCCTGCGGCATCACACATCGCTATGTGTGACACCGCAGGAGCGACGAACATCTCCTTACCTGCGTCCACCGGCAATGAGGAAGGAAGGAGGTGGGCGGCATTTTCCAGCCGCTCATCTCCGCCCCTCCTCTGCTATTGGACGGCTGCCGTGTGACATCGCTATGACGCCGCACAAACCGCCCTTTTAGAAAGGAGGCGGTTCGTCGGCTAGAGCGACGTCGCAGGGAAGGTAAGTCCGTGTGATGGGGCCTAGCGATGTTGTGCGCCACGGGCAGCGATTTGCCCATGTCACGCAACCGACGGGGGCGGGTACGCTCGCTAGCGATATCGGTAACGATATCGCAGCGTGTAAAATACCTTTAAGACTAGAGATGAGCGAAACTGAGGTTCAGTGTTTAGTTTTAGTACCAAAACAGAGTTTGCTTTCGGAGTTCAGGTGCTTTACATATCCAACCACTCACGCGAGCATCTCTGAGCTTGGGTACACTCAGTGATTAGATCAGGGCGAGCTATTGCAGTGTTTGAATGGTTCACACTGGGGTTAACACCACCGTGATCTGATCTAATACGTACAACAACAAAAATGGAAAGACCCTGCCCACCCTCCCCTGGAAGTATTCTGGTTATGGCTGGCTGCATGTGGTCGGAGACCCAAACTGCTCAATTAGTGACTCCCATTGGGGTTCAGGTCAAGTTAGGTCAAGACCGGGACGAACCCACTGAACCAAACTTCCATGCGTCTGCTCATCTCTAAGACATTTTGTTGATCCTGGAGGCAATGGCCAAATCTATTCATGTGTTTGTCATCAATAAGATGTTGGTGAAACTTAGGAGATCTTTTAGATAATTGGATCCAGTTAATGTTGTGAAAATGAATAAGCACAAAAATTCAAAGGCTTATACAATTATGAATTTTTGGATTGGAGAGAGGATCATTCATGGTCAGCCATTTTTCCATACCCATCACAAGGACCAGCACCCAATACTGACATGGTATTGACATTAGTCAATCCAGTATAGTTCTTCCAAATTCGGGACCTTGTCTCCATATGCAACATATGAAACTTTCATGGAATTTTTTTAAAAAAATTGTAGAATTTCTTTAAACCAATCTTGGATTTGTCTTTAAATGCTCTGTCCAAAAGCCGAAGAAGGGAATCAATGCTAAGGCAGAACGGAGGGGTCAAACAACAATAATAACTAATGGCAAAGTACCAAGATATCGGAAACCCAAGACCATTGCAACAGCCTTCAAGATGGAAGCTATGTTCCTCATAATTGCTAAGATTTTGGAACATAATTTTATGTATTTTCTTAGTTAAATTTTATGTTTGGTATTTGGTCAATTCTTTCTATGAATGGGAAGGCTTGCCAAGAGATCTTTCACCGGTTGAAAAATTCATCTGATGGCAACAGCATACGCAACACTGAATGAAGGCTGACCAAGGTCAAAGGTGTCTTCTGATAAAAATCTTGGTGATATTCTGCTTTAACCTTGGATGCTATGTAACCCAAGATGAGAGAGCCCCGAAGGTAAAGAAAACCCTTATACATGAAGCATATACAGTGCCTTGCGAAAATATTCGGCCCTCTTGAATTTTTCAACCTTTTCCCACATTTCAGGCTTCAAACATAAAGATAAAAATGTTTAATTTTTTGGTGAAGAATCAACAACAAGTGGGACACAATTGTGAAGTTGAAGGACATTTTTTGCTTATTTTAAACTTTTATTAAAAATAAATAACTGAAAATTGTTGCGTGCAATATTATTCATCCCCTTTAAGTTAATACTTTGTAGCGCCCCCTTTTGCTGCGATTACAGCACAAGTCTCTTGGGGTACGTGTCTATCAGTTTTGCACATAGAGAGGCTGAAATTCTCGCCCATTCTTCCTTTGTAAACAGCTGGAGCTGAGTGAGGTTGGATGGAGGCGTTTGTGAACAGCAGTTTTCAGCTCTTTCCACAGATTCTCGATTGGGTTCAGGTCTGGACTGTGACTTGGCCATTCTAACACCTGGATACGGTTATTTGTGAACCATTCCATTGTAGATTTTGCTATATGTTTGGGATCATTGTCTTGTAGGAAGACAAATCTCTGTCCCAGTCTCAGGTCTTTTGCAGACTCCAACAGGTTTTCTTCAAGAATGGTCCTGTTTTTTGCTCCATCCATCTTCCCATCAATTTTAACCATCTTCCATGTCCCTGCTGAAGAAAAGCAGGCCCAAACCATGATGCTGCCACCACCATGTTTGACAGTGGGGATGGTGTGTTCAGGGTGATGAGCTGTGTTGCTTTTACGCCAAACATATCGTTTGGCATTGTGCCCAAATAGTTCAATTTTGGTTTCATCTGAGCAGAGCACCTTCTTCCACATGTTTGGTGTCTCCAGGTGGCTTATGGCAAACTTTAAACGACACTTTTTATGGATATTTTTGAGAAATGGCTTTCTCCTTACCACTCTTCCATAAAGGCCAGATTTGTGCAGTGTACGACTGATTGTTGTCCTATGGACAGACTCTCCCACCTCAGCTGTAGATCTCTGCAGATCATCCAGAGTGATCATGGGCCTCTTGGCTGCATCTCTGATCAGTCTTCTCCCTGTTTGACATTAAATTTTTGAGGGACGGCCGGGTCTTGGTAGATTTGCAGTGGTATGATCCTCCTTCCATTTCAATATGATCGCTTGCACAGTGCTCCTTGGGATGTTTAAAGTTGTGGAAATCTTTTTGCAACTAAATCCGGCTTTAAACTTCTCCACAACAGTATCATGGACCTGCCTGTTGTGTTCCTTGGTCTTCATGATGCTCTCTGCGCTTTACACAGAACCCTGAGACTATCACAGAGCAGGGGCATTATACGGAGACTTGATTACACACAGGGGCTTATATTTATCATCATCAGTCATTTAGGACAACATTGGATCATTCAGAGATCCTCAATCAACTTCTGGAGTGAGTTTGCTGCACTGAAAGTAAAGGGGATGAATAATATTGCACGCCCCTATTTTCAGTATTTTATTTTTTATAAAAGTTTAAAATAAGCAATAAATTTCATTCACCTTCACAATTGTGTCCACTTGTTCATTCTTCACCATAACATTCATTTTTTTTCTTTCTGTTTGAAGCTTGAAATGTGGGAAAAGGTTGAAAAATTCAAGGGGGCCTAATACTTTCGCAAGGCACTGTATTTGGCAATAAACATACGTGGAGCAAGGGTCCCGTTTCAGGTCAACGTTGGTCTGTAAAAGTTGGGAGATGATCCAGGTGAGTAGTGCAATGACTTACACTTTTTTATATCATGCGATGTGATAGGATAGCCGAGGATCCTGAACTGACCTTCAGACTAGGGGCACCCTAGCTGTTCCAGATCCCAGAGATGCATCTGTAGCGCCCCTGAGACTGGTCACTACAGGGTATATCATTATATCCTTCCCTGGCAGGTCAAGATGCTAATCTAGTAAGTTCTACACAGAGAAGCAGTCACTAGGAAAGGGTTAACAATGTTTCTACAGACACAGGAAGTGACTCAGCCAGTTCTTAGCAGACCCAGGTTACCATAGCAACTTGAAAAAGTGGGGGCATGAGTAGTTAGGAGTAGAAAACAGATTCACTTTACCTCAGAATAAGCTTTGATATGAGACAGAGAAGACGCACAGTGTGTATTTCCCTAAAGGGAGGTCGTCAGGCCTTCAGGGAGACAGGACAGAGCTGTCTGGATGTAACACCGAACAGACAGCTCCACCAAGGTGGGGGCCAGTAACATCTAGAGAGACGGGACCCGGCACCTGTAATCGTGGACTAAAAGGGAGCATTCGCCAGAGAGACGGGATTGGGCAAAAGAGAGGTACAGAGCCCTACTTCGGGAGGCCGAGGTGCGGCAGCTGAGAGGGAGCCTGGGGAGATGGGACAGAGGTCCGACCCACGAGAGGCCCAGGCTGCTGGCCGTACGGGCCGAGACAGAGTTGTGCATGGAGGGTTAAGGCCACAGTTTACCAAACCGGATCCAGCCTCTGACCAGCCCTGGAAGAACCGGAGTCTCTGTCGGCGAGGACCAGCACCCGGGGTGCGATACCACCTGAGCCAGTAAATAAAGTGATTGGAACCCGCACCTGGTGACTCTGTCAGTAACTGCCGCCGCCCTGCGCTCCGGTGGACTGCTGCCCCCGCTCTCACCAACCTCCCGGGGTACCCCGCTCTGCCCGTGGGGAGCGATACCATCCCGGCTGCACATAACACCTGCCCCGGAGAGAGACTGTGCAGCGGCAGCTAATTCCTGGCCGCATACCGCGGGTGGCTCTGCGAAGCATCCCCACTCCCCATCCAGTACTGCCCTTGGGCGAGAACTAGTCGCAGGAAGGGTCAGCAGCAGAGGAGGCCAAGACCCCAGTCACTGCTGCAACCGGTGACAAGCTTCCCAGGGGTCCGTCACCCTCCTTCTATCCCCATCTGTATTGGATACTTGTCCGTTTGCTGTTCTTATTTGACATGGAGCCGACGGGGTCACGGAATTGGGTCAGGCCAGTCACACCTACCCCAAAGAACCACTGGCCCGGTGAGGAGTACCGTAAAGGGTGCTTTACACGCTGCGACATCGCTAGCGATCTTGTTAGTGATGTAACACGCCAGATTGCACATACGATTTGCCGAAATCGCACATATGACCGTGGCTTCAAAAAAAATTACCTATGTGTGATCTCGGCAAATCTTATCTGCGATCTGGCATGTCAGGTCGCTAACTAGATCGCTAGCGATGTTGCAGCGTGTAAAGTACCCTTAAGGCCCCGTGGACGCTACACATCTGATGGTGGTGATGTCTAGGCCGCCTTCCTTACCTTTCCCCTGAGCAGCCCTGATCTAATACCGACCCCTTCTCCATCACCCCAGAGGAGGACTTGGATGGAAGCGGTAGAACTGACTGATAAGGACAAACAGGGGAAGCCAAAACTGTATCACACAGATGTATTAAAGAACAAGTGATGAGGAGGAAAATAAGAGCAGGGAGGAAACAAAGAGACAATGGGAGAACTCCACAAAAACACCAAGCACAAAGTAACACACAATAATTAGCAGGACAGAGATACAAAAAGCACACGGCGTGGTGTAGCTAAAGCTATAGTCGGCATGGGAAGACAGACTCCGCCATCTTAAAAAAGCAGGGAGTAATGTTAAAAAGGCGGGGACTAACTGTGATAGGTCTCCCCCAACATGTGATCCAAGAGGTAACCAACAGGCTAGCCGAAATGAACTCTTGCAAGCCCAATCACTATTGAGCACACAGCTGGTCGACACCAGAGCCTGTCTGTGCAACTCCGAAGCACCAAAGAGGCATAGTGAGCAGTGTCAGACCCTGCAGTGTGAACGGCGTCAGATGCCGCCATGACACTGGGCGAGTTTAGAGCCAAACAGCGTGTGACAGTTTAGCAATTGCTTCTTTGGAGCCTGCAGATGTTTATCAGATAAAGAATGCTAATAAGACCGTCGGTAATTTGGTGCATTGTGCACTTGTCACAGACAACACCACATTACTAGGTAAGAAGCTTGTCGCTGTGTAATACATGTACAGCCCCAGCTAACATCTCAATTTCCTCATGGAGTAATGAATAAATGGCTCCAACGGCATAACAATGGGGCCCGGAAGCACTGAGAAGTCATGCAAACTGCAAACTATGTGAACATATTAGATTTAGACCCTTATTATAACCAGACTGGTCACAAAGGGTTAAAAGGAGTAGTCGTAACAAGACATCCCATATCCATATGCCCATTGGGATACCTGCATTTTATAGATGAGGGCCCTCTACTCAGCCATTCATTTGATGTGGCACCATGTAATACCACATGTAATCTGTAGTGGCCACTACATTTAAACATTTAAAATGAAATTTATATATATATATATACATATACAGTTAGGTCCAGAAATATTTGGACAGTGACACAAGTTTTGTTATTTTAGCTGTTTACAAAAACATGTTCAGAAATACAATTATATATATAATATGGGCTGAAAGTGCACACTCCCAGCTGCAATATGAGAGTTTTCACATCCAAATCGGAGAAAGGGTTTAGGAATCATAGCTCTGTAATGCATAGCCTCCTCTTTTTAAAGGAACAAAAAGTAATTGGACAAGGGACTCTAAGGGCTGCAATTAACTCTGAAGGCTTCTCCCTTGTTAACCTGTAATCAATGAAGTAGTTAAAAGGTCTGGGGTTGATTACAGGTGTGTGGTTTTGCCTTTGGAAGCTGTTGCTGTGACCAGACAACATGCGGTCTAAGGAACTCTCAATTGAGGTGAAGCAGAACATCCTGAGGCTGAAAAAAAAGAAAAAATCCATCAGAGAGATAGCAGACATGCTTGGAGTAGCAAAATCAACAGTCGGGTACATTCTGAGAAAAAAGGAATTGACTGGTGAGCTTGGGAACTCAAAAAGGCCTGGGCGTCCACGGATGACAACAGTGGTGGATGATCGCCGCATACTTTCTTTGGTGAAGAAGAACCCGTTCACAACATCAACTGAAGTCCAGAACACTCTCAGTGAAGTAGGTGTATCTGTCTCTAAGTCAACAGTAAAGAGAAGACTCCATGAAAGTAAATACAAAGGGTTCACATCTAGATGCAAACCATTCATCAATTCCAAAAATAGACAGGCCAGAGTTAAATTTGCTGAAAAACACCTCATGAAGCCAGCTCAGTTCTGGAAAAGTATTCTATGGACAGATGAGACAAAGATCAACCTGTACCAGAATGATGGGAAGAAAAAAGTTTGGAGAAGAAAGGGAACGGCACATGATCCAAGGCACACCACATCCTCTGTAAAACATGGTGGAGGCAACGTGATGGCATGGGCATGCATGGCTTTCAATGGCACTGTGTCACTTGTGTTTATTGATGACATAACAGCAGACAAGAGTAGCCGGATGAATTCTGAAGTGTACCGGGATATACTTTCAGCCCAGATTCAGCCAAATGCCGCAAAGTTGATCGGACGGCGCTTCATAGTACAGTTGGACAATGACCCCAAGCATACAGCCAAAGCTACCCAGGAGTTCATGAGTGCAAAAAAGTGGAACATTCTGCAATGGCCAAGTCAATCACCAGATCGTAACCCAATTGAGCATGCATTTCACTTGCTCAAATCCAGACTTAAGACGGAAAGACCCACAAACAAGCAAGACCTGAAGGCTGCGGCTGTAAAGGCCTGGCAAAGCATTAAGAAGGAGGAAACCCAGCGTTTGGTGATGTCCATGGGTTCCAGACTTAAGGCAGTGATTGCCTCCAAAGGATTCGCAACAAAATATTGAAAATAAAAATATTTTGCTTGGGTTTGGTTTATTTGTCCAATTAGTTTTGACCTCCTAAAATGTGGAGTGTTTGTAAAGAAATGTGACAATTCCTACAATTTCTATCAGATATTTTTGTTCAAACCTTCAAATTAAACGTTACAATCTGCACTTGAATTCTGTTGTAGAGGTTTCATTTCAAATCCAATGTGGTGGCATGCAGAGCCCAACTCGCCAAAATTGTGTCACTGTCCAAATATTTCTGGACCTAACTGTATATATAGATATACATATACACACACACATATATATATATAAATATATATATATATATATATATATATATATATATATATATATATACACACACACACACACACACATATATATATATATGGTGTGTGTGTGTGTATATGTATATATATACACATATACACACACACACATATTATATATATATATATAATCTATATATATCCACATGAACATCACTTATCGCCATGATATCAATATAGAACTGAATAATTCAGACATACGCCGGTCACACGATGATGGGTTAATCCAGAAGACTGCGTACGAAAAAGATATCGACATCCCCTTTAAGTGACATCTGTAAGGGTGTCAGCTATTGTCCATGGATGCTCCAGAGAATGGTCCGGAGTGAGTGACAGATGCCGAGATGTTTCCCGGTCATAAAGATAAAGAACAGAACGCGGAATGGGAATATGAACACGTATTTCACATTTACAAGCCTTTGCCTCTGGTCTCCATGGGCCGAGCTGTTCATATCTGGAAGCTTCTGGGCCATCATGAGAATTGGTTTGTGCGGCAGATGCTTTATGTTCTGTGCTCGTTGTGTGAACAGTAAAATCCTCAGGAACAGAAAAAATCCTCGGGAACAGCGAAATCCTCGGGAACAGCGAAATCCTCGGGAACAGCGAAATCCCCAGGAACAGCGAAATCCCCGGTAACAGCGAAATCCTCAGGAACAGGGAAATCCGCAGGAACAGGGAAATCCGCAGGAACAGGGAAATCCGCAGGAACAGTGAAATCCTCAGGAACAGTGAAATCCCCAGGAACTGCGAAATCCCCAGGAACTGCGAAATCCCCAGGAACAGCGAAATCCTCAGGGACAGAGAAATCCTCAGGAACAGGGAAATCCTCAGGAACAGGGAAATCCTCAGGAATAGTGAAATCCTCAGGAACAGTGAAATCCTCGGGAACAGCGAAATCCTCGGGAACAGCGAAATCCTCGGGAACAGCGAAATCCCCGGTAACAGAGGAGGCTGCATTGATAATGTGGCACAACTGAGCTCAACTATGAACATATGGGATCCCCAAAATTAGAAATATGGGCCCCCCTGACATAGAAAAAGCCCCCTCAACAGATTAACACAGGCCTGACAACTTTTACCCTTGGCATTTAAGTACGACCTCCTTTAGAACAAGCACCTCATCCTATTTAATGTATGTTCGGATGCCGGGGCTTGTTTTGTGACACAGCATCTCGGCGTTATGTGTAAGAAACCTTCTGGAAATGCTGCTTTCCTGTAACTTATGAGAGTCTTCAGTTTACAACCGGAAGATAGCTTGTGAGGCTCACACCTTAAACTACTTAAAAGAAACATGGCCATGGGCAGGTGGAGAAGCCTGAGTCTCATGCCTGGTTATTATCCTGACCACAACTACTTTGGATTACCCCTGATGGTGGAGAGGCCTGAGCCTTATGCCTGGTTATTCTCCTGACCAGCTGACCAGAACTACTTTGGATTACCCCTGATGGTGGAGAGGCCTGAGTCTCGTGCCTGGCTACTTTCCTGACCAGAGCTAATCTGTTCCCCTATTCCCCCAGGGAAGGTAGGGGCAGGAGTGTGATGGCAACACACACGTAAACAGACATGGAAAAATAGAAACTCAGACACACTGCAAACACACAGGACAAAAAATGGTAAGAAACTAAGAAGGAAAGCAAGAGAAGTAAGGCAGCAATACGAAGGACAGCAAAATATTAACACCCCAACAACTTACAGTAATAATGCATAAAAAACAATAGTAAGTCTGGATCAAACCACCTCACCAGACCAGTATAGTTAAGCTATAGCTGGCATTAATGGAATAGTCCACCCAGCACATAAAGGAGGGGACCGAATGTGACTGGCTCCCCCACATCATGTGATCAAAGCAGACTAACAAGCAGCCCAGAAGAGATTAACTCTTGCTAGCCTGTCTATGAACTACAAGTTTGTGGGTCGACTCCCGAGTCTTCTGCCTTGATCACAGACATCAGAGATGTTAGAAGGCAGAATTCCAGAATCTACAGTCTCCACAGATCCTGATATTATATTATTAATCTATTCTATATTATATTTTAGATTATTCATTATTTTTTTTATTTAATGATATATTATAAATTGTTAATAATAACATTATTAAATATATTATTTTGCCTAATATTAATGTGTGCCAAATTATTATATTTTAGATGATTATTATTATTATTATTAATAATAATTATTAACTATTTTGTTCTATATTTAATTTGATTATAACTAAAATATGATAAATGTAACATTAATATTAGTCATGATAATGTAACATTTAATAATGTTTATTATTAACAATCTATGATTAAATATATATTGAAATGAGAAAAAAATTAAATAAATCTAAAATAGAATATAATAAAATAATATAACAAATATAATATAAAACATTTTGGCACATAATATTAGACATAATATTATGTTATTTTGTTTTATATTCAATTTTAGATTATCTTATTTTATTTTTTAAATCATAGATTATTATTAATAATTCTTACAATTATTACCATACAATTAATTGTAATAATAATTAACTAAAATATAATCATAATAATGTTGCATATATTAGTCATGATAATGTAAAATGTAATAATTTTATTATTATTAACAATCTATGATTGAATATATAATTTAAAATATGAAAAAAAATCTAAAATAGTAGTAATAATAATAATAATAATAATAATAAATAAAATTTGTATGCATAATTTGTACCAAATTGCTTTATATTATATTTATGTTAATTATATATTACTAATTACATAAATATAATATACATTAATTTGGTACAATATATTAGGCATAATAATATTTTTTAATTATTATTATTTTTCATTTATTGTAACCATTGTGACCTCGGCACTTAGCACAAAGCCAGAAGCCTCATTAATGATACATTGATCAAAATCTGTCAGGGAACATCTGAAAAAGTGTTGAGTAATTTAGTGATAATCCGTCTGGTGTGAACTCTCCTTGTATTGTGAATAATAAAACCATTAATATGTGGAATTGTCGTCCATGAAGAAAAACGATGGATCAACTGAGCGACACTTACAGGAATACACAGAATGAATTGTGACTCTTGCTGTTCTGCGCCGGTGCGTGGTCCAGAATATAACCGGTCCATAAATGCATCTGGGCATTGTTTATGGAATTGTCTTATGATCAACTACGTCATTTATTATTATTATTATTATTAGAAGAAGAACATTAAACAGCTGACATCAACCCCCAAAAACATTACCCCGATTTCCACCGCACCAGGGCTCAGGAAGAGGCGGATAAAGCACCGGAATTGGTCCATCTAATAAACGCACCACTTTTGGGGTGGCTGTGGGATGGTATTTTTAGGTTGGGAAGGGCCAAATAGCCATGGGCCCTTCCAGCCTGATAATACCAGCCCCCAGCTGTCTGCTTTACCTTGGCTGGTTATCAAAAATGGGGAGGACCACATGTCTTTTTTTTTAAAGTATTTCTTTATTTAGTTCCCAGCAGTGATCTGGGAGTCAGATGTGTCCTGGTGTCTTCCCCATGATGTTCTCATTCCATTTGAGCAATGTTTTCTTCTGTTTTATTTTTCTGCCCCCCAGCCCTATTGTAGGGTCTTTCCTGAAAAAAAGTTAGCGTTTCCCATTGACTTCCATTATACTCGCTACTAGAGTCGAGCCTGTCCGACCTGCTCAATTTGAGTACCGAGCACTTGAGCATTTTAGTGCTCACTCATCACTAATGAATATATAATTCTGTGGGTCCACCCGCTGGACTCCCATTGATCCCTTGATTGGAATGGTAGTGAGCACTGCAGGTGTGACCACTACTCTATTCACTGATTGTGGTGGTTGAACTTGCTCATTACCACTCCATTCACTCACTATAGGAACAGTAGTCACACTTGCTCATTACTACTCCATTCCTGGTCTATAAGTGCAGTAGTAGCACTTGCTCATTACCATTCCATCCATTTCCTATAGATGTGGTGGTTACACTTGATCATTACCACTCCATTCAGTGTCTATAGGACCAGTGTTTGCACTTGCTCATTACCTCTCTATTCACTGTCTATAGGAGAGTTGGTTGCACTTGCCCATTACCCCTCCATCCTTTTTCTATAGGTGCAGTGACCTCTCTTGCTCATTACCTCTCCATTCGCTGTCAATAGGAATGTTGGTCGTACTTGCTCATTACCTCTCTCTCTCTTTCTTTCTATAGGTGCAGTGGTCTCTCTTGCTCATTACTTCTAGATTAACTGTCTATAGGAGAGTTGGTTGCACTTGCCCATTACCCCTCCATCCTCTTTCTATAGGTGCAGTGATCTCTCTAGCTTATTACCTCTCCATTCATTGTCCATTGGAGTACTGGTCGTACTTGCTCATAACCTCTCCATCTTTCTATAGGTACAGTGGTCTCTCTTGCTCATTACCACTACATTCACTGTTTATAGAGCTGGACGCACTTGCTCATTACCTCTCCATCCTCTTTCTATAGGTGCAGTGATCTCTCTTGCTCATTACCTCTCCATTCGCTGTCCATAGGAGTGCTGGTTGTACTTGCTCATTACCTCTCCATTCTCTTTCCATAGGTGCAGTGATCTCTGACTCCATTCACTGTTTATAGAGCTGGATGCACTTGCTCATTACCACTCCATTCAGTGTCTATAGGACCAGTGTTTGCACTTGCTCATTACCTCTCCATTCTCTTTCTATAGGTGCAGTGATGTCTCTTGCTCATTACCGCTTCATTCATTGTCTATAGAAGTAGTGGTTGCCCTTGCTTATTACCACTCCACTCACTGCTATAGGAACATTAACCGCATTTGTTCATTACCTCTCCATTCATTGTCTATAGGACCAGTGGTCGCACTTGCTCATTACCTCTCCATTCACAGGAGGGGATGTTGAGCTTGATTCTTGGGATTGATGGAAATCTGAGCTCATACACTTACCATCTATATCATTGTGAAATTTGGGGATTTTAGAGTGATGGTAAATGGAGGTATTCTCTGCAGTGGGGGTCTCTAGATCTCAGCTTATCTTTGTGCTCCTCGACGGACACCTTGGATTCTTTCCTAGAGCATTTGGTCTCTTAATAAAGATAATTTTTATTTTTCTGCTATCGTGGATGAGCCTCTCACAGTCGGCCATGGCTTATTAATGAAGCCGGAACGCCGGCACCAGAAGTAGTGCGGGATGGAGGCGCTTTATTTTTTTGCTGATGCCTGGAATAGAACAAGCTCCTCTGATCTGTTGTACGTTTTAGGAAGCGGCAGACCTGGAGGGTTGGTAATCAAAGCGCGAAACATGGAAGAGGAGGCGTTAATGGAGATTCACCCATTGTTCATGGTCCCGGTGACACACAACCTAGGTTGGGATCGGTAAAACAAAGGAGCAAAAACTAAATTTATCAGCCACAGAAATGCTTGAAGAACATTGTATCAGACAGAGGAGCCTCACATGGTCTTGAATGTGGCTTTGTGGGTGTCACGTCTGGGTAACAGGGCAAGAGGAAAGTGGGTCCACTGGTCCAAGATATCATTCACTGACCCAGAAGAGTGGACCCGAGAAGCCACCAAGACTTCACCACAACCACAGGTGGTGGAAGCAGAGAGATCGCTGATAGGTAACCACCAGGAGGCAGCTGGTACATCGGCAGCTGGTGCCACAGGACGATGACGAAGAACTGGAGCGGATCAGGCAGGTTCTGGAGCAGACTGGTACCGGTGGTCACAGCCAGGCAGAGGGTGCTTGCAGATCTGGACACTGACGGCTTCACGGGCACTACTAGGCACAGTACAGAGTGCGGGTAAGAGCACAGGAACCTGACAAGTAGCGCAGGTAGACAATCTACGGGGACACGTTGAACAGGCACCTACAAATGGGGGCGAATGCTGTCACGCATGAACTTGGGGAAGGTCTGGTGTGAGGTGAGACACCCAACAAAAAGGGGTTCCCCACAGCAAAACGTATATATCGGAGACACTTTAACAACAGTGGGCCCTGGTGTTAAAGAGGGAGATGATGGGACACCTCACCTGCCAACTCATTAGCCAGGGTTAGTACAGAATCGCTCATGGCTTCAGGCATCCTGCTTGGCGACAGGTGTGGAACCTGTATAGCACTTGCTAGGATTGTAGTGCGCAGCTGCGGGTGAGTGCAGGTGGTGTCCTATCATCTCCCCTTCCTAGTGCCAGGGCTCTCCATTGTTCATGTGTCCCTGGGGTACCTCTTGATTGTTGTGGTGAACCCCTTGTTTGTTGTGTGTCTCACCACAAGCCGGACCATCCCCAGGTCTGTGCATGACAAATGCCTTATATACACTATGCCTTAAAGCGGGGCCTATGAGACAATTTCGGGTTAGATTGTGCTGGCCTTTAAGAAAAGGGAAAGCAGCATGGCCGCACCCTAAGAGGGCTCCCGAGAACCCTACTGCAGAAGTGTAAGGGCGGCTTTGCACGTTGCCACATCGCACGTGCGATGTCGGTGGGGTCAAATCGAAAGTGACGCACATCCGGCGTCACTTTCGACATCGTTGTGTGTAAGTTCTAGATGATACGATGAACGAGCGCAAAAGCGTCGTTATCGTCACATCGTTGCAAGCTCCGACTTTTCCATAATTTTGCTGCAGCGATGGTACGATGCTGTTCCTCGTTCCTGCAGCCGCACACATCGCTGTGTGTTACGCCGTAGGAGCGAGGAACTTTACCTTACCTGCCGGCGGCGGCTCTACGGAAGGAAGGAGGTGGGCGGGATGTTTACATCCTGCTCATCTCCGCCCCTCCGCCGCTATTGGCCGCCTGCCGTGTGACGTCGCTTTGACGCCGAATGACCTGCCCCCTTAGGAAGGAGGTGGTTCGCCGGCCAGAGTGACGGTCGCAGGGCAGGTGAGTGCATGTGAAGCTGGCGTAGCGATTATTTTCGCTACGCCAGCTATCACAAGATATCGTACCTGCGACGGGGGCGGGGACTATCGCGTGCGACATTGCAGCATCGGCTTGCGATGTCGCAACGTGCAAAGCCCGCCTTAGTCTAAAGAGCCAGAGGATAGGCCAGGCAAGTGTGGAGGAGGAGAAGATAGTATAGGAGAGCGGAGGTGCAGATGGGGGAACAGAGGAATTTTGGGGATCGTGGGACCAGAAGGAGAGGCGAGCAGGGAAGAGCCCAGGAGCGCCGACGATAGCGATGGCAGTGGGCTTTCCAATAATTCATTGCAGTTATCATATCACATGGTATATCACAGCCAATCAAGAGAATCTATCATAGCCAGTATAAAAGCTGAGGGAATGCAGCTGACAATTTCTACAGTGAAGCTGGATAGTGAGAGAACATCACAAGTCACAAATAACCATAGAGATAGAGAGAAATATCCAGTAAATACTGAAAATATAGTACAAATAGTGTGATTATATATATATATATATATATATATATATATATATATATACATACACACAGGTCATTTTGACATTGCTATGGTTGTGTTTTCTCTAAAGAACCTGAAAGGAGCTGGATACTGTCCTGGGGGACCACAGAGTGTTACACGTCTCTTTAAAGAAAGTGGAGGATTTGCAATACCAGAATAATATGATTAAAAAAAAATAAAAATTGATGATCTCGAATATGTAAAATAATTTTGTATGATCACTTTGCTAATTTTCTAACTTTATATTAGGTTTTGCTGATGTATGTAAAGCGCTATGGAATTAATGGTGCAATATAAGTGAATACATATTGTTACTATTATATTAGTATATTTTTTAATTATTTTATAATAATATTTTATGATTACTATTAAATTATAATAATTGTTTTATATTTTATTGTAATATTATTATTATATTTTTATATATTATTTTTATAATATTTATGATTATCATTTTAATATTATATTGTATTGTATTATTGATCTAATATTTTTATATATTTTTCATTATTATTATTATTATTACTACACCACTATTATATTATTGTATTATTTTTATTACTATTATTTATATTGTATTATTATTTTATTAGTATATCATTTTTTATTATTATATTACTATTATATTTTTATTATTACTTTTATATTGTTATTATTGATATTATGTTTTTATTATATTACTATTAGATTGTATTTATTATAAGTATTAATACTATATTATTTTTATTATATTATATTAATACTATTATTATATTACTATTATATTTTTATTACTATTAATTATATTTTTTCAATATTATATTATTATTGTTATATGATTTACAGATTTGTGTTGTGTTATATTATACAATATTCCATAGTTTTAAACTATTGTATCATCAGTCTCTATTTTCAGTTATTTTGCATAGACACGGCTGCACACTCCATTACCATTTTTAGCAAATCAATTAGCTGTTCCCCACAATTCCCTCCAGAGCTGGAACTCTTTGACATCCCCCCTATTAGCCAGTGACAGATCTGAATCAATATATTCATGAATCTCTACAATCAGCGCTCGGTACGAGGCTTTTAGTCCGGTTGTCAGGGCTGTAACAGCCACAGATGGAGCAGAACTTATTGTAAACATTTTGAATAGGGTCAAGATCTGACCCGAGAAGTTCAGGAGCGCAGAACATCTGTGAACGTCGGACGTGTGCCGGCGCCACAAATCCACAGTAATCTCATCCTTACGGTTCCTCCGCTTTGACACCAAACCATGGTGAATGTAGAGACGAACCAATCAAATCAAGGCGATTTGGATTCCGTTGGAATTTTATCCAAAAATTGGATTTGCCAGAACTCCAACTTTTTGCAATTTTTATTCAATTGAATCAACCAAAATGGCAAACATTTTATTATGTTTTTTTATTGATGGAAAATGGTTAAAAATAATAAAAAAAAAATAATTATGCAATAATTTTATGCCATTGAGATAGTTTTCTGGATCCAAGAGAGTGTAATAAACAGGCAGGTTAAAAAAATAATAAAAAAAAAAACAAAAAAAAAAAAGATGCTCACAGCACCCTTCACCTGTCCTGGTGCTGCAGCTCCCTACCTCGTCTTTCATTGGATCACTTACTCCCACCGGATCCAGTCTTCTGTTTTGTATTCAGTCTCTTTGACTCTTTGGCACCTTGAATCCCAAGTAGATCTCTAGTGGTGTCAAGACATGAAGAGGAAACCTTGTCCTTGCCACTGGCGGACATTTTTTCCAAACCGTAAAGAGGACTTCAAAAATGGTAAAAAGAAAAAATTATACTCAACTCACCTCTCCCTGCTCCGGTTCGTCCACTCTGTGCCACATTTTCAGGTCACCAGTGAAAGGTCATGGTGTCATGACCTTACACACGCATGCGTAGAATCCTCCCACATCTCATCAAAGCCAAAAGTTCCAACCTTGCGTGAAAAGCCTGGAGAATTCTATGGAAGTGGTGGAGATCTGTAGATGTGGTGAGGACCAGATGAGTGACGGTGATGAACAGAAGAGCTGGAGAGGTGAGCCGTCAGGTGAGAGTATTTTATTTTTTATTTATTACAGTCTGGGGGTCCAAAGAGACATTACATTTGCAAAGAAAAACTTCTCTACAAATCGAATTTCCCGGGAAAATCGGCACAGATAGGCAAATTCACGATTTGCTCATCTCTACCAGTGACCATTGGAAACACCTAGGAGTGAAAAAGACTGAAGACAAAACAAATGGCAGGAGGTAGAATAAGTGTTATAGTCAGCGAGTTCCCAGGGTTGGACCCACTGGACCGTGCACCGGACTCCCCCGAAAGTGCAACCAGCAGTGAACGCCTATACAGGGACTGCGTGGTGCACCAACGAAAGGCCTAAATGCACTGCAGCCAGGGACCTGTAGAGATAGTCGCTTAATGTCCGACATTGGAGTAGTCAATTGCAGCAGCATGGAGATGGTGGCACAACGGCGAAGGTTCAGATGTGACGGCACAGCGGTGAAAACTCAGGCGTGTCGGCACAAGAGTAGTGGCTCTGATGTAGTGGCACAGTGCTGATGGCTCTGGCGTGTCCTCACAAGGGTGGAGGCTCAGATGTGGTGGCACAGCGGTGATGGCTTAGGCATGTCGGCACAAGGATAGAGGCTCTTATGTGGCAGTACAGCGGTGATGGCTCAGGCATGTCGGCACAGGGGTGGTAGAGAGCAAGCTCTAGGACAAGACAGAGGTTAGATACAAGGACTTGACACAGTAACGTACAGGGACCTGAGAACTAGCAACGCACAATAGGCAATGCTGCCCAGGCGCCTCCTGTCAGGGGAGGCAGACTTAAATACCTTTAGGGTATCAGGTGACCTCTGGAATTGCTTTCGGGCAATGGGACCCTGGCCCTTTAAGAAAGGGGGTGTGGGGGGTGTGGCCGCGCTGACAGGCTAAGGAGATACACTAAAGGCCTGCGTGCAGCCAGGAATCAGGGAGAGGCTGCGGCAGACCCCATGACAGAAGGAAGCATGGAAGCGCTGGGCAGGAGAAGAGAGCAGTGACCCCGCTGAGTCCTGGAAGTGGGAGTGTGCATGGACTACATGGGGCCAAGAGATAAGTGAGGAGAATGACACCTCCTCTGGTGACCAGAAGTGGGAGCATGCGAGGCACCTTTGCAGGAACTGGGCACTACAATCAGAACTTGAGCCAATGGAGAATCGAGCGGGGGAGCTGCAGCATCTGGCAAGGGAAGGGTGATGCGAGTATTATCTTTTCTATTCTCTAGGTTCTGAGGTCTAGAGAACACAATAAATGGCTTTTTACCTACAATTTGACTCACATTGAACCAATTTGATGCAAATTCCGACCAATCAGGTGAATCGAAATTCATCAGATTTGCTCATCTCTCATCGGATGGTGTCACAATTTAAAATGCACACCAAGTGTAAATTTTAGATACTTTTTATCCTAATTTTCAACTGTTGCAAGTTTTTTTTTGTTTTTTTTTTTCCATGGAAACCGGTGGAATTTTGGAAGCATCTATGGATGTTATTGGACAAGAAGATCCTGAATTAGTACATGATGATTAAAGCCAAGTCTTCACATAGATTTTATCTGAGGAATGCCGTAAATTGTGCAGTTTTTCTCTTCTTCTCCCTAACGCTCGGGGCCATTGATCGCCGGTGACTGATGTCTATAGCTGCCGGTGACGGAGTGACTACCTAACGGAGGTTTCATGCTGGTGATTAACCCTGTGTGTTTTTCATTAGCCGAAGATCAATGGTTAGAATCAGAATCTACATGACGGAGAGTTTTTCGAGCCATCGCCAGAAAACTGGATCCATGAAGCTGAGATATATGGCGCTGTTTGGCACAGCGCCAATCCAGTGCCTACAGCTCCATATATCTCAGCTCCGAGGACGTTTGTGAAGGAATTAGACTTTAGATGGATTTTCAGACTCCTCATCAATGAAGCAAAAACATTACATGATGAGGTTTTCTGAAATAATTAATTGGATTTTTTTTATTTTTTTGTTCCATTTTTACACAATGTGATTACATTTGAAATATAATCGTTTGTTGCATCGTACAAAAAACAAAAGGTGAAAAACCTTGGGATGAAATAATCATAAATAGTACAATGGTATAATGCTTCATTTCACATCGTAAGACTGAACGAGACGTAGCAATGGGGAAAAAAAAGAAGAAGAAGAAAGAAGAAGTAAGGTATAAGGACAAATCGGAGGGAGAAGAAGTCGAAGGAGAAGAAGGAAGAGAAGGAAGAAAAAGTACTGAAAAGAAGAAATAAGGTACAAAGGCAAATCGGAGGGAGAAGACGTCGAAGGAAAAGAAGGAAGATAAGAAGGAAAAGAAAGAAGAGAAGGAAGAAAAAGTACTGAAAAGAAGAAATAAGGTACAAAGGCAAATCGGAGGGAGAAGACGTCGAAGGAGAAGAAGGAAGAGAAGAAGGAAAAGAAGGAAGAGAAGGAAGAAAAAGTACTGAAAAGAAGAAATAAGGTACAAAGGCAAATCGGAGGGAGAAGACGTCGAAGGAAAAGAAGGAAGAGAAGGAAGAAAAAGTACTGAAAAGAAGAAATAAGGTACAAAGGCAAATCGGAGGGAGAAGACGTCGAAGGAGAAGAAAGAAGAGAAGAAGGAAAAGAAGGAAGAGAAGGAAGAAAAAGTACTGAAAAGAAGAAATAAGGTACAAAGGCAAATCGGAGGGAGAAGACGTCGAAGGAGAAGAAGGAAAAGAAGAAGGAAAAGAAGGAAGAGAAGGAAGAAAAAGTACTGAAAAGAAGAAATAAGGTACAAAGGCAAATCGGAGGAAGAAGACGTCGAAGGAGAAGAAGGAAGAGAAGAAGGAAAAGAAGGAAGAGAAGGAAGAAAAAGTACTGAAAAGAAGAAATAAGGTACAAAAGCAAATCGGAGGGAGACGACGTCGAAGGAGAAGAAGGAAGAGAAGAAGGAAAAGAAGGAAGAGAAGGAAGAAAAAGTACTGAAAAGAAGAAATAAGGTACAAAGGCAAATCGGAGGGAGAAGACGTCGAAGGAGAAGAAGGAAGAGAAGGAAGAAAAAGTACTGAAAAGAAGAAATAAGGTACAAAGGCAAATCGGAGGGAGACGACGTCGAAGGAGAAGAAGGAAGAGAAGAAGGAAAAGAAGGAAGAGAAGGAAGAAAAAGTACTGAAAAGAAGAAATAATGTACAAAGGCAAATCGGAGGGAGAAGACGTCGAAGAAAAAGAAGGAAGAATTAAAGAGAGAAAAAGTACAATAAAGAAGACTGGAAATGAAGGAGGAAGAAAAAAATGAGCAAAAGTAAAAATGTCATGTACACAAATATGGAACCATAAGAAGGATGTGACTAAGTACCTACAGTGTTTTCAACAGAGTCTAGGATGGTGAGGTTGGAGCTGGCTGATGGTTGGCACCAGGTACCACTCCAGGGCAGTCCCTGGACTGCAGCAGCTGAACGCTAAAGGTCAAAGATACAGGTCCAGAGATTTTTTTTTAAGGGAAATACAGTATATATAACTATCCCACTCTTACCCCATTTTGCTTCCCTTTGCTGCCCCCTAGGCCTTACTATGACCATTTTAAAGCCACTTTTCAGCACAGATGATCGGGTCCTCATTGACTTGTATGGGATTCGGTATCCATGAATAAGTTAGGTCAAGTCCAGTTCCGTGAATCAAACTCATTTTTCAAGTCCATCCAAACCCAGCAAATCTGAATATCCACGGGCCTGCTCATCTCTAAAGTTGTTGAAGAAGCATGAAAAAGAAAGAAGACAAAAGAAAGAACAAATATAGAAGAAAAAAAATGAGAGGAGGAGAGAGACGAAGAACGAGAGAGGAGAAGGAGAGAGACGAAGAACGAGAGAGGAGAAGGAGAGAGACGAAGAACGAGAGAGGAGAAGAACGAGAGAGGAGAAGGAGAGAGAGGAAGAACGAGAGAGGAGAAGGAGAGAGACGAAGAACGAGAGAGGAGAAGGAGAGAGACGAAGAACGAGAGAGGAGAAGGAGAGAGACGAAGAACGAGAGAGGAGAAGGAGAGAGACGAAGAACGAGAGAGGAGAAGGAGAGAGACGAAGAACGAGAGAGGAGAAGGAGAGAGACGAAGAACGAGAGAGGAGAAGGAGAGAGAGATGAAGAACGAGAGAGGAGAAGGAGAGAGACGAAGCACGAGAGAGGAGAAGGAGAGAGACGAAGCACGAGAGAGGAGAAGGAGAGAGACGAAGCACGAGAGAGGAGAAGGAGACTAAGAACGAGAGAGGAGAAGGAGAGAGACGAAGAACGAGAGAGGAGAAGGAGACGAAGAACGAGAGAGGAGAAGGAGAGAGACGAAGAACGAGAGAGGAGAAGGAGAGAGACGAAGAACGAGAGAGGAGAAGGAGAGAGACGAAGAACGAGAGAGGAGAAGGAGAGAGACGAAGAACGAGAGAGGAGAAGGAGAGAGACGAAGAACGAGGGGAGAAGAAGAAAGACGAAGAACGAGGGGAGAAGAAAGACGAAGAATAAGAGGAGAAGAAGAAAGATGAGGAACGAGGGGAGAAGAAGAAAGACGAAGAACGAGGGGAGAAGAAAGACGAAGAACCAGAGAAGGAGAAGAAGAAAGATGAGGAACGAGGGGAGAAGAAGAAGAAAGACGAGAAACGAGGGGAGAAGAAGAAAAACGAAGAACGAGAGAAGAAGAAAGACGACGAAATGAGAGAAGAAAAACGAAGAAATGAGAGAAGGAGAAGAAAGGCGAAAAAATGAGAGGAGGTGAAGAAAGACAAAGAAATGGGAGAAGGAGAGGAAAGACGAGAAAGGAGAGAAGGAAAAGAAAGACGAAGAATGAGAGAAGAAAGACAAAGAACGAGGGAAAGCGAAGAAAGACAAAGAAAGAGAGGAGACGAATGACATAGAATGCGAGTAGGAGACGAAAGATGAGAAATGAGTGAAGGAGAAGAAAGATGAGAAATGAGAGGAGAATAAGAGAAGACGAAGAATGAGAGGAGAAGAAAGACAAAGAACGAGAGAAAGCGAAGGAGAAGAATGGAAAGAAGGAGAGAAGGAGAAGAAAGAAGAGGTAGAGAAGGAGAAGAAAGATGAGAAATGAGAGAAGAAAGACGAAGAATGAGAGAAGAAGAAAGAAGAAGAAAGACATAAAAGGTGCAGAATGCTTGCTACATTGTAGCAATCCGTCAGGGCAGATATTTGTGGCGTTGCGGTTGCTCCTCTGGATTCCGTTCCCTTCTTCTATATTTTGGTTCCTGAATGTAAACAAGTTGTTTATATTCCTTTACAGAAAACAGACATCTTGACATTTTTGCAGCGCACAATACCTGGAATAAAAACCACTATAATGGGCGGATTGAGCTGTTTATAATCTTCATCGTCAGTTTAGGAATTGCTTGTCATTTCGGGTCAGGAGAGGAGCTGCTTACAGGAAGGAGAGAGCAGATAGACGTCCATTGTAACCAGATCATTGTATAAAGAGGCCGAGAAATACAATACGAAATAAAATCCATAATCTGCTTTCTCTCCTTCCAGCACTAAGACCCTTTTCTGAGAGCCATGCGGGCCGGAGGGTTAAGCAGTCTGGCTGAGGATTGATCGCATCCTGAAACCAACCGTCCATCTTAAGACAGAAAACTTTCCGCCGCATGGGATCAATGGCATTATAAATTGGTGCATTGATTTCCTATAGTAATGGCAGAGGTGGTTACACACAGGAGCCTGCAGCCAAGGCCGGTGTCCAACGAATCTCTAACGAGACCATCAGTGACCCTGACACTTTCACTACCGACTCATACTGATGTAGCAGAGCTCAGCCATTTTCATAAAGGATAGAGACCCAGCTGTTATGCACGCTCCTTCTTGCAGGCTGCAAGGTCTGACACTGTTATGCACGCTCCTTCTTGCAGGCTGCAAGGTCTGACACTGTTATGCACGCTCCTTCTTGCAGGCTGCAAGGTCTGACACTGTTATGCACGCTCCTTCTTGCAAGCTGCAAGGTCTGACACTGTTATGCACGCTCCTTCTTGCAGGCTGCAAGGTCTGACACTGTTATGCACGCTCCTTCTTGCAAGCTGCAAGGTCTGACACTGTTATGCACGCTCCTTCTTGCAAGCTGCAAGGTCTGACACTGTTATGCACGCTCCTTCTTGCAGGCTGCAAGGTCTGACACTTGTTATGCATGCTTCTTCTTGCAGCCTGTGAGGTCTGGCACTGTTATGCATGCTCCTTCTTGCAAGCTCTGACACGGTTATGCATGCTCCAAGGTCTGACATGGTTATGCACGCTCCATCTTGGAGGCTACAAGGTCTGACATGGTTATGCACGCTCCTTCTTGCAGGATGCAAGGTCTGACACTGTTCTGCACGCTCCTTGTTGCAAGCTGCAAGGTCTGACACTGTTATGCATGCTCCTTCTTGGAGGCTACAAGGTCTGACATGGTTATGCACGCTCCTTCTTGCAGGCTGCAAGGTCTGACACTGTTCTGCACGCTCCTTGTTGCAAGCTGCAAGGTCTGACACTGTTATGCATGCTTCTTCTTGCAGCCTGTGAGGTCTGGCACTTGTTATGCATGCTTCTTCTTGCAGCCTGTGAAGTCTGGCACTGTTATGCATGCTCCTTCTTGCAAGCTCTGACACTGTTATGCACGCTCCAATGTCTGACATGGTTATGCACGCTCCTTCTTGGAGGCTACAAGGTCTGACATGGTTATGCACGCTCCTTCTTGCAGGCTGCAAGGTCTGACACTGTTATGCACGCTCCTTCTTGCAAGCTCTGACACGGTTATGCACGCTCCAAGGTCTGACATGGTTATGCACGCTCCTTCTCAGGAGAACGTCATAAACTATGTTTTGACGGGACAATTTAACCCCACGCTTTACAGTTACTCTCCAAAATCCTGCCTCCATTATACTGAATGGAGGTGGGAGCTACTGGCTATTAATAGCAGCTGTGAGTGGTTGCTATAGGAACAAAATAAACTGTTAGTGTAAGAAGCTTATGTGTGAGGTAATAAGTCAGTGGGGAGACGGATAAAGAGAGACAGACAGAGACAGACATGGAAAGGGACAGCCGGGCAAAGAGACAGCCGGGCAAAGAGAGACTAGGAAAGAGACAGGCAAAGACAGACGGGGAAAGAGAGAGACAGAGACACAGACATAGAGACAGACACAGAGATGGAGATAGACTGATACAAATACAGACAGACAAAGAAAGACACAGAGAGAGGCAGACAGAGACCGGGAGAGAGACAAAGAGACAGTTACTATCCCAGGCCACGCCGGGTACTACAGCTAGTAGGTTATATAGTTATATAGCTTGAAGAAAGACCTAGGTCCATCTAGTTGAACCTTCCTCCACCAGGTGATGTCACAGTTCACCTCCTCCCCCTCCTGTACAATGACTGATAACACCTCTATATACAGTGAATAACACAGGATCTACCATTCACAATAGGTGATATCACAGCTCACCTCCTCCCTCCTGAACAAAGATTGATAACATCTCTATATACAGTATATTGGATCCACCATTCACAATAGATGATATCACAGTTCACCTCCTCCAGTAAAATGACTGATTTCACCTCTATATATAGTAGATAACACAGGATCCACCAGTCATAATAGGTGATGTCACAGCTCACCTCCTTCCTTCTCCTGTAAATTGACCGATAACACAGGATCCACCATTCACAACAGGTGATGTTACAGCTCCCCTCTTCCACCTTCCGAACAATAACTGATATCACCTCTGTATACAGTAAATAACACATGATCCACCATTCATAATAGATTATGTCACAGCTCACCTCCTCCTCCTGTACAATGACTATCACTAATTGTGAATGGTGGATCCTGTGTTATTTAGTGTATATAGAGGTGTTATCAGCCATTGTACAGAAGGAGGAGGTGAGCTGTGACATACAGTACATACTGTGAATGGTGGATCCTGTGTTATCTACTGTATATAGAGGCGATATCAGTCATTATACAGCAGGGGGAGGAGGTGAGCTGTGATATCTATTGTGAATGGTGGATCCTGTGTTATCTGCTGTATATAGAGGTGATATCAGTAATTGTTCAGGAGGAGGAGGAGGGGAGCTGTGACATCACCTATTGGGAATTGGGGATCCTGGTTAGCTACTGTATATAGAGGTGTTATCAGGCATTATACAGAAGGAGGAGGTGAGCTGTGACATACAGTACATACTGTGAATGGTGGATCCTGTGTTATCTACTGTATATAGAGCCGATATCAGTCATTGTTCGGAAGGAGGATGAGGGAAGCTGTGACATCACTAATTGTGAAAGGTGGATCCTGTGTTGTCACAGCTTCCCTCATCCTCCTTCAGAACAATGACTGATATCGCCTTTATATACAGTAGATACCGTAACACAGGATCCACCATTCACTGTATGTACTGTATGTCACAGCTCACCTCCTCCTTCTGTACATTGGCTGATAACACCTCTATATACACTAAATAACACAGGATCCACCATTCACATTAGGTGATGTCACAGCTCACCTCCTCTTCCTGTACAATGACTAACACCTCTATATACAGTAGCTAACACAGGATCCACAATTCACAATAAGTGATGTCACAGCTCCCCTCCTCCTCCTGAACAATTACTGATATCACCTCTATATACAGCAGATAACACAGGATCCACCATTCACAATATATATCACAGGTCACCTCCCCCCCTGCTGTACAATGACTGATATCGTCTCTATATACAGTAGATTCACAGTATGTACTGTATGTCACAGCTCACCTCCACCTTCTGTACAATGACTGATAACACCTCTATATATAGTATAACACAGGATCCTCCATTCACAATAGGTGATGTCACAGCTCACCTCCTCTTCCTGTACAATGACTAACACCTCTATATACAGTAGCTAACACAGGATCCACAATAAGTGATGTCACAGCTCCCCTCTCCTCCTCCTGAACAATTACTGATATCACCTCTATATACAGCAGATAACACAGGATAAACCATTCACAATATATATCACAGCTCACCTCCCCCCCTGCTGTACAATGACTGATATCGTCTCTATATACAGTAGATAACACAGGATCCACCATTCACAGTATGTACTGTATGTCACAGCTCACCTCCACCTTCTGCACAATGACTGATAACACCTCAATATATAGTATAACACAGGATCCTCCATTCACAATAGGTGATGTCACAGCTCACCTCCTCCTCCTCCTGTACAATGACTGATAACACCTCTATATATAGTATAACACAGGATCTTCCATTCACAATAGGTGATGTCACAGCTTACCTCCTCCTCCTTCTGTACAATGACTGATAACACCTCTACATATAGTATAACACAGGATCCTCCATTCACAATAGGTGATGTCACAGCTCACCTCCTCCTCCTTCTGTACAATGACTGATAAAACCTCTATATATAGTATAACACAGGATCCTCCATTCACAATAGGTGATGTCACAGCTTACCTCCTCCTCCTTCTGTACAATGACTGATAACACCTCTATATATAGTATAACACAGGATCCTCCATTCACAATAGGTGATGTCACAGCTTACCTCCTCCTCCTTCTGTACAATGACTGATAACACCTCTATATATAGTATAACACAGGATCCTCCATTCACAATAGGTGATGTCACAGCTTACCTCCTCCTCCTTCTGTACAATGACTGATAACACCTCTATATATTGTATAACACAGGATCCTCCATTCACAATAGGTGATGTCACAGCTCACCTCCTCCTCCTTCTGTACAATGACTGATAACACCTCTATATATAGTATAACACAGGATCCTCCATTCACAATAGGTGATGTCACAGCTTACCTCCTCCTCCTTCTGTACAATGACTGATAACACCTCTATATATAGTATAACACAGGATCCTCCATTCACAATAGGTGATGTCACAGCTTACCTCCTCCTCCTTCTGTACAATGACTGATAACACCTCTATATATTGTATAACACAGGATCCTCCATTCACAATAGGTGATGTCACAGCTCACCTCCTCCTCCTTCTGTACAATGACTGATAACACCTCTATATATAGTATAACACAGGATCCTCCATTCACAATAGGTGATGTCACAGCTCACCTTCCCCCTCTCCCTACACAGGGAACAATATTCTTCTGGCCGCGTGTATGGCCGATGTGTCTGATATACGGCATACAGTGTGTGCGTCTTTATTACCAGTATTATGGAGAATGATGACCCACAGTTTGGGTAAAATCATTTTTGGGGAAAAGTTGCTTATCGCCAGATCATCAAGATGGCACAGCAATTAAGGGTTAAATGGCAATTCCAGGGCTGCCGCCTGCGCCTGTCCCTCCCTGCTGTTTTCGATCTCGAGCCGCTGCCTCCTTCTTCTTCTTCTTGCTCTCTTTCTAAGACAATTATCTTTGACTCTTGCGGTGACACGTAGAGCTCATTGCGGCTCCTCCACCGCCAACAGCTGTCTCTCCATCTGCCATTGTCCTACTGTGATCTACGCGACTCTCCGCGGCTCGGCTTCCGCTGACAATCAGGCAGACGTCGTTCTAGCGCTCATTGTGATCACATACGACTCTGTCCTCTATTCTTCGGGAGACTCTCCCTTCCTGCCAATCAGTCGCGTTATCTCGCCGTGACATACACGAGCCCAATGACAGGCGGAAAATCGGCGGCTGCGACAGACAATGACAAAAGCGGAAAAAGTGCAATAAAAATGTAAGGAATGAAAGACAAACACGAGGTTGTATCCGAGCTGCGGGGAAGTCTACACGACGATCAAAGTGTCAGTGATACCGCTGTCTGGAGCCGCGAGGAGCGAGAGGGGGCACTTACTTTATCATCTTCTTCGGTTTCTTTTTTTTTTTTCCTGTACGTGATCCGCGATGGGATCGACATAAACCAGTTTTTACTGTTACAAAATGGTTTCTACAATGTAACAACTTGTACATTCCATTTAAAGGGAACCTGTCACAATCCTCCCCCCCCCAAATGATCTATATGTCTGGGTAGCCCTTTAAAAGATAAGCCAGTAGATCCCTTTATAAACCCTCCAAAAAGGAGAAATCATGTTTCGAAGTTTATTCTGCAAGTGCACTGGGGTGTGACGATGCACTTACAGCTTCTCAGTCTTGGCTGAAGTTCCTGCCCTGCAGCACCCTCCCCTGGCTGATTGACAGGTCAGTGGTTGTATCCCAGAGTAAATGACCTGTCAATCAGAAAGTAGGAAATACAGCCAGGACTGAGATCCGTGACACTACTGTTACAACATCATGTTGTGACAAGGTGACTATTAGGATAGCGAGGGACAGGGATGCTGTCCGTCACACTAGGGGACCCTAGGCTATCCCTAACCTCAGCTTTACTTCTGATGGTGGAGATGCCCGAGTCGCTTTCCTGGATATGCTCCTGACCAGCTCTACTCTGATCTCTCCCTCTCATCAGGAAAGGACGAGGCAGGAGTGTGCTGGAAAAGAGATAAAAACAGTTAAGGTAAAATCAAAACTCAGACATACTGCACACACACAGCAATAGACAATCAGAGACTCAGGAAAAAGCAAGAGCAGGAAGGTAGCAACAAAAAGGGTTAACTCCACAACCACACTCCGCAACAAGTATAACAACCACCAGATAGCTGGTCTGATGAGGTGTTGTGCTCCAGACTATCTGGTGGTTGTTATACTTGGTGCTGAGTGCGGTTGGGGAGTTAACCCTTTTTGTCTTTTTGTTGCTACCTTCCTGGTCTTGCCATCTCCTGAGTCTCTCATTGTTTGTTCCTGCTCCCCTCCTACATATGCTGGCTACATCCTTCCATCTATGCCAGCTATAGTTATCTTAGCTGGTCTGATGAGGTTTTGTGCTCCAGACTAAGATAACTATAGCTAGCATAGGTGAGAGGATCTAGCCAGCGTATATAGGAGGAGAATAGGAACAAACCATGAGAAACTCAGGAGAAAAGCAAGAGCAGGAAGGTAGCAACAAAAAGGGTGAACTCCACAACCACACTCAGCAACAAGTTTAGCAACCACCAAATAGTCTGGATCACTATACCTCACTAGATCAACTAATGTAAACTATAGCTGGCATAGGTGGAAGAATCCTGCCAGCATATATAGGAGGGGAGCAGATGTGATTGGCTTCCCCACATGTGATCAAAGGAGATTAACCAGCAGACTAGAAGAGATTAACTATTGCTAGCCTGACACCTGAGTCTGCACGCGCAGAGAAGTTATCGGGCAGAGTGTCAGAATCTGTATTCTGGACAGAACACGTTAAAGCCATGACAGTCGGAGAACTTTATAAAAAATCTGCGTGTGACCCGGGGCATAGAACTAAATCAAATCTCATTTTCTTTTTTTAAAATGAACAACTCCTGTAAATTTTTCAAAAACTCAATCGCCAATTATATTCTCACCAAATCAAATTGGTCATCTCTTCTCGATACATATCTCCAGATGTCCATCACTTCTCCATTACTCCCTTAACGGCTTCACGCATCCATCATTACTCCTTATACATATGTTCTTCTTTACGTTTATCCTTGCAGATGCCTCAAAATGTCTCAGGATATCTCAAGCCACAAGCAAAAGTGAGGAAGGACAATAAAATGGCTCCATATGTCCATCATTTGTGCCCTCCTTAGTTTAGGATCAATCCTCCTTTACCACCAACATGCTTTCAAACTTCCATCATCACTCCTCTTCTATGTCCTTCTTGATCTTTCCTCTTGACTCGATTTACCATAAAACATCTCAGTTTATCTTGAAGCATCTTGAAATATTTCAAACTGTGAGAAAAGATAAGGAAGGACACTTCTCGAAAAGACCTCAGATGTCCATCATCACTCCTCCTCTAGGTCATGCATAGCTTCTCATTTCGATCATTGCTCTTCTTTTACCTTGTACTTGATTTTAGATGTTTGTCATTATTTCTACTTTGTGTCCTACAGGTTTTCACATTTCCATGTTATTTAATACCTTCATATCTTTAGATGTTCCTCATTTATATTACTTTAATCCATACTTGACTTCACGTGTCCATCGTTACTCTATCTTTACAGCCTAAACATCTTCAGATGTCCATCGTTGCGCCTCCTTAATGGACCCTATACCTTAAGATTTCTATCAATAGTCCTGCTTTACTCCCTTCATGGTTTCACTTGTCCATTATGGCTTCTACTATGACCACTACTTGGCTTCACGCATCCATCATTACTCTTGCTTTACCCCCTAAATATCTTCAGATGATGTCCATCATTACTCTTCCCTTACTCTCTACCAATACGTTATTCTGGACCTTTCCTCTACACATGAAATATCTCTAAATATGTTAGGGTATCTCAAACTATCTCAGAATATTTCAAAACCCTGAGAAAAGCCATGGAAGGCCACATCAGTAAAGGGCTTTAGATGTCCATTATTATTCCTCTTTTATTCCCTATAGCTTCAAATTTTGATGACTCTCTACTTGGCCTCAAATAGTCATCTTTATCTCCTTTACGATCTATACGTCCTTCCTTGGCTTTCATTTCCGCAAGACACCTCAAGCTCAGAATTTCTTAAATCAACTCTGGATACTTAGAACTAAGAGGAAATGTAACAAACTACAAATTGATTAATGTCTTCAGATGTCCACCATTTGCTTAGGGTCCATCATGTCATCTACTTTACTCTCTACTTGGCTTCACACATCCATATTTACTCTTGCTTTACCCTCTAAATATCTTCAGATGTCCATTATTACTCTACCCTTACTCTCTACCAATACGTTCTTCTGGACCTTTCCTCTACATATGAAATATCTCAAAATATCTTAGGGTATCTTGAACCATCTCAAAATATTTCAAAACCCTGAGAAAAGCCATGGAAGGCCACATCAGTAAAGGGCTTTGGATGTCCTATGCCCTAGAGTTTCAAATTTCGATGACTCTCTACTTGGCCTCAAATAGTAATCTTTATCTCCTTTACTCTCTATACGTTCTTCCTTGACTTTCATTTCCGCTTAAGACACCTCAAGCTCAGGATTTCTCAAACCAAATCTGGGTACTTAGAACCAAGAGGAATTGTAACAAAGTACATATTGATTAATGTCCTCAGATGTCCACTATTACTATTCATTTTGCCTAGGGTTCCATCATGTTGTCTACTTTACTCTCTACTTGGCTTCACACATCCATTATTACTCTAGCTTTACCCCCTAAATATCTTCAGATGTCCATCATTACTTCTCCTTACTCTCTACCAAAATGTCATTCTTATCCTTTCCTCTTGACATGGAATATCTCAAAAAATCTCAGGGTATCTAGAACCATCTCGGAATATTTCAAAGCCTGAGAAAAGCCTTGCAAGGACACATCAGTAAATGGCTTCGGATGTCCATCATTAGTCCTCTTTTATGGCCTATAGTTTCAAATTTTATCTCCTTTACTCCCTATACATCCTTCCTTAGCTTTCATTTCCCCTCAAGATACCTCAGGATTTCTCAAACCAACTCTGAATATCTAGAACCAAGAGTTTAAATGTAACAAAATTCAAATTGATGTATGGCTTCAGATGTCCACCATTACTATTCATTTTGCCTAGGGTCCATCAGGTCAACTACTTTGTTCCCTATTTGGCTTCACACATCCATCATTACTCTAGATTTACCTCATAAATATCTTCAGATGTCCATTATTACTCCTCCTAATATGTCCTTTTTGACCTTTCCTCTTGACATAAAATATCTAAGGGTATCTTGAACCATCTCGGAATATTTCAAACCCTGAGAAAAGCTATGGAAAGACACATCTGCAAAGGGCTTCAGATGTCCATCATTACTCCTCTTTTATGCCCTATACTTTCAGATTTCGATGACTTTCTACTTGGCCTTAAATGTTCATCTTTAGCTCCTTTACTCCATATACTTTCCTTCCTTGGCTCTCATTTCCACTTGAGACACCTCAAGCTCAGGATTTCTCAAACCAAATCTGGGTACTTAGAACCAAGAGGAAATGTAACAAAGTACAAATTGATTAATGTCTTCAGATGTCCACCATTACTATTCATTTTGCCTAGGGTTCCATCATGTTGTCTACTTTACTCTCTACGTGGCTTCACACATCCATTATTACTCACGCTTTACCCCCTAAATATCTTCAGATGTCCATCATTACTCCTCCCTTATGCTCTACCAATATGTCCTTCTTGATCTTTCCCCTTGACATAAAATATCTAAGGGTATCTTGAACCATCTCGGAATATTTCAAGCCCTGAGAAAAGCTATGGAAAGACCCATCTGTAAAGGACTTCAGATGTCCATCATTACTCCTCTTTTGTGTCCTATAGTTTCAGATTTCGATGACTTTCTACTTGGCCTCAAATGTTCATCTTTATCTCCTTTACTTCATATACTTCCCTTCCTTGGCTTTAATTTCCACTTGAGACACCTCAAGCTCAGGATTTCTCAAACCAAATCTAGGTACTTAGAACCAAGAGGAAATGTAACAAAGTACAAAGTGATCTCTGGCTTCAGATGTCCACCATTACTATTCACTTAGCCTAGGGTTACACAACGACTTTGATCAAGGATCAGTCAAGAGGTTCAAGGCTTCACGTGTCCATCATATCTTCTCTTTTCCTCCCTACTTGGCTTCACCTCTGCATCACTACACCAGGTTTAACCCCTAAATATCTCTGGATGTCCATCATTGTACCTCCTTTACTCTTTCTTCCTTACCTTTGCTTTTGAATTGAAATATCTCAAACTATTGCACTATATCTGGAATCAAGGGGGTGGTCAATCTCGGAGGATATTGTTCCTTTTTTTCCTTCAATGCATGCATTTCATGCTTAAAATTAATATTGCAAATGGATTCTATTAAAAAATTGTGTACAGTTTGCCTTTTAAAGGCTTTGTCGTGCTGTCTACGGCTGACACCAGAATGAGAAGACCTAAGAATTTACCGGTGAGCTTGGTTTTCCCCAGTGGGAGATTTGTATCTCTTTTGTCTGCTTTTTTTCTCCCCTGATTTCCTCTCCGCTTTTTTATGACCACAGACCACATCAAAGTTGAATGTGCAGGGGCACTAAGAAGAGCCTGTAAAAGCAAAATGGTCCAAAATTATTAAGGATGCCCAAATGCAACCATTATTATCACCCCAAAATACATGTTTAAATATACAAAACTGTACCACAAAAGTTGATAATTCCATATGTGGCTTTGGCCTTGCACTCCTTAATGTCCCTAAATGGGGTCCATCCCCCCATGTGCCGTCACGTGCCTAGACCTTCACTGGCCATGGACTCACCCTGACTAGTAAAAGGCCAGCGAGATGCTTGTCCGCCACTGCCATAAGAGGACACAAGGAACCCTAAAGGTGGACGATTCTGTGGCTTTGGATTTTTATCATTATTTTTCTTTTACAGCCTAGATTACTTCAGATTTCGATGATTTCTTCTCCTTTACTCCCGGGTTGGCTTGAGATGTTCATTATCCCTTCTCCTTGACTCTCTATACATCCTTCCTTAGTTGCCTTTTCTCAAGTTAGCTCAGGATATCTCAAACCAAGTCAGGGTATCTTGAACCAAGAGAAATGGTAAGGAAGGATATGTCTCCTTCAGATATCCACCACGGTGTCACAACGTAACTGCAGGTGTCACTTCAGCTATGAGAGGACTCTTATCGGGGGGTGCAGTAGAGAAGGAACACCAGGGTAGCAATACCATGGAATGGCCTGTTGCTAGGGAGAGGAGAATGAGGTCACCTCCTAAAACTCACCTGAGGCTGATCCCTGCATTCCCTAACATCCCTAGATGGGTCCTTCCCCCGGGCACCATCATGTGCCTAGGCCTCACTAGCCCTGAGCTCATCCTGACTAGTTAAAGGCCAGCGTGATGCTTGTCTTGCCACTGCAATAAGACGCCGCAAGGGACCCAAAAGGTGGACAATTTGGTGGCTTTGGATTTCTATCATTAGTTCTCCTTAACACCCTACATGACTTCAGATTTCGATGATTTCTCCTTCTTTACTCCCTACTTGGCTTGAGATGTTCATTATCTCATCATCCCTTCTTCTTTACTCCCTATACATCCTTCCTTTTGTGCCTTTTCTCTTGGTTAAAGCCACGTCAAGATAGTTCTGGGTATCTCAAACCAACTCAGGGTATCTTGAACCAGGAAGAATGGTAAGGAAGGATACGTCTACTTCAGATGTCTACCGTTGTGTCACGGTGTCTCTCCAGGTATGAGAGGACTCCCAGCAAGAGTTGCAGTACAGAAGGAACACCAGGGCAGTAATAGCATGGAAGGCCCTGGAGCTAGGGAAAGGGGAGCAGGGTCACCTTCTAACACTCACCTGAGGCTGATCCCTGCACTCCCTAATGTCCCTAGATGGGTCGTTCACCTATGCATCATCAGGTGCCTAGGCCCTCATTGGCCCTGAACTTATCCTGACTAGTGAACGCCAGAGAGATGCTTGTTTAGGGAAAGGGGAGCAGGGTCACCTCCTAACACACACCTGAGGCTCATCCCGGTACTCCCCAACATCCCTGGGAAGGTCCTACCCCCGTTCGCCGTCACATGCCTAGACCCTCGTTGGTCCTAAACTCACCCTGAGAAGTGAAGGTCAGTGAGTTGCTTGTCTAGAAAAAGAGGAGTGGGATTACCTCCTAAAACTCACCTGAGGCCGATTCCAGCACTCCCCAACATCCCTAAATGGGTCCTTCTCCCGTGCACCGTCACGTACCTAGGCCCTCGCTGGCCCTGAACTCACTCGGAGTAGTGAAGGCCAGCGAGATGCTTGTCTAAGGAAAGGGGAGCGAGGTCACCTCCTAACACACACCTGAGGCTGATTCCTGCACTCCCTAACGTCCCTAAATGGGTCCTTCCCCCATGCTGCGTCACATGCCTAGGACCTCGCTGACCCTGAACTCACCCCGACTTGTGAAGGCCAGCGAGATGCTTGTCTTGCCACTGCAATAAGATGATATGAGGGAGGTAAGAGATAAACAGGAGATTAAAGACAACAAGTAGAACTCCAAAATGTCTGTAACAAAAGCAAAACCTCAGCTTCACAAGAGACTGGCTCAATCAAAGTGGACAGCATAGGTATGAGCTATAGCCGACATAAGAAGGAGTGAGGAGCAGATACTTATAGTATAATGAAGTGGCTGCAGCTGAGATTACAACTACTTGTTAGATCACTGCAGGATAGAAATGGACCTTAACCCCTACAGTACCAGATGGAATTAAACGACTAGCAGGCATTAAAGCGGATCTGACAGCAACAATACGCTGTGACCTTCTGATCCCAGATCCCCCCCCAGATCACATTAGGCCATGACTCAATTGTGACACATTGAGGTGTATCCGTGCCACATTTGTTATCATTCAATTCAATGTTGTGATCTAATATTGTCATCTTCATTCTGTGCCACCAGTTCCACCCAAGAGTCACGTTGTCTCCAGTTTTGCCCTCTCATTACTTTCGGAGAACTCTTCTCTCTCGTTTCCTGATTACGTCTTATTTGTCTAGACTCGTGACATTTACACTTAATATATTGGCTGTTCTCACTACATCCCTGTGGATATGACGATATCTAATCAATATCCAGTGCGGGCTGCTCTTATTATTGCGGCTCGGCATCTGTTTTCGATATTCTTTTATGTTCTCTTTCTTTTAATATTGTTTTTGCTGTCGCTTTGTATCCACAATTACGTTAAAGTTCCATTATTCCTCTTCTTATCACCGATCTGCTCATCTGTGTTCAGTCACCGGGACGACGTTGGTCAAAATGATATTATTTCCCAGTAGAAAAACAAAAACATATAAAACTTCCTCCCTTTCCAGCTGCCACATCAGCATACAAACTATGTGACTATATCTGACCCAATATCTGATCTTACATGGTTACCTTGGATATCCACCGTCATCACCGGTTACTATCTATGACGAGACACCGGCTGCTGACCGAACCTCATCCCACCACTTGTTCTACCTTGGATATTCACCATCATAACCAGTTACCACCTATGACGAGACACCGGCTGCTGACCGAACCTCATGCCACCACTTGCTCTACCTTGGATATCCACTATCATCACCAGTTATTATCTATGACGAGATACCGGCTGCTGACCGAACCTCATCCCACCACTTGCTCTACCTTGGATATTGACCATCATCACCGGTTATCTATGACGAGACACCGACTGCTGACCGAACCTCATCCCACCACTTGCTCTACCTTGGATATTGACCATCATCACCGGTTATCTATGACGAGACACCGGCTGCTGACCGAACCTCATCCCACCACTTGCTCTACCTTGGATATTCACCATCATCACCGGTTATCTATGACGAGACACCGGCTGCTGACCGAACCTCATCCCACCACTTGCTCTACCTTGGATATTGACCATCATCACCAGTTATCTATGACGAGACACCGGCTGCTGACCGAACCTCATCCCACCACTTGCTCTACCTTGGATATTGACCATCATCACCGGTTATCTATGACGAGACACCGACTGCTGACCGAACCTCATCCCACCACTTGCTCTACCTTGGATATTGACCATCATCACCGGTTATCTATGACGAGACACCGGCTGCTGACCGAACCTCATCCCACCACTTGCTCTACCTTGGATATTCACCATCATCACCGGTTATCTATGACGAGACACCGGCTGCTGACCGAACCTCATCCCACCACTTGCTCTACCTTGGATATTGACCATCATCACCAGTTATCTATGACGAGACACCGGCTGCTGACCGAACCTCATCCCACCACTTGCTCTACCTTGGATATTCACCATCATCACCGGTTACTATCTATGACGAGACACCGGCTGCTAACCGAACCTCATCCCACCACTTGCTCTACCTTGGATATTGACCATCATCACCGGTTACTATCTATGACGAGACACCGGCTACTGTCCGATCCCCATCCCACCACTCACTCTACCTTGGATATCCAGCATCATCACCGGTTACTATCTATGACGAAACACAGTCTGCTGACCGAACCTCATCCCACCACTCGCTCTACTACATCGTAAAGGAGCAAATAATTGACTGATCATATAAACATCAAACCATCCATCATTCACTCTTCTTTGAGGGCCAGAAACAGAGATATTTCCAATTCCAGCTATTGAACCCTTTAGGTGCAATGGTAAATAATGACTGCAGCATCTAAAGGGGTTAGTCAAAAGAAGTAGGCTCGATATGCCAACTGATCCTTATCCTACCAAGTTCTCTGCTACACTTGTGAAGCATTGGCTTCCCTAGTGCACCGGTGCTCCGCAGCACACTGGACAGCATGGTCCCTGCACTCTCCTCTTCCTTGCTCGAGCATCCTCATGCTGCACGGTCCTCTGCTTACCTGCATGGCCGCCCACATGTCCTTATCTTGTGTCCATACCTGCCTGCAACTGTTGTCCTGTCTGCCTTAGCCACCCCAACTGCACCAGTGTCCGATGTCCTGTGCCTGATGATCCATGCCTGATTACTTGGACCCCAATGACTGGAGTTCCTCCTGAGGTCTTGTCCTGGCTGCACCTGTGTCCAATATCCCACATCCCAGGCCACATCCTTTATTAATGTCTCCCATCCTGAGCCCCTTCTAGGCATAATGTCCCCTATCCTGAGCCCCTTTCTTGTGTAATGCCCACCCATCACAGGCCAGTTTCAATGATAATGTCCTCCATCCTAAGCCCCTTCCTTGTATAATGTCCCCAAACCTGAGCCCCTTCCTCATATAATACCCCAAATCCCAGGTCACTTGTATTAATAATTTCCTCCATCCTGAGCCCCTTTCTGGCATAATGTCCCCCATCCTCAGCCCCTTCCTTGTATAATGCTTCGCATCCTGCGCAACTTCCAGTGATAATATCCCCTATCCTGAGCCCCTTCCTGGCATAATGTCCCCAATCCTGAGTCACTTCCTGGCATAATGTTCCCCATCCTGAGCCCCTTCCTGGCATAATGTCTCCCACCCTGAGCCCCTTCCTGGCATAATGTCTCCCACCCTGAGCCCCTTTCCTGGCATAATGTCTCCCATCCTGAGCCCCTTTCCTGGCATAATGTCTCCCATCCTGAGCCCCTTTCCTGGCATAATGTCTCCCATCCTGAGCCCTTTTCCTGGCATAATGTCTCCCATCCTGAGTCACTTCCTGGCATAATGTTCCCCATCCTGAGCCCCTTCCTGATATAATGTCCCTTATCCTCAGCTCCTTCTTGGTATAATGTTCCCCATCCTCAGTCGCTTCTTGGCATAATCTCCCCCATCCTGAGCCCCTTCCTGGCATAATATCTCCCATCCCGAGTCCCTTCTTAGCATAATGTTCCTCATCCTGAGCCCCTTTCCTGGCATAATGTCTCCCTTCCTGAGCCCCTTTCCTGGCATAATGTCTCCCATCCTGAGCCCTTTTCCTGGCATAATGTCTCCCATCCTGAGCCCTTTTCCTGGCATAATGTCTCCCATCCTGAGCACTTTTCCTGGCATAATGTCTCACATCCTGAGCCCCTTTCCTGGCATAATATTCCCCATCCTGAGCCCCTTCCTTGTATAATGTTCCCCATCCTGAGCCCCTTTCCTGGCATAATGTCTCCCATCCTGAGCCCCTTCCTTGTATAATGTCCCCCATCCTGAGCCTCTTTCTGGCATAATGTCCCCCATCCTTGAGAGCCCTTTCCTGTAATAATGTTCCCTGTTCTTCTGCTTTACTAAAACATAATAAAACAAACAAACAAAAATATTCCTCTCATCTACTCCTTGTCCCATGACTCTGAGCATGCTCTTACATAGCCGCCACCAGGTGACTTTGGTGTACTCGGAACGATGCATGACATCATTGCCATACGCTGCCAGTGACATGCATGCATACGTCAGCTGCCGCCCTCTGATTGGCTGGCAACATGTACTGCAGTGAAGGGAACTGGTGGGTCTCTGCGCCACAATACATTTCAGTTAAATGTGCCAGTTGGCGTCTGCAGCCTCCACACTTGCACGGGCTCGGTTGCAGTCCATCCTCTGCCACTGGGATCATTACGCCCCTGGGTGCAAAGCTGTGGCTCGGTGGTTACTTTACTTTTTGGTTTGGGTGAGGACCATAATCTATTTAACTTGGATTGTTTTGACTTTTAGTCCTTATCCATGAGGGAGTCCTGGACAATAAATTGTTGGCCACACAGACGCTATGAGTAAGGATTTCAGCACCTTGGATAGGTCTGGTTTCAGCACTTACTACATTGACCAATTGGCATGCTAGGTATGGGGAAGTAGTAAGCAAACGGAAAAAGGGAAGGGAAACCCTGAGTCTAGGGAAGGGGAAGATGGTCTCTGGGGTCCGTCACCACACTAGATGGGTTCCGCACCTGTGCGCCAAGCATGATACCTGACCCTAGGTATGCCTAGTGTTGGACCCTTAATAGGAAATGGAGGGGATGAGCTCTTTGTCAACCCCACTAAACACTATAGAAGACACACAAAGGACACACAGGGAGAAAAGCATGAGCTGCTGAAGTTCAGTAAAGTTTTCAGCAATGATACCACAGAGGAGTACAAGCCACCTGCTTGCAACCAGGGCTTGAATGAACTGAATAATATCACCAGCACCAGTCCAAGGAGGGAAGGGGTATTTAAGTATACAAACACAAGGAGGAAACACAGGGAGAAACTGTATGAACTAGATGACTCCGGTAGACATTCAGCAAAATTTTCAGCAATGATACCACAGAGGAGTACAAGCCATCTGCTTGCAACAAAGGCTTGAACAAACTGAACAATATCACCAGCACCAGTTCAAGGAACGAAGGGGTATTTAAGCATCAAGAGAATGCTGATGATCAGCAGCTGGGTGGAAAGGGGGAGAAATGAATCCAGCAGGAAAGCTACACTGGAAAGTCAGGGAGCATTCTGTGCAGCCAAACCCTGTGACTTTCTAAAGGCCAGAAACCACATGACTGTCTGACACCTATGACACCGCTGATGATTAGCATCTGGATGGAAGTCGAGCTCCTGCTGGGTCCTAAAGAGGGAAAGAGGAATCCAGTAGGAAAGCTACACTGGAAAGCATCTGTGCAGCCAAACACTGTGACCTTCCATGGCCAGAAACCACATGACTCTCTGTCCCCTGTGACACCACTGATTATCAGCTGCTGGGTCCTAAAGGGAGAGAGATGAATCCAGCAGGATAGCTATAATGGAAAGTCAGGGAGAATTCTGTGCAGTCAGCAGTCAAACACTGTGACATTCTATGGCCAGAAACCACATGACCATCACCAATATGGACCATTATACAGAATATGGTGCTGCTATAAAATAAAGGGCAGCAAATAGAGCTCAGCCCCATGAATGAGGCAATTCCAACACATAAACCCCCTAAATACAATGTTGCAAAAGCAAATAAACGACTCTTATCTTCCCAATCTTCAACCCTCTTATCTTGGCGCCTGCAGACTTCATCTACAGGAGCCATGATATTTCCCTCGCAGATTGCACTAGTCCTTACCCCCCCGTCCCTCCCCCCGCAGCCGCCATCCGTACCCTTTAATCCCGTCCGGCACGTTCGGTACAAGAGAACTTCCACATAAATTGCTTTTCCTCCATTCCAGGCCGATCACACCTCAGTCTTCAGCTGAAATATTAGTCAGACAGATGTGCCCGACGATCCTTAGAGATACACTAAAAATGTTTTATAAGTGCTGAAACGTTATTAATTTTAAAACTGGGAAGATTTTTTTTTAACTAATTATCTAATAAACTGATTACAGAAATTTCTAATAATACAAACTAATTTTTTACTTTGTAGTGTTTAAGAATCCGAGCGCTGTACAGATGCCCGCGGGGCCTGTAATCCCCTTCAAAATACCTTCCTGCGCAAAACAGCTTAAAGAAGCCCAAAGGATGGAAATAAATTAACTCTTCCAAATCCTTCCACGTTATGGACGTGCAACGGAATACTGAAGGGAATGGAACGAAGAAGAAAAGTGTCTGGGAAAAAGGAAAAGTCTGCATCATATTCATTGGGCAAATGTTACAATTGTGCATCAACGGTGGAGCAGATCACATTTGTTTTACAGTTCCTTTGCTTGGTAAATCAAGAGAAGTTAGCCATTGTCTCATGCCAGACTGATCGGAGCCCTATTATTTGTTAAATGCAGATTGTCTGTTAATTATGTATTTCCTCAGCCCCTTTGACTACATAATTCAGAGGAAAAGTATGCAGTCAGATTGAATTACCAACCAATGAGAGAGCAGCCATCTCCCAACAATCCTGTGATGGGGTCCTTCTCCCATTTCACACAATCAACAGAGCGAGAGATGGATGAGCAATCCAAGAATATTTATTCCAAGCAAATCAAACGGTCCATAACATAATCCACTATACAGAGGGTAAAAATAGTCCAGAAGCATGAATATAGTCCAGTAAGCGATAAATGTGTCGGGGATCAGTCACACTCATCCAGCAGTCCATCAAAAGTGAAATTGGGGTTTCTCACAGTCTTTCTGGGGTGCTGGCTGCAGCCTCAGATTTTCCCTCAGAGGATCAACCCTTCTCTCTTGTCCTTCCCAGCCTAACTGACCAATTCTTCAGGTAAGCACAGAGTTTAGGTGGATCCCAGGCCCCCTCCCCGAGACCTAGGGACAGGAACACAACAGAGGGTGATTACCTACAGACAATACAATGTACACTCAAGCAATACAGAGAATGGACAGTGATCCACGCCTAAAATACGAACCTACACAAACATGATACACAACCCCCCATATTCCACCATCATAGACACAATACCCTGAAATGAGAATAATAATAAGTTTAAAAGGGGTCTTGCTTCTGTCACCAGCTTGATAATCTACAAGACATAAGCCTAGGATTTATGGCTCCAGCTGGAGGATCACAGACCTGCTTCAAGATTCATATTCTACAAGACATCAGCCTAGGATCTATGGTTCCAGCTGGAGGATCACAGAACTGCTTCAAGATTCGTATTCTACAAGACTTCAGCCTAGGATCTATGTGTCACGGACGGAGTAGAATATGTTCGTATATAGTGCGTGACACATGCACTACCAAAAACACCACAAAAAGGGGGAAACACCGGGGTCACGATACAACAGAGGTCCCTGCCGCTAGGGTGAAGGGGTACCTCCTGCACTCACCTCAAGCTGACTGCTGAGCTCCCTAGCATCCCTATACAGGTTCTTTTAACCTGTTGGCCAGCAGGATACCTGGGTCTCTCAGCTAGCCCAAAACTCACCCTGTCTAGTGAGTAGGCTGTTAAGTACACTAGACTTGCCACTCCACTAATAAACACGGAGGAAAAGGTAACACAGACAGGGGAAAAACATAAGGATATGAAACACCAAACTACATCGTAACAGACGGACTCAATAGTAACAGGTGGATGTGTACCGCCCCGTGCTTGGCTGTAGCCATGCCGCTCGGATCCGGGCTCGCTGGTGGGTGGCTCGAGCGTCTCCGGACCCGGGAGTCCTGTGGTCACTTCGATCTGAAAGGGGCTGGTGGTTTAGGGGACGTAGGTGTACGACCGGAGCCGTGGTTAAGTTCGTGATGCCACCCACGGGATGTGGTGAAGGTGGACACCACCGCTGCAGTTATGGGGCACCCTGGGGAGATGTAATGCAGCAAGTTGTTAACCCCTCCGTGGGTAGGGATGGTGGCCCCGGGACCCGTTGGGGGAGTAGTTGGGCGGTGCAGGGAGATGGGCGGCCGGAGGGCACTGATGTACTCACGATTAGAAACACACACAAGTCTCTGGTAAACCAAGATGATGGTGGTCGTTTCCCGCAGCCAGCTGCAGTCTGGTCCCCCACCCGGTTGGTGGTCTCTGCCTTCCTCATGCACCGGTTTGTGATGATGGACTACCTGCGCCTGCAGCGTCAGTAGTCTGCTCCCTGGCTTGTAGATGTCGGAAGAGCCCTTTGCCCGCAGACGCTGGCCCATGGGATCTATCTGCCGTGGCGGTGGCTTTCTATCCCCCTCGTTGGGCTGTTGTCTTCAGTCGGGACTTTGGGTGGGAAAGGACCTATAGTCCTGGCCACAATCAGTTAATTAGCTAGCCCCCAGTAGCTTCTGGACCTAGCTTCAGGGTCTGAGTACCCCCCTTGTGCTTCGGTTTCCAATCGGTTCCCCGAGTCGGTACCAGCGGGCCACTACCCTGTCCCGGTTCACCACGGTTCCACCGAGCCGTCTTCTCGGCTCCTGCAGGCAGCGGCCTCCATATACCTCCTAGCCAAAGGTGCCCGGGCTCCTACCCTGGCACCTCTCAGTCTGCTACAGGCCTGTCACACAGGCCTGACCTCCTCCACTAAACTCTCAAACTGCACTGACTGCGATTTCCTGCCTCTGGCTCTCTGAACTCCTTGGTGGGCATACCAACCACCTGGCTCCGCCCCCTGGTGTGTTCATCAAGCACTGAGAGAGGTGACTAGGGTTTTAATGGTTTGGTTGCTGACACCTTGTTAGGGGACTGGTGTTGTGCGGGGCCCTATCTGTGACTACCTGGCTGGTCCAGGGCGTCTCAGATGGACACGGAAGGAACTGCTGAGGTTTTCTCCTAACAGGCTGGCCAAAGTTGAACTGATTTGAACAGCAGCAAGGACTGCTGGGAAGGGTCTAGTATTTAACCTAAATGGGTGTGGCCCTAAAGCAGCAACAGTTGACCTGAACTGCTCAGGGCTGTTGGCAACAAAACCTGAAATTAACTCATGAGACGCCAAAGGAAAGGAAACCTTGTTTAAAAGAGAAATCAAGATGGAGATGGGAGTCTCCAGTCCTAAGGCTATCACTGGTCTCAAAATAGCAGGGAAGACAACCGTGAAACTACGGTTCCAGCTGGAGAACAGAACAGTTTCAAGATTCATACTCTACAAGAATTAAGCCTAGGATCTACAGTTCCAGTTGGAGTTTCACAGAACTGCTTCAAGATTCATATTGTGCCGCCCCCACGTCAGCAGCCGGGCTGCTCGGATCCGGATCCGCGGTGGCTGGAGGGGCGTTCGGACCCGGGGGTCGTGCGGCCACTCAAATAAAGGGGGTATTTACAGGGAATGGGGTATTTAAAGTTCGTGACGCCACCCGTGGTGTGTAGTAAGATGGAGTACCATCGCTGCAGCTGGGAGTACCCGGTGGCAATGGAGTGGGCAGCCACGTGTTTAACCCCTCCATGGGTAGGGGGAATGCCTGGGACTCGGTGATAGTGGCGGGACATGCCGTTGGGGAGGTAGGGGTCACTTGCGTACTCACTCAGTCCATAAAGCTGACACCGACAACTTCGTAAACCAAAGTTCTGGACACCGCTGCCGCTGAGGGGGAGCACGTCTGGGTCCCGTTTCTGCTGGTGTTGTCTGATGATCTGTGACCTTTCCCATGGCACCTTGTTCTCTTCTAGTTGGCCCCTATAGCTTGAAACTAATTGTGTCCCGATCCCCAGTGTGGCTAACTAAGGGCGCTTGCTCTCAGGGTTCACGCTTGGGATTTCCTGGACCATTTTAGTGGAAAGTCCTATCCCTCTTGTTGCGCTAGTTCCCCGATTTTGGAGTGGGTGGAGAGCGGATCTTGAAGGCTCTTTTCTCATCGGGTGAATTGTCAGGTTGCCTGAAGCTACTCCGTGAACTAGGGTCCACGTACCCAGTCATGCCCTAGTCCCAGCCCGGTGATGGTACAAGGCTGCCGGCTGTCCTCCACGACAATACCGTGCCCCTTGTCACAATCCCCTGTGACCAGGGGTCCAGCTCCTACCAGGCCAAACCAACGTCTCCTGCCTAGTACTTCCAAGGAGCCCAGCTCCTGACCTCCTCTCGCCTTCACTTACAACACTACACTGGCTTTATCCTGACACTCCTGACCTCCCCTTACCAACCCCCCAAGTGGGCGACCCTATTCCACTCAGGCTGTCTACTGGTGTGTCTGGTGGGTGTGGTGCAGAGTGTTCCTAGGATTTTCATTAGCTGGTTTTAGCAACACCATTGGTTAGGGACCCCTAACCAAGGAGGAGGTGGATATTGCACAGGAGGGCAGATTGCACAATACTCTGTGACGACCTGATAGGCCAAGGTGTCACAATATTCTACAACACTTTTGCCTAGGATCTATGGTTCCAGTCGGAAGAGCACAGAACTGCTTCAAGATTCATATTCTTAAAGACTTTAGCTTAAGATCTACGGTTCCAGCTGGTGAATCATATGAATCTTGAAGTAGTTGTATTCTTAAAGACTTCAGCCTAGGATCCACGGTTCCAGCTTGAGTATCACATAACTGCTTCAAGATTCAGATTCTACAGGACTTCAGCCTAGGATCAATGGTTCCAGCTAGAGGATCACACAACTGCTTCACTGCTCAATGCTGAGTCCACAAATTTGCCTCGAGAACCCAGGTTGGGACAGTTCAGTCACTTGGCCACATATCTTTCTGTGCTCAGTCAGCTTCCTAACTTTCCGCTATCTCCTCTCAGTGGGTGACCACCAAAAGCAGGGGGCTGCTGGCTGGGGTAGTTGGACCTGGAAGCCCTAAAGTCAAAAAGATTCTAATCTCTTGCGGTCCAGTAGAAGG